>NW_022103915.1:20448299-20504003 GCF_000313985.2 Echinops telfairi | reverse complement strand
CCTACCAGGTCTCCCACACCCACCTCCCCACCACTTTGGATCGCTTGTTGTTCCCTTGTCCCTGGGTTTGTTAACATCTCTTCCCTTCCCCCCACCTCCCCCTCTCCCATGTCTCCCCGGAACTGTCAGTCCCGTTGTTTTCTCTTCCAGATTGTTCATCCAGCCTGTCCTATCCAGACAGACTTGCGGAGACAACAACATGCACAAAAACAAGACAGAGCAAAACCAAGCAACAAAACAGCAACAACATCAAGCCACTGACAAAGAGCAAATTAAAATATACCAAGAAAGAAAAGCTTGTGTTTTCCAGTCTAGCCTGTTGGGGCACCATGCCCGGGGATCAGTGTTATATTGGCTGCATAAAACGGATCTGGAAGTTGGTGGTCTTTTTCTGTGTTCTGGAAGAGTTTTTGTTTGGTGTCAGATCTTCTTTATATATTTGGTAGAACTCCCCTGTGAAACCACCTGGTCGTGGGCTCTTTTTGGTTGTTAGTTTCTTAATGACCTCCTCTACTTCTTTTGTTGCGAATGGTTAGTATTTCATTGTCTATCTGCATTAATTTGAGTGCCTGATGTGTTTCTAGATATCCATTTTTTTCTAGAGCATCAAATTTGTTTGAGTAGTTTTTTATAGTACTGTCTTATTATTTTTATTTCACTCAGATCTGATGTAATTTCACCATTTTCATCTCTTATTCTGGATATTGGTATCTTTTCTTTCTTTCTTTTTTCCTTTGTTAAGTTGGCCAGTGGTCTATTTAGTTCATCTTGTTTATTTCTGCTCGGATCCTTATGATCTCTTTCCTTCCTTTATTGGAAGTATTGTGTTATTTTACTTGGTACAGCTCTTGGAGATATTATGTTATGGTTTTGATTTTAGCTTTCTTTTTAATTTTTTAAATCATTTTATTGGTGGCTCTTACAGCTTTTAGCACAATACATCCACCCATTGTCGAGCCCTTTTGTTTATGTATTACCCTAATTTTAGATTTCTCCTCTTTTTATATGGGTTTGTGATAGCTATAAATTGGCCTCTGATCATTGTTTTTGCTGTGTCCCAAAGGTTTTCATATACAGTGCTATCATTTTCATTTATCGCAAGGAATTTTTAAATTTCCTCCTTAATTTGCTTTACTACAGAGATGTTTTTGAGTATTTTATTGCTCACCCTCCATTGTCTCTGTGTTTCTGCTTATTTTATTGTTGATTTCTAATTTTGTGGCTTTGTGGCCTGACTAACTTTATTGTAGGATCTTTTTTAAAATTTGAGGCATGATTTTTGCCTAGAAAGTGGCATATTCTTGGGAATGTTCAATATGTCTTGGAGAAGAATGTCTATTGTTGTTTTGTTTGATGAGCATTCTGTGTATGTCTATGAGGTCGTTTTTATTGATTGTGTTATTGAGCTTTTCTTGATGCTCTCTTCCCTTGAGAGTGGTATATTAATGTCGTCTCTAATTATTGTCAATACATCTATATCATTTTTCACTTCTGTGACGATTTGATGGATGTATTTTAAGGGTCTTTCATTGGGTGCATATGTGTCTATTATAGTTATAAATTCCAGAGTTATTGTTAAATTTATCATTATATAGTGACCGTTCACATCTCTTATTACATTTTAGGCCTTGAAATCTTTCTTTTTGGAGATTCATATTGCTACTCCTGCTTTCTTTTTATTGCTGTTGGCTTGGTATTATTTTTAATCTGTTCATTTCTGTGTTTTAGACATGTGTTTCTTGTAGGCAGTGTATTGATGGATTTTGTTTTCTTATCCATTCTGCCACTCTCTGTTTCTTTCCTAGTACATTCAGTCCATTATCATTCAGTTTTGATGTGTATTTGTTACTACCAGTTTGCTTTATATATGTTTGTATATGTGTGTGTGGTATGCTTGTGTGTTGTGTTTAGTTGCTTTGTTCTACCTGTGTTATTTCTTTGCTTTGGGTGTTGGTCTGTGTGTTGATTTTGTGAGGAATTGTCTTGAATGTTGGTTTCAGGTTTCTGTGCTGTTGCAGGTTTTTTTGCCATAGTACTTTACTGAGCATATTTTGTAGTGGTGGTCTGGTTTTGTCAGGGTTTTTTTTTTTTTTGGTTTCTCCTTCTCTTGGATTACTTTTACTTGTCCATAATATTTGATTGAAAACTTTTCTGAAATAAATGATATTTTTCTATACTTTAACAAGATATTTATTTTGAGTTTTTCTCAGATCTTCTAATAAATTAAAAAGGATCTTGTAATCTTGGGTTACATATATATTTTCCTTTACTTATTTTATTTTTCTATTATGAATTTTTAATTATATTTGAAATGGTACCCTCCCCAAACTGAAATTGTGCTGGGCGGAGCAGAGCTATTGCAGTACACAATTTTCCTGCTAGGTGAGCATCAAACAACTTGCTCTTACTTTGGGCACACACTGGTGTCACCTGGGAAGGTTCTCTCTGGTAACACTGAATTTTTTTTTTTTGTAAAAGCAGTTTCACTCAAACTTCATTTTGTGGTGGTCAATTTAGGAGAATAGTGTGGAGCTATAAAATTTCATTACCTGCTCAGGAAAAAAGTTGCAGAAACTGTTGTGATGTTGAAAACAGCTTACAAGGACAGTGCCAAGGGAAAAACTCAACTGTACCAGTGGTTTTCTCGTTTTTCAAAAAAGTGAAATGTTGATTGATTGATGACAAACCTCATAGTGGACGTCCATCGACTTCCTCAATGCACAAAAATGTCCACATGTAGTAAAATTGGAATTCATTTCACTAGGTCACACTGTTTTCAAGCTTTCTATTTAGAAGTTTCTGAAAAGATCGCATAACAATGTGTGACAAAAAAGGCCTGATTTGTGGCACACGGAGACTGGTTTTGCCACCACGACAGTGCACCTGCTCATGCAGCCATCTCAGTGTGTAAGTCTTTGGCCAAAAAAAAAAAAAAAAAGCTTCTCTTCCCACATGCACCTTACTCACCTGACTTCACTCTGTGAGAGTTCTTTTTGTTTCTGTGAATGCAGAGGGACATGAAAGGACAGCAATTTGACCACTAAGAAGAGGTGAAAAAAAATATCAAGGGAGCATGCTGTTGGCCATCCTGACAGATGAGTTTGAGAACTTTTTCCAAGTATGGAATCACAGATTTGACAAATGTATTATGTGTAAGGGAGAGTACTTTGAAGGTGATAGGGTTGTTTTGTTAAAGAAACAAACAAATAAATAAAGAGCTTTGAAAAAAATTCCAGTTTGTTTTGGGTGCTTTGTCATATCATATTAGGAGGCAGATGTACTTATCAGTATGATTAATCATTGATGATTCTATCCTTCATCAATTAAGTGTGGTGGCTTGGGGTCTTCCTTCTTTTACCAAGCATAATGCCCTTCACCAGGCACCAAACCCTGCTAAAAACTTTCCCAAAGTACAAGAACTTAGATCTCCCAAATTTGTTACCAAGAAGCATTCCAATAAATTAGATTTAGTTATACTTCATGCAGTTCATGATATATTTAATTTTATTTGACAATAGCATAACAATTCAAATTCATCAATTGTTTGTTCTTTCTAGTTCATTTATCAGCTTTCACATGCGTATGAGTCTATTGAAAATAACATGTCTTGGTTCAGGCAAAGTGACATTTAATTTTATTTTGTATTGAGGAATTTATTTCCATTTTGACAAGGCACCTACTCATTCATTGAGGGTAATATGAGTTGGCAAGCAAGATTATGTGTCACCTGTATGCCATAAGTTGTTAATGAATCTTCTTGCAATTCCAATGCCAAGATCTTCACTGGATCCACCGTTCTTTGTCCATTGATCCACATACAGACTGAACAACCCAATGTTGAAAAGTGAGTGCCAACTCACAGGCACACTATTCAACATAGTAGATATATCTTTCATTTTAACACTTTTATTGAAATATAATTCACATATTATACTATTCAATGATGTAAACATTTAAAAAAAGAGTTGTGTAATCATCACTGCAATGATATCTAGAACATTTTCTTCATTTTTGTACTCATTATTAGCTCTCAATTTCCCCTCAAACTCCCCTACCATAAGCCTAAGGAACTATTATTATAGTTATTGTTTGCATAGATTTTCCCATCCTGGATTTTATATTAAGAAGCACCCATGCCTGTGGTTGCACATGCAGCCATCAGCTACACTACTGTAGAAAGGCTATGCTTTCTGCGCCTGGAAAAAGTGAAAGTCCTGGAAACTTACAGAGTCACGTTGACTCTGCCATACAGTCTGATTCAACTCCAAGGCAATGTGTCTTGTTGGTTTGTTTTGTGGATTTCATATCAAGAATATCATACCAAAAAATCTCAATAACAATACTAAAATAGAGATAGACCTCAATGGAAATAAAGCAGAAAACAGTTAATAATCTAGAACAAATTTAAAATAGGTTATAATTATCATGGTGATAAAATTTAACCTGACAACATCTGCATCAATCCACTTTCAGATGCATTTTGCCTGAGAACGAGACTGTTCACACCCCTGGCCAATGGACAGAGGGTATTCTTCTGAAGCTTAGTCCACTGGGGGCACTGAAAATGGATTTTGAGCTTTTGCTGTTATCCAAGCTGTTTGTTGTTAGGTACAATCGAATCAGTTCTAACCCATAGCTTGATAGAAGGAAACCCAGCCCAGCCCAGAACCGTCATCACAATTGCTCTTATGTTGAAGATCATTGTTTCAGTCACCGTGTAAATCCATCTCTTTGAAGACCTTCCTCTCTTTCCTCGCCCCTCTACTTTACTACTAAACATGAGATCATTCTCCAGAGACTGGCCTTTTCTGACATTTCCATGGTCTGTAAGGCTGAGTCTCGCCACCCTTGCTTAAAGCTGTACTTCTTTCAAGACAGATCAGTTTGTCTTTTTAGCAGTCTTCTTTAGGCTCACAGTTCAAATGCATCACTTCTATTTCAGCCATCCTCATTCAATGTGCTACTTCACATGCAGATGAGACCATTGACAACATCATGGCTTAGGTCAGGGATAACATTCTTGTTTTCAACATTCTAAGGTAGTCTTGTGCAACAGATTTATTTAGCACAAGGAATCTTTTGATCTCTTGACTGCTGCTTTCATGAGCATTGATGAGATTGTGGGTCCAAGTGAGAAATCATTGGCAACTTTTCTTCATTTATCATGACGTTATCTATTGGTACAGTTGTGAGGAATTTTGTAGTCTTTACATTGAGTTGTAATCCACAGTGAAGGCCACAATCCTTATTCTCCATCAGCAAGTGCTTCAAGTTCTCTTCACTGTCAACAAGCAAGGTTGTGTCATCTGCATAACACAGGTTGTTAATAAGCCTCCCTCCAATCATTAGGCCTCATTCTTCTTTATATAATCCAGATTCTCTGAAGATCTGCTCTGCATATGAAATAAATATGGTAAAAGTATACAACCTTGATTCACACATGGTTCCACATGAACACAAAGCAGTGTTCTGGAATTCCCGTCCTTCTCAAAGATATCCACAGTTTGTTATGATCCACATATTTGAATGCCTTTGAATCGTCGATAAAACACAGGTAAACCTTTTCCTGGTATCCTCTCCTTTCAGCAAGATCCATCTGACTTCAGCAATCATATCACTTGTTCCACATCCTCTTCTTAATTCAGCATTATTCTCAGGCAGTTCCCTGACAATATAAGCAATATAAGCATCATTGGGTGATGCACCTAATATCCGTGATATTATTCTATAGTTTGAGCATTCTGTTGCATCAGATTCCTTTGGAATGGGTACAACTATGGATTTGTTCCAGTCAGTTGGCCAAGTAGTTTTCTTCCAAATTTTCTGGCATAAACCAGTGAGTGTTTTTAGTGTTTCATCATCAGTATGTTGAAAATATTCAGTTGTTAGTCTCTCAATTCTGGAGCCTTGTTTTTGGTTATGATTTTAGTGCAGCTTAAACTTCTTCCTTCAGTACCACTGGTTCTTGCTAATATGGCAGTTCATGAAATGGTACAATTTCAACTAATTCTTTTGGATCCAGTTATTCCCTGCATTCTTTCGACTTTCTTTTCACACTTCCTGCATCACTCAACATTTTGCCCATCGAAACTTGCAATACTGAAACTTGAGGCTTGGATTTGTTCTTGTCTTCTGTCAGTTTCAGACACATTGATGGCGTTCTTCCCTTTTGGTTTTCCATCTCTAGGTTTCTGCAGATTCCCCTAAAAGAGTTGACTTTCTCTTCTGGAGCTGCTCTTTGAAATTTCCTATGCAGCTCTTGGGCTTCATCTTTTTGTTCTCATTTTTTTAGATACTTTACAATTAAGAACAAGTTTTGGAGTCTTTTTTGACAGCCACTTTGATCTTTTCCTTCTTGTCTTTTTAATGGCGTTTGCTTTCCTCATGGCTTATGGTCATCATATCATCCCACAGCTCATCCATAGCTTTCTGCAAACCAAGACCTCAGAATTCAAGCACTAATACAGTTGTATTATGCTCTCATACTTATTTCTCATATTTATTATTAATACTATTTTTATCATCCTTGGATCACATAGGCTGGTATGTTTCTTCACTATGAACTTAGCTGACAACTTACTTAGATGGTTGCTTGTTTTAAAACAAACCTAAAAGCGACATGTTTAACTTCTCACAGTTTCAAGAGTCTTTTGCCCAATGCAATACAGTGATTGCTTTACTGATTACTGTTTCTATGGGTGTTGAAAATTACATACTGGGAAATGTCAATCTTTCTGTGTTTCATGCTGTTGCATATTGATCCAGTTGAGGTTTTCTGTTTTCTTTTATATTTATGTGTAATCTATCCTGAAGGCTGCAATCTTCATCTTCATCAGTAAGTAGTTCCTCTTCATTTTTGGTAAGCAAGGTTGAACCACGTGTATAACAGATGTTATCAATTAGTCTTCCTCCAATCTTGATATTTTGTTCTTGTTCACAGATTCTCAGATTATTTACTAAGCGTGCAGTTTGAATAAATGTGGCAAAATATTAAAACCCTGGTTAACACCTTTCTGGATTTTCAACCACACAGTAGTTCCTCCTTTTTCTGTACCAATTACTGCCTCTAGTCTGTGTACAGTTTTTCACTCACTTCCATCAAGTAGATTCCAACTCATGGTGATGCTCGGACAGAGTGGTACTACTCCTGTGGATTTCCAAGACTCTAAATCAGTACTGGAGTAGAAACCCTCATTTTCCTCCTGCGGAAGGCCTGAGGCTTTTGAACTACTGACCTTGCATGCAACAGTCCAGCCAACAACACACGATGCTACAGATTCTGCATGAGCACAAAGAGGTGTTGTGGAATCTCACTTATTTGTAATGTTATACATGAATCATTAAGACACATATAGTTTAATGATTTGCATATATAAGAAAGCACAGGTAAACATTTCCCAATACTCTCTGCTTGCAGCCAAGATCTGTCTGATATTAGCAATGATACCAACCTTCGATATCCTCCTCTGGGTACAACTTGAATTTTGGGAAGTTCCTGGTCAATGTACTTTTGTAACCACATTTGCATTATCTTCAGCAAAATTTTTCATTAACCTGCCACTCCATGATGCTCAGCTTTTAAACATGATTGCTGAAGACAAAATGGGCACAAAGGCAAATGTGGTGAAGAAAGCTGATGGTGCCCAGCTATCAAAAATATAGCTTCTGGGGTCTTAGAAGATTGAAGATAAACAAGCAGTCATCTAGCTGAGAAGCAACAAAGTCCAAATGGAAAAAGCACACCAGCCTGTGTGATTATGAGGTGTCGATGAGATCAGGTATCAGGCATCAAAAACATATTTTAATTCTTGATGACACTTCCAGTTATCCTCTTAAATGTCAAAATATCTGTAGTGAACTCACATTCTGTAAGTTCAGTTTTATCTCCAACACCTTCTTTTTAGAATTCTCCAGTGATAAACAAAATAATGAGCCTTGTGTAATGAATCACAATGTTTTAATTTCTTGTATGTGCTGTAGCCTGAACATGAGTATAATCTATTCCTTAATTATAATTTCTTAAACCAGCTGACTCTATGGTTACCCCAGAAGTGTGAAAGTAGAACTCTGCTGTGCTTCCGATGATTTTCAGTAGCTGGTTACTCAGAAGGAGTTTGCCAGGCATCCTTTGAGTGAACTTGCACCTTCAACCTTTGCATTTAGCATGTAAGCATGTTAACCATGTGCATTACCTAAGCACTCACATAGTATCTTAATGGAGGAAGAAAGGAAACCTAAATATTGTACTTACTATATGCTTTTCCCCAGAAAACGACTGTGAAATTTCAAAATTGAATCACTCAATGAAGGCTTCGTATATGATAAAATATTCCCATCACTGTCCCTAGGCTAATCCACAGGCAAACAACTGCATTCCTGATGGCAGGCAAACTTCCGTTTCGTGACTTACTGCATTTGTGTTGACAGACTTGCCCTAAGATAATATCAGATCACAGTGTTTTGCTCAGTTTTTATAATACCTGCTAGGCAAAATTATCCTTCTTGACAGTAATTTGTCTTCTGGAATCTCAGTGTTCACTGGTTAAAAGTTATTTTATCTCTCAGCAGACCCGTATCATTCCTTTCATTGGATTTTTCTTGAGTTTAAACAATTATTTTTCATGAAGACTTTCAAATAAGTCCCCTGTTTCTCTGTTCAGGGCTTCCTGTCAGCTTTCTGCCCAAAGAGCAGGAGTCCTGGGAGGGCCCCGTGGGTCATCAGTGTGGCGGATGTGGGTCTGTGGAAGCATCGTCGCCTCGGATTTTTCAGTCGTGGTTGCAGCCTTCCGTGCTTCCCTCTCACCCATATCTCAACCTCTAAAAATTTATTTGTTTAGCAAGAATAAAAACTATAATGTCAGAAACTAAAAAAATATATAAATTATCTGGAAAGCAAAAATTGTACGATTCCAACTTCAGATTTTAAGAACAGAATAAGGCTATGTGTTGTCCATATTTCAGAAAATTTAATAGAGAACACATGATAAAATTTTGTACCAGAAAGAACTTCTGCAGAGCGACTGACATTTGATCTACTCTCCACTCTGATGCTGAGTCATGGACTAGACAATAACTAGACATCATATGCATTCTTTCATGGTCACCTGCTATGTCCTGGTAGGCCAAGTTTACAGACACTTTACCTGTGGAAGTCTTTCCTGTTTCATCGAAGAGGTGCAAAATTAGTAGCAGAGAACAGCTTTAATCATTTTATGCTTGATTAAGGTCGGAGATAGGATAACTAAGAGTCTTTAAAAGTCTTGATGTACTAGAATCAAATATATATTGATGTCTTATTATTAGAAAGGAGCAGGAAGCATGTGCCCTTAATCTATTTCTTTTTCCTAACTGTATTGACAGTTCTAACCTTCAGAAAAGCAAATGACATATCCCTACTCTCCATCTAGTGAAGTGGTCCTCAAGTTGTTGGTCACTACCCCTTTGGGGGTCAAACGACCTTTTCACGGGGGTTGCCTAAGGCCATCAGAAAACACATATTTCTGATGGTTTTAGGAACCGAGACACCACTCCTCTACCTGTTTCCAGGCGGGTCCGCCCACATGCAGATATGCCCACATATGAGTACCTGGCATGAAGACTGTAACACATGCTACACCATGCATGCTTCAAGACAAAATTTCATTTGTCTGTAATTAGAAATAAATATTTCACAATATATAATTATATACTGTTTCTGTGTTAATCACTATACTTTAATTATGTTCAATTTGTAACAATGAAGATACATTCTGTATATCAGATATTTGCATTATGATTCATAACAATATTAACATTACAGTTATGAAATAGCAACAAAAATAATTTAATGGTTGGGGGTCACCACAACATGAGGAACTGTGTTAAAGGATCACAGCATTAGGAAGGTTGAGAACCACTGAGCTAGAGGATTCCAAATCATAGTGACTCTATACAGGTTTGTTAGTTCGACCATTTTGTGTCAAATTGAAGATGGAAGTGTAGTGATGGAATCCAACCTGTCAATCTTGATCAAGCCTGATGATGCCTCCTTGGGGTATGACCTTCTTATAAGTGGGGAAATTGGAGACGTCCCGCTCTTACCCTGAGACTTCACCTTTCCTTTTGCTGGCTTTCTACCAGCCAGAGGTGGCCCTATGTTGGTTATCTAACCCTGAGAACTGTTGGTGTCCTGTCATGTTTCCTTTGACCTTGGATCCACCCAAGTATACACCAAGAAGCATGTGAGTTTCCTGCATTCCTCATCATCTTTCTACATCCTCAGCCTGTAACATCATGAGTCTGAAAGGACCATGACTTGTTTCTGATTTGTGGACTTGAGTTGGATTCGGCTGCCATGCCTTCTATTGATGGAAGATTACTTTTTGTTATAAAGTTATTTTAATCCACACAAAACACTGGATTTGGTTCTCCAGATAACCCAAAGACAACAAGATTTCTGAGGCTGTAAATCTTCATGAGAGCAGGCAGCTCCATGTTTCTCCCACTGAGCAACTACTGGGTTTGAACCACTTATCTTGTGTTAGCACTCCAAAGCTTATACTATCTTACAGAACCATCTCCCCAAAATCTCACTTCAGTCCTTTGGTTCTTACTCATAGCACCATCTGGACGCCTTAAAGCACACGTAGAAATAGCAGGGACATAAATGTATACTTAATATTACTCCCATGGTTTCTGTGTTCCAAGGATGTTGTTGGGAAGACATATTCTTCTGCTGATTTGGAGCGATGATGAGAAATCCACCAAGAGTTTTTTGTTGTTGTTTTTTAACACCACCTCAATGGGGTAGTTAGTTGCATGTCCTTTGACATCACTTCATAGCTCTGGTCTGTGATCTATAATATCCTTTTCAATTCTAAATATCCACTCTTTTGAAGACAATGCTGTGTATGTGTGGTTCCAGGAAATATCAATATCAACAGTCAGATTGCAAGTCCTTAGCCCCTCTCTCAGTTGCACTGAATGAGAATCTCTGGGAGAGGTGCCCAGGAACTGTGTGTTTACCCCAGATCTCTGCACAATTCCTAACAAGGCTCACATTCAGAAGTACATTGACCACAAAGGACAATAGGAAATGATACCAAGGAATGGGTGTTTGTGTACATGGGAATAAGTTTGGGTGCAATTTTTGATATAGATCTTGTTATGGAAAAATGTGCTAATTAAGCCTAAATACAAGTAGATCGTGGTAGTTGTTCATTTTGAGACATGTTTCTCTCCCTGAGCCCCATTTTCTTGTAACAGATTTTGTATGGTTATAGTAAAGTCTTTAAGTTCAGAAGACCCAAGAGTGGAAATACTTCAAAAAACTCTGCCAAGCGATGTGTGTTCACATTCTACCTGGCCCTCAGGAGCCTGGTGCATCTCCCTGGGACTCGTTGCAGTGCCCATTCAAGTCCTTTCTTTTTAACCACTTCTACTGTCACACTGTAGAGTGTGTAGCACTGCCAGGTCTCTAACCCCTGCACAGGACTCTGTAAGGAAACGCCCTTTGTTATAACAGTATTCGTTGCCTTTACACAGGAGAACGGACGACCCAAAGAAGGCTTCCACAGGCACAAATAATGGAAGCACCACTATCCCTGTGGTCATAATAAAAGAGTGCAGTGGAGAGAACAAGAATTCACCAGGAAAATAAACCGGGAACAAAATTGTTTAGAGGTGATATTTTCCATAAAACAACAAATCAGAACATCCAGGAAATGGTGATTTGATGACTGAAAAATACAGCCAGCCCACTTCATGCCTATTTGAAGGCCAACAGTGATGTTACTCAAGCCTTACAATGAATCTCCTATAGCAACAGTTACAGTTACTCAACAGTTACAGAGTTTAATTTATAAGGAGGAAAAAAAAGGATAAGATTTGGAATATTCAAAGGGGCAATATTTAAAAAGACTACTGTCATTAAAAAGCCCACAAACCCCACGCGTTCTTCAGAGAATCCATGGGCTGGGTGTAGGGACAGCTAAAAGAATGAATGTAATTGAGGTTTGTCAAATACAAAAATGGGGTATGAGACTTTGTCCTCATCACTCAAGTATGATAGCTACTGTGTGGCTTTGTTCTCCATTGGATTGCTAGCATACAGGTTTGAGAGGGCATGTAAACTTAGAGGCAGTTTAAATATGGATAATTGGGAGATGGCATATCATTATGGTAAAGATTTCAGGCCCTTGTACTTCATATTGGTTCAACGACTTGTTCACCCATAGCTAGACACCTGGATTGACGCTATATATCTGCAGTTAACCCGTGGCTAGACACATGGATTGACGCTACATATCTGCAAAGTGAGGACAAAGAAATGTCTGCACCACACAGATTGAATGTGTATATTAAGCTAATGCATAATTTGATGAAACATTTACAATTTCACATCATTTTTTATTAACCCTCTGGTTATTTTAATATTGTCATCGTTAATGGTTCTACATCATCACATCACTTGTCTGATAAATACCACAAACAATGACTCTCTTTTTCACTGTGTCCCAGTGGTTGGTCAGATTTAAGAGGATGGAGCATAAGGGAGGAAGACACAGGTCAGACTCTGCAGGCGAGAGGGAGACAGCAGCCAGTATTTAAATAGTTAAAGCTTCAGTAATACTTCAATGTGCCACTCTGCTAGTGAACGGGTTCTGTTGCAGTATTCAGACTTTCCGTTTTCCCTCCTGAAGGGTGTAAACTTTTCCTCTCTCTTCTTTTTTTTTTAAACTCATTTTTAATTCCTGGCATTATTCTCCCTTAAATAAGCCTACCAGATAAGTAACAGGTGACTATGTTGAGAGGGTGCATCTTGTCTGACAATTACAGATATAAGTCAATTGACTATATACTACAAATCTAGTAAAAACCAGACATTAAATAACGCTGCTTACCAGGCTTATTTCTGACCTTTTCTACTACCTAGTATGTCCCCTTGGGAGACTTGCAGCTGTGAGGAGAGTTAGCAAGCCGTTTTCTCTGCAGATTTCCAAAGACGCCACAGAGAAATAGTCATAATGTCAAGAACTAAGCTCTCCAATGAATGCAAATATACCTGAAGGAGGGTTTGCTAAGTATCTCAGAGGCTATCAATAAAAATGTCCCTAATGTTTACTGATGTGGATTTTTTGGAAGGCCCTATGAGGTTGTTCTACTCTGTTATATAAGATTGCTATAAAGAGGAATAAGTTCATAAGCATGTACCAACGTTCCATATGCATTGTTTTTATTTACTTTTCACTAAATAGCTTCCTTTTATTGTATTTATTATATATTTATTGTACTTATTATATACTTTATTTTAACCAATAGCTTTGTGCTAAGTGGATGTGACTGCCATTAAACATTTCCTTCAGATACATGTTAGGACTGCATTATTTTTTCTTCAATATTAATTGGATAATTCAGAGCAAGTTTTTTGAAAATTATTTTAGCTTTAAAAACTGAGCATAATATATGCATGCATTGCCTCAAATAAATTTTATACACAAATGAAACCAAATAAAGCAGCCATCAGAACACTTGTTTTGTTTTAATTCCTCATTAAAAGTAACTTTTTATTTTGCATTTCATCAACTTTAGAGTAGTAAGTTTGAGTTTTGAGGTTTGTTCTTTTTTTTGCTGGGGTTATGGAAAATGAATCTATTCTAATCTCAAAATGGGTTTACATTTTAGACAGAGGAATCTACCTTGTTTCATGTATCTTGTACATATAAAGAGCATTGCCCTTGGAATAAATGACAGGTGGCCCTCATTTAACTCTTGCTTCCAAATGCTGATTGTCTCAAGACAGACATCAGACCTGCCTCCACCCTCTATCCATTTTTACTCTACTCTGATATTACTTCTGTGGCTGGGTTTGATAATTAACTTCAATGGCCAAAAATAACTCACAGACAATGTTTATGATAGTGGGATTTATTAGGGGAGTTAACAGGTTGTAATTCAAGAGAGAAATGATCAGGATGTAGTTCTTCAATCAGTACCGTTTCTTCTCTGCCATGCCTGCAGGCAGCCATCTCTAGACCTCTCAGCCTGGCCTATATTCAGCTCAGGCAATGTTACAAAGCTCATTTAGAACCACCAATAAATATCCAAAGGGCATGTCACTCCACCTTAAAACTCAACCTGAAGACACTCAGAGCCAGGTATTTGGGAAAATAAACCAAATTTCCCCAATTAAGCACCCAGAGGCACTCCCCTGAACAAGCCAGTCCTCTGGCAAAAAGTACTCACCTTTTCTTGCTCTGTGGATTGGAGTCTGTCACTGTGTTTCATGCTCTGGCTCTTGGTTCTGCTGTGGCTGTGCCATCAAAGCTGTTTCTTGGATCAAGAAGAGTCGATTCATAGGGACCTCAAGGCCCGAAGGGTAGACTCCACTACTGGTTCTTCTCTGCTGGCAATAAAATCCCCTCCTGCCTCTGAGATGACGGCCTTTATTCCCATCAGAATGGCAGTCACAAGTAAGCCCGTTAACAATCACGCACAGCTGACACATATTTAATCCAAAAGTATCTTCACCTGTGTTCTTACTCAATCCTATCAGTAAAATGAAATCATTTGGTTGGAGTTTCAAAGGCTATGGCTAGAAAAGTCACATTAAAGAATTAACTGCATTGTATCCTTCAGCTGTTAAAAATTCCCAGAATATTTCTATAAAAAGCACATTTTTGGTTTCAGTTATATTGGTCAAATTTGAAAAGTTTTTAAAGTACATGCAATTAAAATTTAACTTAAGATAAGCATGCCTTCCCACCTCTTCCCTTTATTTATTTTTTATTGTAAATATGCCCTATGCAATGTGAGTAGTTTTCAAGATAAACATGCCAGATGATAATTTCTGGTATATCTGTAATTCAAACTTAACTAAACATTCTTTAAACTTTTGGGGAGCCATAATTTAAGTAAAAATCAATCAATTCATAAAGTTTTGAGAGAGAGCCATGTCAACGATGAAACGTCTGAAATAATAATGTTGGCCTCAAAGGCAGACATTTTGAGTGGGGTTCAGCCCTTTTCAAACTGTGGCTTAATTAGCTGTGCTCTCCCCATGAGCTCGGTTTTCATGTTAGTTTGCTGTTGTTGTTTTAAAAATATAATTCCACAATTTCCCCTGGATTATCATATTTAATGTGGTGACTCTGGAGCCATTTGGATTTCATGTTTAGGAGAAGAAGTGTTCTGATGAATAATTAAATCTGTGTTGTGAAATATTTAGAATTACTGTAAAATTAGACACTCTTCTTCCATGTTTCACATACTGTTCAGAGGGTCTATAAGTCAAACTGTATTCTATAAAGTCAGAATGTTACATGAAGCAAAAAGATCAAAATGTGAAGCTATCTCTTCATCATATGCAGCTAGATCTATATACTACTGAAGGTAATGCTAAACATTCCTAAAAAGTTATTAGCTCTTCGATGTACACCTTATCAAAACAGCAGAGTAGACATACTTTAGGGACCATATTGTTTTCCTTTAAAAGGTTCTTGGAGTTTTGACATGTAAGGAAGTCTAAAGAAGCAAGGGATCTTGTTATGAAGTTTTTTGTTTTGTTTTTAAATGAAAGCATGATTGGTGAGAAAAATTCCAGGAAAGTTACACAGAGGAATTATTTTTCCTCATAACAATGGACCTCTTTATTTTCTAAAGGCAAGTGCTACCCTACAAAAATTGCATAATGAAACCTTATCCCATGATATTCTTGTGACCATCAAGTAAAATCTATCAAGATCTACACAAGATAGGCAGGATAGGCAATCTTATGGAGACAGCAACTGGACCAATGGTTCCTGGGGGATGGGAAGGGAGGTGGGTGGGGATCTGAGTGGGGCCACAATAATGACTAGTGCAGGGAAATAGTAAGTGTTCTACAATTGGTGGCTAAGAGGGTGTAGATTTTCTGGTCATGTTTGATCAATTGAATTGCATCTGAGAGGAATTACCGATTGGCAAGCAATGGGTAAACATGATACAGGTGCAAGAGGAGAAAAAAAAAAGAGGAAAGAAAGAAAAAATATATAAATATATGTGTATTTCTTTACATAAGTATATATATGTAAATGCAACAAGGAAGCAGATGGACTTTGAGCCACTACTCAAATCTTACCTCAGTACAAGATCCTTTTTTTTTTTTAATTAAATAATGTGGCATTCTAAGATGCTCACCTTCTTGACTGAAGAGAAAATGGGTACATAAGCACATGCGGTGAAGAAGGCTGATGGTACTTGGCTATTAAAAGATACAAATGGCCATCTAGAAGGGAATCAACAAAGCCCATACAGAAGAAGCACACTACCCTGTGTGATCATGAGATGTTGATGAGAGGAGGTATCAGAAGTTTAAAAACAAGAAACCACATCTATGTGAATGGAATGGGATGTAATGGAGACCCCAAACCCACATCTAAGATAATTGGGCAGCCCCTCTCAGAAAGTCATACAGAAGGGATGATAAATCCAGGGTGCAGTATGGTATTGATGAACCACATACGTATCTCTAGTTCGTTAATATTTCCTGTCCTTACTATTATGGTTTTTATTTGTTTGACCTCATTAATCATGATAGATTTGCATATGTTCATTTGTATATTTAAGATAGTTTGGCACACACAAATCAAGATAGATAACCCTTCAGAAACAGTAACAGGAGTAAAGGTTCCCTGAGGGTAGAGGAAGAAGGGGAGGGGGCATCAGATAGCATGATAGCATTCATGACTGTATAAACCCACTCAAAGGGATTGAACAAAATAATTGTATGTGAATGGATTTATTGACTTGTGTAAAAGTTGCCCCCCCGAAACTATTATAGTAATAATGTTTCCTAGGGAGTATGGTCAGCAGGGGGGAGGGAGGAAGAGGATAAAGGAGAATTTATATCAAGGAGTTAAAGAAGAAAGAAAATATTTTGAAACTGATTGTGGTAGCAATTGTACAATACTGCTTGATGTGGTTGAACTTTGGAATGTTATGATATCTGTAAGGGCTCCCAATATAATGATTTTTAAAAATTAAAAAATAAAGCCCTTATAAAATGGCTAAAGACTGAGAACATAAATCTGGCCCTTATAAAATGGGGGAAGAATGCCACAGTTTCCAAACATCTTGGGTCTAGAAGTTAGCATGCCTCTCTGTCCAGTTTTATGATTGAGAAGTCCTGGTGATATAGCAGTTACGACCTTGGTTGCTATAGTGAAATAAAGTTACCCAGTATGTTAGACAGGGTTCTCTAGAAAAACCAAACCAGGACACTTATGATTTTATAGATATTTATATAGATAAATAGACAACATATGAAATAAACAGCTAATTAATCTACAGAGAAGTATGAGACAGCTAATACACTGGAAGTCCTTCAAGTCTTGAGTGCAATTGGGTGCAAGTCAAGGAGGCAGACAGCTGAGTCCTCTGTAGAGCAATTCAGGCAATCCAGCCATAAGCAGCAAACAGCAAGGGAGGTCACCAACAGTCAGCCAGATGATAGGGTCTGACAGTCCCCAGCTCAAGCCATGTATACTCCAGTAGCGTGGCAAAGCAGGTCTTGAAGAAACCTGAAAGTACAGCAACACACTCCATGGGTCAGGTGTCCTACAGATAGTGTTGCTTGCAAGTTGAGGCAGAGACCCGACTAAGACACCCGCACAATGGTCTGATCATCAAAGTGCAAGAGACAAGGAAGGCGAGCCCCCCCCCGCCCCCCCGGAGCCATTTATCTCTCCCCCCTTCAGTTAATCCCACATGTGTTCAATGGCCAAGTTGGCACAATAAAATCTACTTACAACACCTAGCATATTTCTTTTATCCATAGTCTTTCTCACTCCCAACAAATAATTGGGTTGGGTCATGCAAATAGTGTGTGTGAAACTCTGAACTCAATAACTGCTTAATTTTACCATTCCACTGGGTATAAAACAAGCCATTTCAGAAGCAGGAACAAAAAAATCCCATGGAAACCATGGGGTAAAAATGAAGCAGGAATCTAAGAAGTCTGTATGGAGAAATTGCAAACCATGAGAGAGAGGGAAGTGGAGCAGCATAAAGATCTTGAGACTGAGCATAAGGATTTTTTTTCTTTTTAATAACATTCTTTTAAAAAAATAATATTTTATTGGGGGCTCTTACAGCTCTTATAACAATCCATGCGTCATCATGTCAACATGTCAACAATCCATGTCTATCAAGCACATATTGTACATATGTTGTCATCACTATTTTCCGAACATTTAGTTTCTGTTCGAGCCCTTGGGATCAGCTCATTTTCCTGCCCTCCACTGCCCCCCATCCCATCATCAGCCTTTGATAAATTATAAATTATTATTATTTTCATATCTTATGCTGACTGCTGTCTTCCTGCACCCATAGTTTCTGTTTTTTGTCCCCCTCGGGGGTAGGGGATGTGCAGCTCTGTGTTGATCATTGCAATTGGTCCCCTCTTCCTTCCCACCCTATTCCCACCTTTCCCCTACCCTCCTGGTATTGCTACACCCATTCCTGTTGTTGAGGGTTTTATCTGATCTGGGTTCCATGTGTCCTGAGCTCTTTTCTCACTCTCTCCTCCCCCCAGGTTCCCCTGGAACTGTCGGTTCTGCTGCTTTCTCCTTAAGCTTGCTTTCCATGTCTGTCTTACATAGGTAAGCAAACCAACAATAATGGAGGCAAAACAAAAAGAAAACAAAAAATTGAATTAAAAAATAGACTATCCAACTACCAAAAAAAAAAAAACCCAAAACACCCAAAAAAGCAAAAATAATTCCAGGTCTGTCTGCTGACCTTTATGACTATGTCCCCACTAGTCCTGGGGAGTTCTGGAATTGCCCCTCCTAATCTGAAGTCTATTTTGGGGGCTCCTCTGGGGCTTTGTGGCTCTGATTTGCTCCCTTTGCTGATCTGTTATGCTCCCTCCTCGGTTGGCCCCACTGTGGGGGTTCAGACGGGACTCACTCTCTGCCATCTGTCCCCAGTATTATCCAGTATGCGCCAGTGAGTGGCCATCATGTCTTGAGCTGTTATCAGCCCCACAGTCCTCTCTGTGCCTTAGCAGCTCCGTACACGGGTGTCATCCTCCGGGCCTGGTGTGCGATATGTGGTCTAGATGATCCCTTTGTCTTTGTCCTTCTTGTTTTGCTTCCCTGTGGGCGTGGCAGGTCGGCCTCTCTCCCCAACCTGCAGGTTTCGTCTTGTCCTCTGTAGCACATATTTCTAGGGAGGAGATCGGTTTGGCTCTGTAGCCCACTCTGTTCATGAGTTGCTTCATGTGGTTATATTGCCCTTGAGGTTTGGTGGGCCGTGGTGGGGTCTGCATGCACACTCCCAATTCTGTGGAGACATAACCAATACTCTCAGCCTGGGTGGGTTAATGCCCTGCTCCCCAAGTGCCATCATCTCTCTCTTTTTCTTTTAACCCCTCTTATCTCTCCCCCTACCCCTTTTCCATGTTTGAATAACATGTACATCTTTGGGTTTGGTCTATCCCCCACCCAACTGCCTGTATCTCAACCCATATAGTGCGAGATAAGTGGCTTTTCTTCTATACCTACTGGACCATTAGGATTTTTAAAATGTCCTCATTGTATAAAAAAATTAGCAATTTGTATATTTAATTCATTATTTAATCTAAGCAAGTGATCAACTTCAATGCATCTGTATATAGCAGCTTTTGAAGGTGCTTGTATAATATTCAAGCTACCTGGTCAATCTGTTGGAAGATATTCCTCTCTGTGCCTTTCAGAGCAAAGTGACCAAAAAAAATGCTCAAATTAACCAATATTAATATCACTTGCAAGTAAAATTCTGATGATGATACATCTGGCAAAAATTCAAGTCATATTTAGAAGTGTATATGGAACACAGGATTTCATTGATAACATCAGAAGGATCTTGGCGGAAAGTGGAAAATATCACAAAGTATTCACTTGTGTTTTATTGTGCTTGCAAGGGAACTTGCATGTGTTTATTTAATAATTTGTATGGATAACATTGTGAAGAATAAGAATTATAAACATTTCATTGTGCTCAGGCAGAACCTGTGAATAGATCACATGGCAGTCATTCTTACAATAGAAGGGACAATTACACTGTATCACACAGAGTCACTATGAGTTGAAATCAAACTTACTATCAACCTAATCGCAGCAGCAATCTCTGAATATACACTTCTGAGCGCAGGCGCTCCATCCCTTGAACTTTTCCCTAAGGGTTATGCTCTCTTGGATTTATAGTATACCAAAACAGAAGTTCTGCATCTTCCCAGACAAAACTCAAACCCAAACTCACTTCCAACTCTGACTCACAGAGACATTACTGTACAGGATATTACTGTCCCTGTGGGTTTCTGAGACTAACTCTTTATAGGAGTAGAAACCTTGTCTGTTGTCCTCAGAGCAGTTGGTGGTTTTGAGCTGCTGATCCAGAGTTACCAGCCAAATGCATAACCATGATGCTGCCAGGGCTCTAGAAACTCTAATTTTATTCCCTGTAAATGTTGAGGTCTGTGAACACAAAGAAACCTGAAGGGGCAAGATCCAGGCTGTAGGTTGGATGCAGTGTATTGTCCAGTAAAATTCTCATAGGACAGCCCTTCAGTCTTCAGTTGGCTGCTATAGAGAAAGAAAACCTGTGAATTTTGTATATAAGACGGCTTCAAGAATTCATTGAAAAACTTCATTACATTTTTATTTCAAGCTTGCAAGAACACAGCTGTAAAGTATGGAGCGTTCTAAATCTGTAGCTTAGATAGCAGACTAGAGGCTTATCCTGACTCATGCAGCCGTCAGGGCTGATGGGCACAAGATTGGCAGGTCAAAGGAAAGACTTATGGCTGCAGAGGCCAATGACTCCAAAGCAGACAGCCAAGAGGTGGGCAGACCTCAGAAGAAACCCTCTTTCAATTGACTGGCTTCTCATAGATCAACTCATCATGGAAATGATTATATCAAATCTCATCATGTGGGATGGTTATATCATAACTGACTGCGTTAGTCTGTGTAGACTATAAAAACAAATCCATGGAAACTTATATGTGTATAAGAGAGAGTTTTATATAAAAGGTAATTAAGAAAGCACCCCAACCCAGTCTAGTCCAAGCCCATAAGTCTGATATTAGCTTATAAGTCCTATACCAATCCATAAAGTCCTCTTCAGACTCACAAAACACATGCAATGACGCTGAATGCAGGATGAACACAGGACAATGGGTAGAAAGTCTTTGGATCCAGCGGTGTTATATGCATCTCAGTGCTGGCAGGGGTCTCTATGTGGCTTCTCCAGCTTCAGAGGTCTGGTTTCATCAGGTCCATGTGGCTTCTCCAGCTCAGGGCACTAGCGTAGTTCCATGTGTCTTGTCAACTGCAATATCTCCCAAGAAGTGAGCAGATAGAGAAGAGTCTCCTGCCTTCAGGGAAGAAATACAGGATTTCCCAGAATTCTCAGGGGAAGGCCATGCCCACACAGAGGCCTCATTGGGTATGATCTGGTTGACAGGCAACTCCACCCCTAGCCTCTTAATCCTCAAATTGACAAACGATTCTATAACTACCACACTGACAAACCACTGAAAATTGTGAATTAGCCAAATTGGAACATATCCTTAAGCATCATACCTTGCTATTAATTTAAGAATGAGCAGGTGCATTCTCATGAAGGAAAGCAATTTCTCAGGGAAACTTACCTAGAATTTTGTACCAGTTTTCAATTGTCTCACAGCCTCATAATAAGCTCGCTTTGTGATTGTGGTCCTTCAAGAAAATCTATCGATAACATTGCTTTGGAGTCATACACAATAGTCACTGTAACATTCTGAACTAACAAAGCCAAGTAAGTCCCCCTTGGAAGCTACTACTTTGGATGGGCTATTTTTTTTAAAAGGTAATCCGATGAGACTAATTAGAATAGTACATGGTTTAATATCAGGAAAGTGTGTGACCGGGTTGTATCTTCTCACTATATGTATTCAATCTGTATGCTGAGCATACCCTTAGAGACGGTGGTTTATATGAAGATGAATGTGGCATCTGGATTGAAGAAAGGCATACAAACAATTTGTAGTATGCAGCTGATACAACCTTGTTTGCTTAAAGTGAGGAGGACTTTAAGCACTTGCTGATGAAGATTTAGGACTGCAGCCTTCAGTATGGATTAAGTTCAATATAAATAAGATCAAAATCCTCACAACTGGCCAAATGGTAACACCATAACAAATGGAGCAAAAGTCATCATTGTTATGCAGTTTGTTTTGCTGGGGCCCACAATCAATGCTCCCGGAAACAGTAGTAGGGAGATTAACAGACATGTTGTATTAGGAATATATGCTGCACAGATCTCTTGAGTATGGAAAAGCAAGGATATTACTTTGAGGATTAAGTTAAACCTGGCCCAAACCAATGCATATGCAATTGCCCCATATGCATGTGAAAGTGGAATATTCTGTAAAGAACAAGAAGAATTAATGCTTTTGAATTGTGGTACTGAAGAAGAATAGCTTCATGTATTTATGAGTTGAAAAGGTTACATCAACTTATTCAAGCTTCTACAGAATTCAGGACTTCTCAAAGTATCAGTAAAAATTGAGGTTATAATCCTAGAGCTGTATAATTCCCCTACTCAATATGACTCTGTAAGCAAAGTTAGTAAGATTGCAAATTTCCACCCGGATTATATAAAGCTGGATTATGGGAAGAATATGGCATCAGGATTGGAGGAAAGTTTATTAGCAACCCGAAATATGGAAGTACCACAATCTTGCTTGCTTAAAGTAAGAAATGAAAAAATTTTCTGATGAAGATCATGGATCATAATCTTCAGTATGGATTGCAACTCAATTTAAAGAAGACCCAAATCCTCACAACTGGACCAATAGGCAGCATTATGATAAATGGAGAAAAGGTTGAAGTTGTCGAGGACCTTGTCTTGCTTGAATCCACAATCAATGCTCCTGGAAGCAGCAGTCAAGAGATCAAAAGATGAGCAACATGAGGTAAATCTGTTGCACAAGATATCTTTAGATGAGAGTATTGAAAAATGAGGATATTACTTTGAGGGCCAGAGTGCCCCTGACCCAAGTGATGGTATTTTCCATTGCCTCCTATGCATGTCAAAGTTGGATATGGAATAAGGAAGACAAAAGAAGAATTGATGCATTTGAATTTTGGTATTGGACAAGAATAGCAAACATCATGAACTCCTAAAAGGACAAAAAAAAAATCTGTCTTCTCAGATTAAGCCCAGAGTGCGTATTTGAGGCAAGGATGGCGAGACTTTGTCTTCCATCCTTTGGACGTCTTGTCAGGAGAAACCGGTCCCTGGGGAAGGGACAGCAGAACAGAGGAAGGGCCTCAAGAAGATGGCTTGACCTGTGTTTGTAACAATGGGCTCAAGAATAGGAATTATTGTGAGGATGGCACGGGGAAGGGCAGTGTTTCTTTTTGTTGTAAGGTTTCAATGGGTCACACTGAACTGGATGGCAAATGACAACAATGAGACTAAGGCAGCGTACTGCTGAAAGAACTTGTCTATCTGTGGATAGTAGAGACATGCTAAAAGAAGTTTCGTTTGGATAAATCCATGTACCTAGGAACAAAATCCCCCCATGGCAATACTTTTTGACTTATCATTGTATGAGTCATTCCTAAAAATATGGTACTTTGAGGAGACATGCACTGAGCTGCTTCCTGAAACACCGTTGTGGGGAAAAAAAATAAAAGAGTAAACTTTATCTCTTTCTGGAACAGGATCCAAAAAAGAATGGAAGGTATTGTAAAATTATGTGTAAAGATAAATATATTTCCTTAAAGTAATCATAGTTATAGTTATAAGAATGATAATCTAGTTTGTGGCGACATCATCAACAGTCAGCATGTCAGAAGATGCTCCGGCTTCTCAGTGACTGAAGATAATAGTGTAGAAATTCTGTCCTTGTCAGCTCCTAGCTGCCTTGTCCCCATTTCTCCTAGCATTTGGGATCCTTCTGAGAAAAGCAAACATCCACATGCATGAACCCTTCATCCCCTTGAGGCCTAGAAAGGAAACTAATTCACATGGTAGATTAGAACTATAAAAAGGGAGAGTGGGGGTGGTGACTCCTGGTAGCAGAAGGAAAAGAAACTTGATGATTTAAGAATGTGTAAGTGGCTCTTGGCAACAGGGGTCAGCTGTGGGCTTTGAGCCCCTCTGGGATTGTCATCTCTGGGGGTCCTAATTAAGAACATAATAGATAAACTCAATATGGTCACAACAAGCTACTTAATCTGGCTCTGCTTATAACAACCAATTAAGTTTGCATTAAAAATGATTTCTTGAATTGAAGATAGGTGGAGTTTTAATTACGGATTTGTTTGAAAACATTAAAGATTTTCAATCAAAGGCTGGAAGCATTTTTTTGGTATGCGGTAACTAGTTTTGATCTTTCCAAAATTGTCTCCTGCCCCTAAATTAGTAAATCAATCAGTAGAGTCACATTATTGTGTAATTTGAATATGGGAGATTAGTGTTATGTGTTTATATTATTTCTTCCCAAAGGCATTCCATTGTTACTGATTAACTTTAATCTAGATACCAAATGATATTTTATCTCTATATAGTTCCAGTCCTGATTCTAACAATTTAGCATTTATTTGAATTGGATTTAATAAATTCCTTTTCCTCAACTGTAACAGACAGCATTTGAATTTTAAACGAGCAAGCTGGTAATGAAGCTACAGAGAGGAGTAAGAGGAACACTAGAAATCTGCGTATCTGAAACCTATCAGGAGTGCTTTGACTTCACCCTTGCTGTCTTTGAAAACCTAAGATGAATACGTATCAAACAATTGATACCCAAACAGCAAAGGGGACCCCACCCATCCACTGCCTTCAAGTTCATTCTGTTTCATAACGGTGCTAAAGCAAAGAGTAATGGTGCTAAAGCACAGAGTACCTCTGCTCCAGTGTTTCCGAAGCTGTAGATCTTTCCTGGTTTAGACATCTCCATATTTCTTGCATGGAGTGGCTGGTGGATTTGAACTGCTGACCTTACCATTATCAGGCCAATCCATAGCCAACTATGTTACAAGGCTCAATTTAGCCACAGATCTCTAACTATCAACCAGGGCTTTGAACAAGTTCATTCCAGTTAGACTTCTGCTAAGATCCCCTGAAGCACCAAGCATCTCTAAGAATCATTTGGAGATTTGTGTAAAGTGGAGATTCTGAGTCGGTATATCTGGGATAAAAATCTAAATTCTCAGTCGAGGATAGAATTGAAATGAATCATTTCATATTCCTGCTGTAACCAGTTTCTGATCAGTGGAAATATGTTATACTTATTTATACAGAGGTCTTTCTGTAACCCTTCCCTTTATTTTTGTTTATTTGACTTCTTAATTCATTGTATAAGATTATATCTCTTAAAGAAAAGAATAAAATATAGTTTTCTTTAAAACAGCAAAAGAGTTTTCTCAATACAGAAGAATTAGGCATAAATCAGCGTTCTTTAACTTGAGCATGTATGAGTCACTTAAAAAAAATCACCTGTAGGAATTGTGAACATGCCGATGACTTGACCCCACCTCCTTCATAGTTTCTAAGTCTGCAGTTTGGGGATAGCAAATCAAACCCACAGCCATTGAGTTGATTCCAGCTCATAGCTACCTCATAGAATAGAGTCAACTAGCAACAGGTTGAGTGTTGAACTGCAAACAGAGAAGCCAGCTGTTGAAACACACCACCCACTATACTAGAGAAAGGTGAGGCAATATGATTCCACTAAATTTTACAGCCTCAGTAACCTTATGGAACAACAATTCTACTCTGTCCTTCCAGATCCCCAGACCTGGAAGTTGATTCTGTGGCAATGGACTTGGTTTGGTTTAGGACAGAGTACAACTGTCCCATAGGGTTTTCAAGGCTGAAAAGCTGTGTTGGATCAGATTGACACCTCTTTCTCTTGCCAAGAAACTGGTGGTTTCAAACTGCCAATCTTTCTATTACAGGCCACCTGTTTTAACCGCTGTGCCACCTTGGTTCCAGGTTTGGGATGACCCCAGAAGTAAGCACTAAATGCCATGAAGTCAAAGCTTCATCTTTCTTTCTTATAGTGTCTGGTACAGTGGAATCACCTACATTTCAGGTAGCGGTTTAACATTTAAACTCTGTACCATTCGCAATTCTTATTTCGGGCAAAGGGCCACAGTTTACATTTGTAGTAAGTTTTAAGACGTTTCACATGGTAGCCATTGCTACTGGGCGAGAGACCATAAGATGAGCCATGAATTTGTCAGTAGTAATGATATGGTAATGTTTATTCAAATAATAAAGAGATACATGGATATGCTATCCACATTTGATTCATCCTAAGAATATGACGCCATAGACAATAAAAACATGATTTTGGTATCCTTACCATTGTCATTAGATCTGTTTACTATTCCATGAACCAGCGCAGTGTCTAATAATATAGCCCAGACTACTGCCCCATCGTGGTGGCACCGTGTGCTCTGCTGAAAGATCAGCAACCCCAAGCAGCAGGCTCTCCGAGGGAGAAAGATCGTGGTTTCTACTTCCATTAAGAATTAGTGTGGGAAAGATGCAGAAGCAATTCTACCCTGTCCGATAGGGTCATTGTGAGTCGGAATCAACCTCGTGGTAGGTTTTGTTTGTTTGTTTAATATCAATCACATTTTTGTTGTGTGAAATTTGACAGAATAGAACTGCTCCAGAGGGTGTCTTAGCCTGAAATCTTTGCAATGGCAGAAAAGCTTCTAGAGTAGGATTCAAAATTAAGACCTTCCAGTTAGCAGCTTAGTGTTTAAGCATTGTGAAACCAGGGCTTCAATTTTGTTACTGTTACTGTATTTGTTTTTATTGATTGCATAAACATCATGATGAGGTAAAACTAAGGAAATTCTATTTTTATTAGGTTCTGAAAGGGTAGATTTATATCCGTCTTCATGAACCTTTTGGTAAATCTGTAATCTCAGGATCACTGGATCATGTGGGGTTTATCCTCTAACATGAAAAAATTGAGTGCACAGTCAATTGTCATGTATGGTGTCTGTTTGTCTCCAGGTATAGAACTGCACTTGGGAAGATCTTTCAGATTTCTGACCAAAATGCTGTGGAATTAGAGAAAGTCAGAAAGACCAGGGCCTCATGTGTATACAATGCAGGGATGCAGTGTGATAAATCCTTATATTTATGACAGCAATTCTATCATAGAGGTGGTTTAATAACAACACATTTCTCACTGGGAGCAGGTGGACACTAAATTTTTGTAACATTTCACTTAAATGAACCAATTAAATTTGTTTCAGATATGCTCTTTATACATAAATATGTCAATTTACAAGCCACCCCACTGCTTGGCTTTAGAAAATGACTTTATTGAATTAGATGCCTTCCTATGCAGACATTTGTACCAAAGAGAGTTCCTAAATGTTAGCTTTTCCAAAAATGGTAACTACCCACAATGTATCATAGAGACTTGTGCAATAGTAGGAAGAATCTGCAGTGGTGAATAATCACACTTTGCCATTTTGTAGAGGAATGCATCTAGCTGAGCATGTGTGAAAGTCACTGAATGGGTTAGACACAGATGCTGGAATGTTAAGTCTCATGAAGTGCAATTTCAGGGACAAAGTGTAGCCTGTGACAAAATGCAGATATTCTAAAATCTGTTTGTCAACTGTGGCCATATCTCAAGATCTGAATACTGATAGCTGATCTATTTGTTATAGATATTATGTTGGCTTACTTCTTATTTTTAAATATGTGTTTCAT
The DNA here is from genome assembly GCF_000313985.2 of Echinops telfairi. NCBI lineage: Eukaryota > Metazoa > Chordata > Mammalia > Afrosoricida > Tenrecidae > Echinops > Echinops telfairi. The sequence continues at coordinate 20,476,268 of NW_022103915.1, read as the reverse complement.
TCAATAACCTCTGTAGCTTAAGAGCCACTTCTTTAGAGAGCGTCAAGAAGACTGAAGAAAATTGATGCATTTGAATTATGGAATTGGCAAATATGTTGCACATACTGTGGACTGCCTCAAGAACATGGAGCCCTGGTGGCATAGTGGTTATGCATTGGGCTGCTAACCTCAAGGTCATAGCTCAAAGCTACCAGCTGCTATGGTGGAGAAAAATGTCCTTTTCCACGCCTGTGAAAAATCGTCGTCTGGAAACCCCCAGGGGCAGTTAGACAGTCCTGCCGAGTTTCTCTGTGTTGAATTCAACTCCAGGAAGTGAATTGGAGTTTGAGTGTTACCAGAAGAGCAAGCAAATCTGACTTGCAAAAATGGAAGCCCAAATGCTCCTCCGAAGCCAAATGTCAAAACTTTGTTTTGTGCATCAAAAGATACCAGTCCCTGGCAAAGAACAACCAGATTGATAGAGTGTCAGAGAACAAGAAGAAGATCTTTAAAGAGATGGGTTGACACAGCGGCTGCAACAATGGGATCAAACATGTCAACAATTGTGAAAGGGGACATGACCAGGCAGTGTTTCACTCTATTGCAGATAGGGTTACTATGAGTTAGAATTGACTTGAAGGCATCCAAAAACATAAATAGTAGCAGCAAGCTCATAATTATCCAGGTTAAAGATTATTTTTTCATCTAGCCAGGTTTGATATTGTGCTATTCCTCGATTTGTGTCCTCTCGTATTAGCTACCACTCTGTGGTCTCCATACTTAGAAAGGATCACTAAGTTGGTTGATTGAATATCTCAATATGTGAAAAAACTATTTAAACTGTAAATTTCAGATCACCATTGATTTTAGATGAATTTTAAAAGTTGGTACATTATCTAAGCGAGGAGAATTTAAGATGAATAAATGCAAAGCAATTTAAATCAAAGTTTAAGTTCACAGCTCAAAGATCCTCAATTGATCTACAGGTCTCTTGATATAAATGCAAATTCTTGCCTATAGAAGTAGAAGAATGTTTGCTTCAAATACATAGACGGGAACCTGCTCCCTTATGTATTTTTGCTTGTTTGGTTGCTTTATTTTGTTATCTAAGGTTATATATTTAGATATATCAAGGAAACAGTAAAGAATGCAGATGTTTAATAGCAGAGGTTTCATAAGTAAAGCACATGCAGGTGCAAATCATGGAGCTCCTTTACAGCAGTGAGTCATAAACTTGACTGTCACCTAGTTGTTGTTGCTGGGTACCATTGAGTCAGCTCCTTGCCATAGGGAGTCTATGTACAACTGAAGGAAACATTGGATGGTCTTGAACCATGTTCACAATTATTCCTATACCTGAGCCCAGCGATGAAACTACTGTGTCAATCCAGCTTATTGAAGACCTTCCTCTTTTTAATAGCCCCTCTGTCCTACCAAACATGATTTCTTTCTCTAGGAACTGGCCTCTCCCGACAATATGTCCAAAGTATGTAGGACAAAGTCTTGTCATCTGAGAAGCACTCTGGTCTTACTTATTCCAATATTGATTGGTTTGTCCTTTTAATGTCCAGGGTATTTTCCATATTATTCTTCAGCACCACAATTGAAATGCATCTGTTCTTCTCTGGTCTTTCTTATTCAATGTCAAATTTTCACATGCACATGATGCAATGGAGGATATCACGGTTTAGGTTTTGAGCACCTTCATCCTCAAAGTAAAATCTCTGCTCTTTAATACTCAAAAGAGGTCTCATGCAGCAGGTTTACCTAATGCAATACATCTTTTGATCTCTAGACGGATGTTTCCATAAGCAATGATTGTGGATCCAAGTCACACAAAATCCTTGACTACTTCAAACTTTTCTGCATTTATCGCGAAATTACCTATTGTGGTCTGCCATACATTTAGTTGCCATCTATCCTGAAGGTTGCAATCCTTGACTTTCAACAGTAAATGCTTCAATTCTGCCTCACTTTTAGCAAGCAAGGATGTGTCATTTGCATACTGCAGGTTGCTTATAATTCTTTCTATAATCCTTATGCCTCGCTCTTCTTCATATAATTCAGTTTCACTGATGATTTGCTCAGCATATGGATTGAAAAATTAGGGTGAGAAAGTACAACTCTGTCGGATACCTTTCCTAATTTTAAAGCACGCAGTATTTCTTTGCTCTCTTTGCACAACTGCTTCTTGATCCATGTACTAATTCCTAATGAACACAATGAAGTGTTCTGGAATTCCCATTCTTCTAAAGGTTAACCACAGTGAATTATGGTCCACACAGTTGAATGCTTTGGCATAGTCAATGAAACACAAATAAATATTTTTTCTGGTATTCTCTACTTTGAGCCACGGTTTATCTGGCATCATCAGCAATGTCCCTTGTCCCATGTCCTCTTCTAAATGTGGCTTAAATTTCAGGTAGATCCCTGTCAATGTACTTCTGCAACCATTGTTGGATGATTTAATCAAAATTTTAATTGTGTTCAATATCAAAAATATTGTTCTATAATTTGAACATTCTGTTGGGTTGTTTCTTTGAAATGGGTAAAAATGAGATTTCTTCCAGTCAGTTGGCCAGGTAGCTGCCTTCCAAATTTCCTGAAACAGAGGAATGAGTACTTACAGTGCTTCCTCAGCATTCTGAAACATTTTAATGGGCATTCCATCAATTTACGGATCCTTGTTTGGGCCTCATGCTTTCAGCGAAGTTTGAATTTCCTTCTGCAGCACGACTGGTTCTTGGTCATAGGCCCCTTCTAGAAATGGTGAGCTGTCGGCCCGCTCGGTGTGGTCCTGTGACTGCGCATCCTTCCCATCTGCTCTTGGTGCGTCCTGCACCATTCAGTGTTTTCCCTGTAGAATCTTTTAAAATTGCAATTAGAGGCTTGAATTTTTCCTTGAGATATTTCAGTTTCAGATATGCTCAGCGTGCTCTTCACTCTTGGTTTTCTAACTCTGGGTTCTTGCACATTTCGTTAAAATATTTGGCTTTATCTTCTTAAGTTGTTCTTTGAAATTTTCTACTCCGCTCTTTGAATTCATTCTGTCTTCCGTTTGCTTTAGCTACTCTACCAATAAGAGCAGGTTTCATAGTCCCTTCTGACATCAGTTTGTATTTTTAATTTCTTTTTTTTTAATTACCTTTTGTTTTGTTCTTGAATGATGGTTTCTCACAGCTCCTCAAGTTTTCTGTAATTAGGGTTTGAGGTTTCAAATCTGTTCTTGAAAGAGTCTCCAATTTCAGATGTGGTAAACTCAGTGTTGTATTTTGGCCTCTTTGAGTTTGTTCTAATTTTCTTCAGCTTCATGCTGAACTTCCATCTGAGCAATTGATGGTTGGTTTCACTGTAGGCCCCTTCTCTGTTTATAGATGCTGATATTGAGCTTTTCCTTTGTTTTTTCCCCACAAATGTAGAGAATTTCATTTTTGTGTATTCCATTTAGGGAAGTCCTTGTATATAGTTGCCTTTTATGTTGTTGAAAACAGGTATTTGGTATAAACAAGTCAGCAAAATTCTATCATGTGATCTCTCCCTTCATTTCTGTCACAAAGTCTATATTTTCCAACTACTATTCTTTCCCATTTATGTCCAACTTTTGTATTCCAATCATTGATAACTATTAGTACATTTTGATACTGTGCTTGATCAATTTCTGACTGAAGTTGTTGGTGGGTGTATGAAGTTGAATAATAGTTGTGTTGGTTATATTAACTTAAGGCAGACAGATCTAGCCAGATCACAGGTGGCATTACATTTCATGATGAAGATCCTTTCTGGCCCTGGATCCCATGCCATTCCTCTTGATTGTGTTTGTCCTGGCAGCGTAAATCATGGCATAGTAAATCGTGTGATTTTTCTGATTCAAAATGGCCAATGCCAGCCCATTTTCAGCCCAGTGATGGCCCAAATGTTGCTTTCATGCATTCAATTTTATTTTTTACCATTTCCAATTTTCCTAAATTTATACTTGCACATTCCAAGTTTCAGTCGTTAGAAGATCTTTGTAGCTAATTATCTTTACCGTGTATTGTGCCCATCAACAAATGAAGACCAGGAGGCTCCACTCCCACAGGCTTGCCTAGACGGATGTCACAATGGTCAACTCCCCTCCAAGATATCAGCTCCTCTTCCGTCACATTTGAGCGCCCTCAGAGCTGACAGGCTCATCTGCCAGAAGTATTTCTACAATGTTCTGATTTGTGTTTAGGTTCTCAGTACTAGAGAATGCTTCGAAGCTATGCATATGGTTTCCCAAGGCTTCTTGCTCTGGTTTGAGGAGCTGAATCCTTCTTCATTTTATGTTCTTAGTCTGGAAATTATCTTGAAAACTGTTCATTTTGGGTGACCCTGCTGGCATTTAAAATACCAGTGGCATCGTTTTCAGCATCACACGCCATCAGCATACCACAAACTGACAGACACCTGGTGGATTATCACCTAGAGCAGTGGTTCTCCACCTTCCTACTACCACCACCCTTTAATACAGTTCCTCCTGTTGTGGTGAGCCCCCAACCATAAAATTGTTTTCGTTGCTACTTCATAACTGTAAGTTTGCTACTGTTATGAATCATAATGAAAATATCTGATATACAGGTTGTATTTTCATCGTTACAAATTGAGCATAGTTAAAGCATAGTGATTTTTCACAAAAACAATCTGTAATTCTATATTGTGAAATATTTATTTATAATTACATATACATGAAATTTTATCTTGAAACATGGTGCAGCATGGTTAACAGTCTGAATATAACAACAGTAAACTGCATTGCTACATTTTGCCACAGTATGTGTAAAAATTCAACATCAGTGGGAAGGTTGATATAGCTTCTTTCTCACCAGATTATCATATCTGCATGTGGGTGGACCCACCTGGAGATGGATAGAGGAGCAGTGTCTCGGTTCCTAAGACCATTAGAAGTATGTATTTTCCTATGGACTAAGGTGACCCCTGTGAAAGGGTCATTTGAGCCCCAAAAGGGTCAGGACCTACAGGTTGAGAACCATAGACCTAGCGTTATGTCTATGAGAAAGTCAATTAGGCTTTCTCTCAGAAACTCACAAGGCATAGCTATGAGTCAGCATTGAATAGATGACAGTGAGTTTGGTTTATGGGATATCCAGGTTTAAGTATATAATAACAATTATCATTCAAGACTATATTGACAGTGGTCTAAATTACTTGGATTTTTTCCCCCATTGTAAAGTTAAAGATGAATGTAAAAGTAATACATATGATGTCTCTAGGTATCATTATTAATGAACTTGTCTGACAACAAACCTGAGTTGGAGGTTTATTCCATGACTAGAGACTTTGGAAGAAAGGCTTGGCGATCGATCTACTTACCAAAAGCACCAATCAATCAATCAACCTCATGGTGAGCCCTGTTCTGTGACACGTGAAGTCATGCAAGGGCAACTTTTTTTTATTAAGATCTGTTTTAAAATAACAATTTTCTAAAAAACTTTTAAAACTTACACAGACTCACGCATTTAGATATTATCACATTTTAACGTAGTGGCCCCTCTTATAAGCCATTCTTCCCATGCCTTCTTGCCACTATCCAACCCTCCCACTTCCAAACCTCACCACTTCTCTCAAAATTTGCAACCAGAAAGTCTATGGGGAAAGCCAAAGTGAGCTTAATTTGTAATTTATTGAGAATTAACTCCATCTGTGGTGAAATGGAATGGCTTAATATGGCTCTTTTATCCCTAATCTCTGTGACTCTGTAACTCAATGAATAGATGGGAACATGTATTCAGGTGTAGAGGACACTATCTCATGAATTAATCAGATTTGCCATTTCACTGGGTGTAAGAGGGTGTCATCTTAGAAGGCGTAACAAAAACTCTCTGACCATCTGGAAAGAAGAGCCCCTAGCAGAGCAGCAAGACCAGGAGGCACAGCCACAAGTCAAAGCAGTGGGCTTCCTGGCTCAGTGAACAATCGAGCACCTGCAGGGGAGGGGGTTGATTTGGGACACCATTTGGATATTACCAGTAATAAAGGGTCACTGGGAGAAAGAGGCTTTCAGCTTTGTACACAGGTACAGTCTCTTAATCCCATAGGGGCAGTTCTACTCTGTTCTATAGGCTCACTTTGAGTCAGAATGGCCGTGGCTTTGAGCTTGAAAGGGTCTCTGTGAGTTGAAGTTGATTGGATAGCAGTGAGGTTTGGAAAGAAACTGTAACTCTGGTACCTCCTAGAGGTGTACTGGGTTATGTTTTGGGCTGCTAACCACAAGGTCAGCAGTTTCAAACCACTAGCCACTCAGTGGCAGAAAGATGAGATTACTTTTAGTCTATTTATAGCCTTGGAAACCCACAGAATTATTTCTTTTCTGCCCTATTGGGTTCCTATGAGTCAGAATCAACCCATTGGCAGTGAGTTGGGTTCTGTGTACACTAGCGTGAGCAGAGCAGGAGCCAGGGACCACATGTCTGAGAGACCCGAAGTCTGGGAGAGATATCTGCAACATGACTGAGACTAAGTGCTTGGGAAAACAGAACTGCACTCTTATAATTTTATAACCGATTATCTTCCCTAACAACCCCCCCAAATTATGAGTATTGTCTGCGAATTCTGTGTGGTCATTACAACAAATCATTGAACCAAGCAGAGAAGTACAGTGCTTTTGGAGAATGGGATGAAGAAGGGTGGAAGCTGACATGTCTGACTTGCCTTGTCACAGTGAACTTGGGATTGGTGTGGAGCTGCAGTCACCTCTCCCCATCAGTGAAGCTGAAAGAGTCCAGACAGGGGCCCCGGGCCATTTCCCCACCATTTATTGAACAGTTAAAAAACTTATCTTGAGTAAAAATGTCTTGCTCACTAGATCAGCTCTCCTGTGTCCTCCAATTTATTTTAAGATAAACTCACAAGCTTTCTTTACTGTTAGATGTTATATACGTACTTTCTTGTTAGTTTGTGTACATATGTTTTGTTCTGTTTTGGATTTAAAGATATGAGTAGATACAATCAAAAACAAAACAAAACAATACAAATATAATTTTTACTATACAGTACCTTATTTTTTCACAAAGCATTCAGTCATAAATAATTAACATTTACAAAATCCATAAAATTTTGTCAGATAATTCAGATGATGAAATGATTAATGTCCATATTATTTTTTTTATAATAGAATGAGTCTTTTCTTCCTTTGCATCTTTCTGATTTGCTACTCAGTACAGATAAAACATCACAAATTTAATGTCATCTCAGATCGAGCATCTTGGGGGGAAAAGACATAAAACTTGTGATGATTATTCAAATAAATAAGTATACTTTCAAATATAACATATAGAGATTATAACATTTGAAGATATTTGTGTTGTCAGAATACCATGTCCTTAATGAGCATAAAACTATTGAATCTGGATTTTCCCCATGTATTTTATGGTATCTAACTTGTATAACTTGTTCCTCATTGTATGACACATGTAGTCATCAAACTTTACCTTACACTTTTAAGACTATACTACTTTGATATTCTGTGGAATGTTGAAGGGATTACAGGCTTTTTTGATTGTGCTCAATAACAAACACATTCTTAAAACATTTTTAAGTTTGGATTTGGGCCTTTCTAAAATATTCTAGATATGCTTCCTTATGTCAGACTGTAAGGAGCCTTAGTGGCATGGTGGTCTAGCGTTTTTGCCTGCTACCTCAAAGTCTGCCTACTTTAACTCACCAGGTGCCCTGTCAGAGAAAGACATGTTGCGTCTGCAAAGGGTGCAGTTTGGGAAACTCTATGGGGCAGTTCTCCTTTGTCTAACGGGACACTTCAGATATGAACTGACTAGATGGCAGCAAGGTTCTCCTTTTCCATATGTTTAAGAATTGACTATAAAATAGTTTACAGTGTTTTATGGAGCAAATTTAATGTTTATATACACAGTATCTCATAAAATATAAAATAAGTCTGTGTAATGATTTAATTAATTAATTGAATAGTAAAACTATTTACTGATGTAGAGGAAAAGTCAAAGAACACATAACTATCAAAAATGGTGACTTGAATGTATGACTATTTGTCTTAAATTTATGTCAACCTCTATAGGCCCATAATCAATTACCTTCCCAAAGGCACAAATAATTTGCATTTGTATGACTATGCTATTTTGATTACCAATTCTCTATAAATTGCAGTTATAAATTGCTCAAAGATAATGAAAGGTCACTTAAAATAGCTTAAAGTAAGCTAGTAAGAATGGGATATCTGGTAATTATTCAATTTTCATTTCAAAAATTTTAATGTTTGAACTTTGAACAATAGTTTTCAAGATATTGTTTGATTTACTAGGTATTAGTAGTTGAACCTTTGTGTAGAAAGGGATGCCAGTTGGTTTGAAGGCTCCAGAGAAAGCAGTGAGATGCTTGGTCGGACTCGTAGAGAGGGTGTGAGTGACTGCAGAAATGGAGTGGAAGGTGGTGGACTCAAGGGCACAGGGAAATGGGTGAAATTTGCTGACTCCAGTGTATGATCTCACCCAGTTTTCACATATTTGAACTTCAATTCATCTGCTCAACTCACAAAATGATTGGTGTGGTAGTTTGCAGTAGAATCTACTGAAGCAAAGCGTTCCCAGATGAGAAAGGATGGCATGAAGCCTGGGCAGCATGTGAGAGCTCAGGAAACATTGTAACAAAGGACACATCATGGAGTATTCACAAGAATTTGAAGTAATCTTGTTGATAGGAAAAGGAGCAAATCGGTTCCAGTTCACTTTATGACGGCATGTCAAGTGTTGAAGGCACTACCAGAAAATATTTTTTATTGTTATTTGGCTTTTTTCAATATGAAATTACAGTTGCTTACAGTCTTGAAAGAGTCGCTTGGAAAACAACGTTTATATTGTCTGTAGATTCTTTTTTGGTACACATCTGATTCTCCACAGATGTTAAAGTTCTCCCTAGCCTTCCATTTACCACCATAGTATTTTTCTTGTAGTCATTTCAGAAGCACTGGGGTGGTCTAATTTCTCCTCTATGCTAATCTCGTATCTTTCAGCCAAGTTCTCCCAGCATCATCTAAATTGCTCTATTCACGTTGACGCTAATCTTTTCTCTGTCTGAAGACTGGTTGTCTGTATGCGCTCCTCAATTTGATTACAAACTAATGGGAGAACACAGTGCATGTAATATCTAATCCGGTTCCTCAGTAAGATTTCCCTATTTAGGATATATATTATATATCTTCACTAATGAACTTTAAAGGATCAGACAGCCATGGTCCAACTATATCAAATAAGTTCTGCTTTATTACCTCAAATTATTTATATTACTATTGAAATAATCCAGCATTTTACTCCCTGATTTTTGAGTCAAGATCAGGTTAATTAATATTCCAAAAATATTTGTTGCATGATTTGGATGAACCATCCAATGCCGTGTTTATTATCTCATTTAATTTTTTTTATGAAAGTACAATTTTTAATGGGTGCAAATGTGCTGGTTAACTCTCTGCTCAAAGTCAGAAGTAAATGTTTGAGATGATCACTTAAATCAGCTTTTAGACTGCTTCAGTCCCTAGAACGTTTGGGCGACTTCTCTGACTTGCATATCTCAGGACATATGCTTTCATTTGAATTTTCAATCATTATGGTGTTCTCTCCTCTTATGCACAATGGGAGATAATTGTGCCTAAACCTGATGTCTAAGGTTTAAAAACCAATAAGCTGCAGACAGAATGCTTGTAAGAGGATATATTGGACATCTGGAAATTAATGCTCTTCTCAGAGGATTGAGTTTTAACACTCTCTAAATCTTTACATTCTTTATTTCAAAAGCGGAAGAATCTAAAACATGGAACAAAACCCACTTGAAATACACATATTTTCATCTTGATGTTTAAAACAGAAATTATTGTATTATGCTAAAATTACAGGAGTTGTTCCTTTGATATATCACTCAAACCATGTAATCAATTCCTCTAAAACTCAAAATAAACTAGACTGAAAGACAGATAGGTTGTGAAGCAAATCAAATTTGGTATTTCAATGACCGGTCATGCTAACTAAGCAGTATCAACTTGAGAACATTAACTTGCTTCTCTGGATCTTGACTTCCATATCTGCAAAACATCACAGCTAACTGCTAGACGTGTTATTACAAATTTCCAGGCTAAAAGAGGTCAAGTCTTAATGTTCCGGGTCTGTGGCTTAAACCCATCAGCCTCTCCTCTGGAGAATGACGAGGCCATCTGCCCCTGTAACAGTGGACAGCCTCGAACACTCAGGAACAGTTTGACCCTGTTCCATAGGAGACCTTTGCGTCACAGGCAAGTCTAAGCTGGGGCAATGGGCTAGCTCAGGACATAGGCATTCATGGCCAGGATCAGTCTCTCAGCTTCAGTTATATGACAGTCATGCATGATACATCCTTCATTTTCTCCAAATGCCCCTTGCCCCACTATCTGCACCCCCATGCTTGCCTTCTCTCTCCTGGCCTGTTTTAAATTGTTTTTACTAATTATTCTAATGATCATTTCCTTCTCGATATATTATTTTATCCTTGAGAGTTCTCTTAACTTCTTCAGCTAACATCGCTTTCTTTCATTATACAAAACAATTTGAGAAGTATTTGAAAACATATATTCTCTCAATGGGTGCGTGCTTGCGTTTGACTACATCAAATACTAAGGCCTGCTGGTGCGGTGTGTGAGGTTACTCTCTGCACGATCAGTGATTCAAACACACTTGCTGTTTCCCTGGAGGAAGAAGAAACTCTTTACTCCTACAGAGAGAGACTCATAGCTTTGGAAACCACAAGAAGCACTTCTATTCTGTTCTACAGGATTGCTGTGAGTTAGAATATCTCAGTGGCCACGATGATGATGATGATGATGATGATGATGATGATGATGATGATGATTGTAACCAAAAGAACCTTCCAGTTTATACAACTACACAACATAGTGAACCCTGAGGGAGACTATATACTTCAGTTAAGAATACATATTGGTTCATCCGTTGAAACAAATGTACTACAGAAACGCACATTATAATCATAGCAACTGTGTATCCAAGAAGGAGGTGAAATGGTAATTCTGAGGGTGGAGTCCAGTGGGGGAACCGATTGCAAGGATCTACATGTGACCTCCTCCCTGAGGGACGGACAACAGAAAAGTGGGTGAAGGGAGACGTCAGGCAGGGCAAGATATGACAAAATAATAATTTATAAATTATCAAGGGTTCATGAGGGTGTGGGGAGGGAGAGGAAAAATGAGGAGCTGATACCAGGGGCTTAATTGGAGAGCAAATGTTTTGAGAATGATGAGGGCAATGAATGTACAAATGTCCTTTACACTACTGATGTATGTATGGATTGGGATAAGAGTTGTATAAGCCCCTAATAAAATGATTTTTAAATGGTAATTCCATATACTTCCTGCTCAATATTTCTGTAAATCTTACACTGATCCAAAATGAAAGTCTAGCTCCCCAAATAAAAATTCTTCTCCTTTATAACTTGACTGTTCTTATATTTTCCAAATATGTTTTGAACTCTTAAACCAGCAATCCACTCACTAAGTATAGTGAGTATAAGTATACACTCCTGCTGCATAGCAAATTTACAATATGTTAGCAGCTTAAAATAACACATATAATCTCACAGTTTCCATGGGTCAGAAGTCCAGGCACCATTTTGCTTATAATAAGTCTAGCAAGGTTGAGTCTTATCTGAGATTTCTCTAGCTCACTTCAGAATCAAACCCACAGATTGGTCAGGAAAATGAAATCGCTTCAGCTTTTGGATTAAAGTCCTCAGTTCCTGCTGGATGTAAAGCAGAGACTGCCCTCCCTCTGCCTCTTGAAATGTTGACCTAACCAGGAGGTAGTTTGCAACAGGACAGGTTTCTTCTTGAAAGCTAAAAACTGAGAGGGTCTCCTTGCAAGACAGATGTTATGATTTTAGGTGACAATAATCACCTTAGTTTGCCTTATCCTGTTGGGTAGAAGCAAGTCACAGTATAGATTCAGGGAAGCCGGGTAAAATGGATATAAATACAAGAAGGAATAAAGCATGGGATAGGGAGATCATGGTATTTCAGCCATAGGAGTAGAGGGAAGAAGTTATTATTATCCATTATATTTCTATTTTGCATTGCTCAGTAAGGGCCACATTACTGATAGTCTTGTAAACTATACTAGATGCAATGAAATTTACTTAAAAGATAATGGCAAGCCATTTAAATTTTTAAATAGAGGGGAAACATATTTCCGCCTGCATTTTAAGGGGTCACAGATTATTATTTGGAGAAGGTATTTTCAAGAAAATGAGACTGCAACAGGAAAATTAATTATGTTGCTCATAAATCCTTATGAAAGACATGGCAGATTTGATTATGGAGTGGTTACAGAACTGATAAGCAATAGATAAATGTGAGATGTTTCTCTGAGGGTAGAATTCACAGGGTTTTGTAAGTAAAAGAACATTTTGAAAATGACTTCATGAATGGATGTTAGTAAGAATCCTTAAAAAGAGAATTTCATTGACTGGAGCATTCATAAACTCAGATTGGGGTAAGGCTTTTACTATAGAACGTAACTGAAGACTTTGTGTTTGTAAAGGAAGAAGAAAAAAAAGTTGAGCACATTCCAAACTAACACAAACACTTAGATGATAAGAACCAAGTCATGGAGGAGACTGAGAAAGGGCAACCAGAGGGGGCAAGAGCCTTTACCAAAAAAAGCCATTGGAAGATAGTGCTTTGAGCAGAAAATTCCCCATCAGTTTAGTGGTCCTGATATGCAAATAATATGAGTGCAAAATCAATGGTTTACCAGCAAAGATGATTTAGATATACTTGATTAATGCACTTTTTCCTTTCTTATGCCACAGTTCTTCGATAAAAGAGGACTTCTAAGACTATGTATTGCTTAGAAAAGCAACAAGAATAACTAATTGTATTATTGTTGTAAATTGATTTTTTAAAGTGATACCAATAGCCATTATTTATTGTGAAACTCTCCTTCAGGACAATCACAGGCAGCACTGAGTCTTGAAGAAATACAATCTGCACTAACCTTCTATACAAAACTAAAGGCTGCATAGCCTTTTAAGCAAAATAACAATGGGAGCAGATATTTTTGGTTCTTATAATATTTTATTTGGGCCTGAACCTGCCACTTTTTTCCACAGTGGTACATACAGGTCTATCATTTCTCTTTGAATTCTCTTGCAAGATTTAATTTAAGGAATTGCAACTGTAGTATAAGGCATAACTGGAGATAAATGACCACCTGGGAGGGCTTGCTCTTTGGTCCATTAACTCCAACCAGTCATTAATTTCCTGAAAGGTCCTGTATGAAAGTTATTACTGCTAATATGAGCTTGAAAAGAAAGGAACATACAGTAGGTGTATTGATCCCCTTCCTCCTCAGAAAATGCAATGTCAATTGGTTTCTGGAAGGATGCTTGAGAAAAATTATATAGATTACAACGAACTCACAGTCTGGTTGTTGCTGGAGTCAGTCACCTTAGAGTCAATTCCAACACAGGGAAACCCCACGTGAGCAGAGGAGAGCCACTCCATACGGTTTTCAGGGTTGTGACCTTGTAGATGCATAGCATCAGGTCTGCCTTCTAATGTAACTCTGGATGGATTTGAACTACCAAACTGTTACGTAGTCATGAAGCATTTAGCTATGTAGCTCATACAGTGACTCCTAGAGTCTAGCAGAAAAGATAAAAATTCAAGTCAGTTTAGCCAATCAGGTAGGAGAGAAAATTAAAGAAATAGTTCTATCCACGTGATGCATATATGAGGGGACTTCGAGCAGTTTATGAAAAAGTGAATTGAAAGGTAATTAAAGATGTGAAGCAGCTTTATAGCCTCCTTTTATGTGTTCCATGAGACAGAACCAACTGCATGATTACTAACCATCATATCAAGCTACTTGATAGCTTTCATTCTGGGAACCTTTGAGAATGTGATGTGCCTATTGTTAAATGCCATTCAGTGGGCTCTGGTTGAGAGCAACTCTGCGTAGAAACACCAAATACCACCTGGCCGTGCACCGTTCTCACCGCTGTGAGATGTAAGCCCATCATGGCAGCCACTGTGTCAATCCAGCTCATGGAAGATCTGCTTGCTTGCTGCTCCTCTACTTTTCTAGGCCCTGCTGCTCATCTTCTGGCAAAATATATGAGACAATACTAGGCTGCCATTCATAGGAATGAGTGCCAGTGCACAAACTAATACGGAAGCTACTCATCAGTATATGAACGAGAGTCTATGAGGATGACATGATTAATATCTTGCTTTATGTGACAGTATCTAAAATGTTTGAAAATAATGTATTTATTTTATACAACGATAATTAATTAAGTTGGGTGGCAAGGAACATGAGTGATTGGCATATTGTGAAACATTATTGGAATTTCTAGTATCTGACAGATTGCCTATTCCCTTCTGTATATACACAGCAATAGGTTTATAAATAAGAGAAAATGCAATGTAGCTTTCCAAAAATTAAAATGTAATATTTGCAAACAGGAGACAGACCAAATTGCCTGTTTTAAAACTCCGTTTTTTATCACTTTATTCCAATAAAATTTATATTCATTTATTGTTCCAAAAGTATATTTCAAAGGGGTAGTTCCATCATAGAATCATTGCATTTTACATGGGGGATCCAGGTTCAATTCCCAACCAATGGGCTTTGTGCTCAGGTAACACCTGGCAGTGCAAGTATGCATGTCGGTGTGGTGTTGACAGGTTTCAGCAGAGTTTTCAGAATAAACCAGACTAGGATGAAAAATATTATGATCTACTTCTGAAAATCAGCCAAAGTAAATGCTGTCCATCATAACGATCTGATCACCAACTAAGCACGGGGATGGCGCTGCACCAGGCAGTGATTCATTTCATGATGGGAGGGAGGGGAAAAATGAGGACCTAATGCCAGGAATAGGGGGGGGGGGCAGGGGGGAGGGAGGGTTGTCATGAGTTCAAGGCCAACCTGCCGGCAACAAACAACCACAAAAGAGAGGGAACTGTGAATAGGTTCTTAAATCAAACTTCACATTTTAGAACAGCTTTGGGTTTATAGAAAATTATAAATAGAGTTACCCTGTACTATCTTTTCATCAGTACGCTGTTTCTTTTATAATTAACATCTTGCATGAATGCAGGGCATACATTGCAATTGTTGAGTCAATATTGCTAGGTAACTTTTAATTCATGTCTAAGGTTTCCACGACGGTTTGCTGTGCACTGGCCAGTTCTGAGGGTTTTGTCAAATGTATAATGTCAGAAATCTAACACTCCACTACCATAACAAGTGCTTTCACTGCCCTGGAAATTGTTGTAGGCCTCTCTCGTCCTCGCTCACCCTCTTAATGGCAACCATTGATCTCATTTTCTCCAAAGATTTACATTTTCCAGAATTATCTGTCATTTAAATGATACTCTATGTAGCAACGTGTAGCAGCAGTATGTAGTTCTCTCAGGTTCAGGTTTGTTTGGTTTTGTTTTGATCATTTTCTTTTTGTTCAATTTGGCACTGGGCATTTAAGTTTCCTCCATGATTTCGGGTTTGTGGGTGTTTTTGTTTTTCCATGCCTTATTTGCATGTATTTGCAGGTTGTTCATCCACCCCTCTATGAAAGGAGCATCTTGTAATGATGTGCTATTGAGTCTGTTCCAGTCCTACGAGCCTAGGTCAAGCTGAGGAAGACTCACCTGGTTTTCCGTCATCCTCAAAACTGTTGTCAGGTTGGAGCCATTGTTGCCATCACTGAGTCAGCACATCTTCTCCTCTCATTGACCCTCTCTCTGCTTCACCAAATGCCCTTTTCCAGGCACTGGTCTCTCTCGGAAAGGGGTGCAAATTAAGTGAAACAATGTCTCATCATTTTGACTTTCCAAGAGCAATCTGGTTATACTTCCTCAAATCGTATTTGTTTCTTCTTCTAGCAGTTCACCCTGCTTTCAATATTCTTTGCTGGTACGAAATTTCAAACGCATCAATTCTTTTTCGACCTTCTTTATGTATTCCATAACTTTTACATGCATATGAGATGCTTGAAAATAAACACCTTGGCTTGTTACAGGTGCACCCCAGTCCTCAAAGAAACCTCCCTGTTCCTCGCCACTTCTTAGAAGTGCTGTGCGGCACACTTACCCAGGGCACCATGTCCTTGGATATCTTGACTGATGCTTCTCTGAGCATTGCTTGTGGATTCAAGCAAAATGAAATCCTTGATAATTTCCATTTGCCTTTTAATCAGGATTAAGGTGACCAGATTTAAAGTGGGACTCCATTGAACGGGGTGGGGTGGGGTATTCTTGATAAAAAATTTGGTCTACAGAGAATGTACACTGATACAGATAGGAACTGGAAACACAGGGAATCCAGGGCAGATGATCCCTTCAGGACCAGTGGTGTGAGTGGCATTACTGGGAGCGTAGAGGGAGATTGGGTTGGAAAGAGGGATTTGATTACAAGGAACTATATGTGACCTCCTCCCTGGGGGACGGAGAACAGAAATAGGTGAAGGGAGATGTCAGACAGGGCAAGATATGACAAAATTATAATTTATAAATTATCAAGGGCTCATGAGGGAGTGGGGAGCGGGGAGGGAGGGGAAAAATGAGGACATTACGCCAAGGGCTTAAGTGGAGAGCAAATGTTTTGAGAATGATGAGGGCAATAAATGTACAAATGCGCTTTACACAATTGATGTATGTATGGATTGTGATGAGTTGTATAAGCCCCTAATAAAATGATTTAAAAACAAAACAAAACAAAAATTTTGGTCTATGTGGACCAAATAGACTGTTCCCTAGCTTGTCATGCATTCTTTCCAAAAATCAGAACATTTTTAAAACACCAAAAATCAGGATTGTCCCACCAAAAGCGGGACGTCTCGTCGCCTTAATCATGATGCTCACTATTGGTTGAGTTGTGAGATTTTTTGTTTCCTTTAAATAGATTTGTAGTCTCTACTAAAGGCTTCAGTCTTTGATCTTTACCAGCAAGCACTTCAAATTGTCCTCACCTTCAGCAAACAACGACTGAAATGTGCCACGGTGTTTTGCAGTTGCTTCATCTGCTTATTGGAATCGATGCATTTCAATGGTGGTGCTGAAAGTACCCTAGACACCGAGCAGGACACACCAGTCAGCCAGAAATAAGGACGGCCAGAGTGCTGTTTAAAGCAAGCGTGATAAAACTTCTCACATACTTTGTCCTTGGTGTCAGGAGAGGCCAATCCCTGCAGAAGAACAGCATGTTTGGTGAAGTGGAGGGGCAGCAGAAAAGAGGAAGGGCCTCAAGGCGATGGGTGGGCACAGTGGCTGCAACAATGGGCTCAAGCACAGGAACAATTGTGCGGATGGCACCGGACCGGGCATTGTTTCCTTCTGTTGGGTCGGAACCACCTGGAGGTCACCTAACAGCAACAAAAGCCTATTATATATCACCAGGTTTAAGATAAAAAAAACAAGCAGACAACTACTTAGTAAGCAGAGAGGATATTGTATATACAGGCAAATTTGGAAGGTTTTAAAAATTATATATGTAAAATAATTCTTCTTTAAATATAAAGGTTAAATGTGTTCAGTTTATATTTTAACTAAGATATAAATATTGAAATGCTTTTTAAATCACTTGTCTACCTAACTAAGTTTGCACCATGTCAGCTATGTCCGTTCACTGGAATTTATAAAGGAACATTTCTGCCTCGTGTCCTGTCATATAATTCATAAATCAGACATTTTTCGCTTTGGGTAAATGGACTTAAGAATGCCAAAAAAAGCCCTCCTAACATGGATTGTTGGATCACTCCCAATGAGGAGGGACAATTGTTCATTGATAATACCCAGGGATGATTAAGATTTAATTTGATTTGCTTAATGGCACCAAAATATTATTATGATTTACTCATTTTAAATAACTTGACATGATACTATTCTCAAAGTGAAATTAGAAGTGTGATGTTATGACATGGGTTTACTAGTTTGTTATTATTATTTCTTTCTTTAGACAAGTAGTGTGGAGGAGTGGGCCATGCAAGGTAAAATTGTCCATAGTGTAAAATTGTAAAGGTAAAATTGGTGAAATTGTCCATAGTGCCTAAGATTACACTGGTGACATGAGTCCGTGAAACCTGTGTATGTTCCAGATGTTGAGTGAACCAAACAATTATACAAACATTGTCTTGGATTGAATCATGTTCCCATAAAAACTGAGTTCAGATATTAGTCTTGTATCTGTGCATGTGACCCCTCTTGAAAATAAGGTCTTTCAAAATGGCAGGCTACTCTTAAATCCTATTGAAAGGGTGAGTCTCTTAATTCTATACATCCCTTGAAAGAGAAGATATTCATATCTTAGCTGAACAATTATTGAAGATCTGAATTACTGCATTCGTATTGTTAAGAGTAACTAGAGTCTTGAATAATATATGATCAGGTTGTAAATAAAGGATGGAAGATGACAGCTACTCTAAGGAATATTGGAGGATCCATCCACAGAGGAATTGTCCATGATTGTACATCTTCCAATAGTCAGCGAATCAAGAGGGGCTGGTAGAAGCACACACACACACACACACACACACATATGTCAGAATTGTAGTGGAAGGGAATCACGTGTAGGTAATCTGCAACTTACACAAGAAGGTTCCATTCCGATGGTGCTGACATAGGTTGAATATTGTTTTCTAATATTTTATTGTGCTTTAGTTTTCATAATAAACATTTTATAAATATAATTTTTATTTCCCTTTGAGGGCTACAAATATTACATACAAATTTACAGATAAAACACCATCAGTAAATTACATGCTGCAACATTCTGTGTAGTTCATAATATTAATGATAAAATGTACAAAAGAAAAGAAAAACATGGAATAAGATGTGCCCCTATTTCAACACAGTATTAGTTGGATACTACCTGGACTTGGAGAGCAATTCTAAAAGCTCTTGATCCAACCTGTATTTTTTTTCCTTTCTTGCG
The DNA here is from genome assembly GCF_000313985.2 of Echinops telfairi. NCBI lineage: Eukaryota > Metazoa > Chordata > Mammalia > Afrosoricida > Tenrecidae > Echinops > Echinops telfairi. Next base: position 20,457,309 of record NW_022103915.1, on the reverse strand, counting down.
AGAAACAGGTGGAATTAAAAGACTATTATCTGCTGCACTTTAGAACACCATAGTGTCTCTGTGCCCCTAACTAGATTAGGAGTGTAATTAGTAAAACAATATCTGCAAGTATTTTACTATTGGCTATCTTCGATTAGAAGGCACCCTTGAATTTAGTTATTAACTCTCTTTGTTTTTAAGCAGTGGGAGGAAGGAAGTTTCCCCTGGTGTGCTGCATCAGGTAGGAGAGATTTAACTTCTTCTCTGTATAGGTAATTCATAAAGTGAAAGGACAAAATGCAAGTCCAAAATGGTTTAGCCCACAGTAATTTTGTGTCCACAAACTTCTGGAAAATTCTTCATGTCCTTCATCAACTGTCACTTCATAAATAATCAAATGATCTTAGTGTTTTCCAAATTACTCAGACAATAAAAAATGAATTAAAATGAAGCAAAATCCAAACCTGGCTTTGCCAGACAGTGACTATAGTGAGGTAGAATAGAAGGGTGCATTTTCAGAATGGACTGTCTACTTGTAGCATAATTAAAGGTTCAGAGGATTGAAGTGTGTGGACATCTTTGGGGTAAAAGTATTAATCAGTCTACCATATAATTAAAACTAATCTCAATATTAGAATTCAAACAATTCAAATTTAAAATGTTCTAATAACAGATTATATGTACTGATTACTTATTGCTATGAGTTCCAAAAAGTGTGCTTCCAATGAAACGGAACTTTTGATTATGAAAATATAGCATTAGTGACCCTCAACACAGGATTCCATGGACTTTCTAATGCCTGGAAAGTCTATTGGGGAATGGAACTAGTCCACTTATGGAGGTGTGCCGTGTGGGGAGAGAGGATTCTGTGAAGCAGCAGCCAGATTAAAGTTGCTGAGCATGAAGGACTGTTGGGAAACAAGACTGTCATGGCGAGGACACCCCATCACAGTGCCTCCAGGTATGTCTCAGCTGCTTATCTGTACAAAGCTGATGAGAAAAGAGAAAAAGCAAGCAACCAGCAAGGAGAATTTCTGAGTTTTTTCATCATTCTTTCAGTGTATTCCCTATTCTATTCCCTATTATATAAGGCCAGATTAGTAAATAGAGTGCTAGTACATACTAACCCAGAAAATAAATATTAATCTGAAAGTACAATTTATATTGTTTAAATAGGTCTGTAAAATAATACAAAAATGTTAAAGGCCTCCATTTGGATATGTATGAACTCTGACAGCAGGGTGCTACATGTTCAGTTTTTTCTAGGTTTCTCAGCCTCCATGCATGGCCCTTTTGGCCTTTTATGCAAAGGTTTCTAGTGCTCCCTAGTTATATTGTCTGTTGCAGAATGTGCTTATATTAATGTGTTGATTTAAACCATGACAAACATACAGACTTAAATGGGAGTTGTGCCACTCCATATTAAGGGAGTTTGTGCATATACATGTATTGCTTTTTATAGGTATCCCTGAAGCAGTGTTGTAAGATAGGTCCATTTATTGTTCCTAACTATTAGGCAGATATAGACATAGTAAACATCAGAAGTGAAAAGAACACTTTAGTCCCAACATCTCACATATGTTTTTATGTGTACAGTAGTAAAATGTCTTCTGCTGGTAGTTACCATTCGTTCATAAAAACAGTTGGTCTGAGTATGTGAAATGAAAACAAAATCATTCACTATTCCATAGTTGTGAGTTGCAGGATGGTTATATAGATTGACCGTGTTCTTGAATTAGTGTGTGTTCTATGCGCATAGCAGTTATATCAAACTTAAAGGTTTAAAACTAGGCACATTTATTAACTCATAATTTCCGTGGGTTGAGATTTCAAGCACAGTGTTCACCAAGGTGTAATCAAGGTGTCAGGCAGGAGTTTAAGACTTGACTGGGATAGAATGTTTCAGCTAGTTCGCCAGCAGCTTATTTCCCCAAAGCTTGTTCAAGTAGGAAGTGGAGAGGCAGAAAACAGCAGACTGAGGAAAGCAGGCTAGCAAGACAATTTTGCATAATGTCACACAACCAAGGGAGGGCCATCAATTCGTCCTGCGTTTTTGGTGAGAAGCAGTCTTAATTCTCACCCACACTGTAGGGTGGTGCACACCACAAGGTGAGATCCTGGGGAGCACCTTTCAAAGCGCTCTCCACAGGGATGGAGGCTGAGAAACCTAGAAAAAACTGAACACGTAGCACCCTGCTGACAGAGTTCATATACATCCAGATGGAGACCTTTAACATTTTTGTATTATTTTATAGACCTATTGAAACAATATAAATGGCACTTTCAGATTAATATTTATTTTCTGGCTTAGTATGTACTAGCACTCTATTTACTAATCTGGCCTTATATAATAGGGGATAGAATAGGGAATACACTGAAAGAATGATGAAGAAAACTCAGAAATTCTCCAAAGCGATGACGCCAAAGTGGACTATGAAGTTATGTAAATGTATGTAATGTGTGTAAAATTCCTTGAGCGCGAAGCACTATCTTGTGTTGCTACAGTTAGTTTATAGTTTGGCAGGAAACACTGATCTGGTTAACATTTTCTAATAGCCTCAACCAAAAGACAATATCAGAATGATGGGAAAATAGGAGTTTCTGAGTCTTTACTGCTTTGCTCAGTTTTCACTGACTCCCCGTAATGGAATGTGATGTATATGGATAATTACTTCCGATTACTTTTAGATTAGCTCCAGCCCTGAAAGCATATGACTGTCAGTCAATATATTCTTTTGTTTATACAGCAAACGAGTAAAGTGGGAGACAGCATATAAAGAGAAAAATATAATGTAAGTACATTAAGATCATTTCTATCTTTCCTTGAGTCTGCAAAGGGAACAACAGATCTAAATGCAAGATGGGAACTGCAGCGACGTCTCTAAAGATGAAAATGTGCACACAGCACAGCTGTGCTTCGAGAGGGATCCAACAAGATAAGTAAATCCTGACTGACCATGGACATGTTGTTCTTATTTGCTCTAGGGCATCTCAGCTTTCTCCTCTGCACATTGACGGCTCTTTTTTTAAAATCATTTTATTGAGGGCTCATGCAAATCTTATTACAATCCATCCATCCATTGTGTCAAGCACATATATACACATTCGTGGCGCTCATCATTCTCAAAACACTTGCCTTCCACTTGATCCCCTAAAATTGACTGCTCATTTCCCCCCTCCCTCCCCACTCCCCCACTCACGAACCCTTCATAATTCATAAATTATTATTATTTTGTCATATGTTACACCGTCCGATGTCTCCCCCCGCCCTCCTCTCTGCTGTCCATCCCCCAGGGAGGAGGCTATATGTAGATTCTTGTAATCAGTTCCACCCCACATTCCCTCCACCCTCCAGGCATTGCCACTCTCACCACTGGTCTTGAAGGGGTCATCTGTCCTGGATTCTCTGTGTTTCCATTTGCTATCTGTACCAATGTACATCCTCTGGTCTAACCAGATCTGTAAGGTAGAATTGGAATCATGATAGTGGTGGGGAAGAAGCATTTAAGAACTAGAGGAAAGTAGTATATTTCATCGTTGATACCCTGCACCCTGACTGGCTCATCTCCTCCCCACAACCCTTCAGTAAAGGAGTGTCCAGTTGCCTACCGATGGACTTTGAGTCTCCACACTGCACTCACCCACATTTGCAATAATAATGATTTTTTGTTCTTTGATGCTTCATAGCTGATCCCTTCGACAGCTCGTGGTCACACAGGCTGGTGTGCTTCTTCCATGTGGGCTTTGTTGCTTCTGAGCTAGTTGGCCGCTTGTTTATCTTCAAGCCTTTAAGACCCCAGATGCTATATCTTTTGATAGCTGGACACCATCAGCTTTCTTCACCACATTTGCTTATGCACACGTTTGTCTTCAGTGATCGTATCAGGAAGTGGGCACCCACTGATATGGTTTTTACTTCTTGATGTAGACAGGTTTGTTTTTTTTTTAGAAACTCCTAGAGACAGAGTCTTCCTGTGGTGGGATACGGCTAAATTCTGCAGTGGACAAGATAACAAATCCTTTATGTATTTTATTTAGATGCAGGGAAACTGGAATATCAAGAACTCTAAGCCTAGAACCCATACTCCTGTTCTGTTCAGCACAATCTGAGATACATTTTTAAGGAATGTCATGAGAGCATGTCAGATATTTTTGTTCATTCTTGATTGCTATTCATTTTAGCAATATGAAATCATTTCTATAATTCTATGGTGATTAATACCTTACAAGTTCCCCTAAAGCTCATTCTGATTCATGTGGACCCCATGAGTGTCTAGTAATCTTTTTACTGTCAATTGTTGAATTACTTAGCAGAAGTTGCAAAGTATTGCTACAATGATTCCAGTTCTTACTTGCAAGAGTTTATTCTAAGCAATAACCACAACAGATATGTGTTTAAACATTACTCTTTGATCAGATATGGAAGCAGATAAGTTCTATCAATAACACACTTGTCTAATTTTTTTTAAGCTGGTCCAAGGAGCATGGTGCCTGACAAGGGTACTGGTTGGGTCAGTTCCGTTCAATGAGGAGGATGCTCTGAAGATTATGAAAGCCCCTCTTCTTGGCATTCTTAAAGGGGTAATCTTGATATATTTTCTTTGAATGGCATAGGATGTTCTTAGGGCTTTCTTATGAAAAAGTTTTAAGAAAATTGAAATTTTCTTTGGGGATTAAAAAGTCAGGAAAGTAGAGCCTAGGTTTTTTGTTTTCTTTTCTTTTGTTTTTCCATCATGGCAATACACCTGGTCATCCCGCACTAGCAGCACGAGGTGTTCTGTGAGGATTTCAGCAAAGAACTGCTTCATCTAGTTGGCTTCCAATTTCTCTGTTCTTCAAAAGTGAAAAAGAAACATTTAAAAGAACGCTCTTTTGGTCACTTCAGGATGTCAAAATTGTCATTGTGATTTATTAAATTAAAATACATAGAATTACTTGGAGAAGGGTAGAGAGATGGAAATACCACCTTCCGAAATGTACAGACCCAGACAGAGGGTGGATTTAACAAAGCAATGACTTCATACTTTGATATTTGTCTTTGATAAACTTGTCTGTGACTTTCTAGCAATACTTTTTGTCTCTCCTCAGTCAAGTAGCCACTGTTGAGGGCTAGCCTCTAGGACAGTGGTTCTCCACCTTCCTACTGCCGCAACCCTTTCATAGAATTCCTCATGTGGTGGTGATGCCCAACCATATAATCATTTTTGTTGCTACTTCATCACTGTCATTCTGCTACTGTTATGGATCACAGCGAAAATATCTGATCGGCAGGATGTATTTTCATTGTTATAAATTGAACATAATTAAAGCATAGCGATTCATCACAAAAAACAATACGTAATTCTGTACTGTGAAATATTTATTTTTAATGACAAATAAATGAAATTTTGTCTTCAAGCATGGTGTAGCATGGGTGATAATCTTCACACAGGGTACTCGTATGTGGGTGTATCTACATGTGGGCACACCCGCCTGGAGACAGATAGAGGAACGGGTGTCTCAGTTCCTAAGACCATCAGAAATATGTGTTTTCCAACGGTCTTAGGCAACCCCTGTGAAAGGGTCATTTGACTCCCCATAGGGGTTGCGTCCCCCAGGTTGAGAACCGCTGCTCTAGGTCATATAATCACCATGAAACTCACAAGGAACTCTCTTGTGGATTGACATTGGCTATGAGAAAATTTAAAAGACCAAAGCTTTAAAAAATTCAAGAAACCATTTAATACAATATATCATCTTACTGGAACATAATAGTGAACATACTAATTAGTTCCTATCCCTGTAAATGACTACTTTCTACAATGTGATTCAGCAGAAATTAAGAAAGTTAAAGATGGTGAAATATTTGTCTCAATATATATATATGATATATGTGCAGCAGTTTTTTCTAGGGCTAATTTGTTTTAGAACAAAGAAAAATAAATTTAACTGTATATGTATATACAGGTGGGCATTTAAATATATTTTAATGGAACATTTTAGGCTTGAAGCAGTTACTGATATAGATCATAGGTAATATTATTGATCACATGTCAACATAAAAATGATCCTCACCAAAATCTTCACCAATAACAGCATTGTGATAAGTAGAAAAAAAGCAGTGATGTTGTCGAAGATTTTGTGCTACTTGGATCCACTATAAACTCCCTCCGAAGGAGCAGTTAAGACATCAAATAAAGTATCGCACTGAGCAAATCTATCACAAAAGATACCTTTCAAATGATCCAAAGTAAAGATGTCATTGTAAGATCGAAAACACAGCTACCCAAGTCATGATATTTTCAGTCATCTCATTTCCTTGTGAAAGCTGCGCAGTGAATGAGGTGGACCGCAGGATAATTGATGTTTCTGACGGAGGGCATGGGAAATATTTGAAGTATACCATGGAGGTCCAAAAGAATCGATAAATCTCTCGTGGAAGAACTGCAGCCAGAATGTTCCTCAGCAGTGAGGTTGCTGAGGGAGAAGTCTCATTTACTTTGGAAGGAGGATAAATGGGGATGGAAACCATGTTTGTTAAAACACAGTGGAAGTAAAAAAGAAAATATTCAAGATGATGAACATTTTAATGCAATAATAGGCTGAAAAATAACTACTCTGGTGAGATGGCTCCAAGCCATGCAATATATTGTTTTAGTATATACAGTATTATCATATTTTGGAACAAAATCAATGATACCTAATAACAATGACACATTTTAAAAGCATCCATTTTAGTGGAACCAGCTCACAATAGTTTCATCAACATAAATGTTAAAATTTTGGGAAAAGGTGACATTCCTGCTGAGACAATGATCCAGGAAACACACCTGTTCTGAACTTGGCTAGTTGTGGTTTGGTATACTGATTTGAGAAATCTGATTTTCTCATTTAATTATATTAGCTGAAACAGTTACAAGTGGGCAGGATAGTAATTTGTCAGCCTTTTAAAGTTTAATAGCTGATGTGCTTACCTTAATTGTATTCATTAAAAAAGTGTTTTATGAAAATCACAAAAGGCTGGAAAGAGGGATTGCTTTATGTCCTACTTTGTTTTTCTTAGCACTTAGCCACTGTATTAGTGACATAGCTCTGCTTAGAATGTAGCAATTCACTAATCAATACATTTGTGGTTTCAACCAAATCTTCTGAAGGAAATATAAAGAGTATTTGTAAATTTATTGGGACAGGCATAAAGTGGATGTAATCTTAAGAATCTTAAGAAATGACCAAGTTTTATGGCTAAAGGGGAAAGACAGAGCAAAGATGAGTCCTGCGTGAAGAAAGAGCATCATACCTCATGGAAGATAGCTCTGTGCTTCCACCCTTGGATCCATATGTCCTTCTTAAAACCATTGGAAAAAAGCAGCAGTCTTCGACCAAAAGGACCTGAAAATGTCTTATACCAAATATGTAATATCATGTATAAATTGATAGTCAATAAATGTGTATCTTCTTTTTAAAAATTATTCAATTCTATTTGAAAGTTTACATTTTTCTAGAATTTATTAATAGTTTGAGAAATAATTAAAATTTATTTCTCCTTACAAAAATGTGATGGAGGTATTTGTTTAAAATATCCCCTTCAGTAAACTGAGAGGTCCTTGAAGACAAAGGAAAAAAACATTTTTTATTTTTATTCCTGTATCTTATTACTTGATAAATGCTTACTAATTCATTTTATATATGTATATATATAAAACAGACCCAGTGCCATGGAGTTGATTGTAACTCATAGAAACCCTATAGGGTACTGGGGAATTGTCCCTTGTGTGTCAAGGATGTAAATCTTGGTGGAAGCAGACTGCCCCATCCTTTTTTCCATAGAGTGACTGATGTATTTGAACTGCAGACCTTTTGATTATCAGTCAAGCACTAAACTCTATGCCCTCAGAGCTCCTACACATGCATACATATACTATGTGCATATAGGTAAATATCTGTTCTCTGCATTGTGGATAAAATATTTTACTATCATCCAATCAACAGATTGAATGTGGTCATTTTTTTAAAATAATTTTACTGGGGGCTCATACAGCTCTTATAACAATCCATACATCCATTGTATCGAGCACATTTGATGCATATGTTGCTGTCATCTGTTACAAAACATTTTCTTTCTACTTGAACCCTTGGTATCAGCTTCCCCCTCCTTACCTCACCCTCCCACCCTCATGAATTCTTGATAAATTATAAATCATTATTTTCATATCTTACACCGCCTGCTGTCTGATTTTTTTTGATTGTTTTATTAGGGGCTCATACAACTCTTATCCTAATCCATACATACATCAATTGTGTAAAGCACATTTGTACATCCATTGCCCTCATCATTCTCAAAACATTTGCTCTCCATTTAAGCCCCTGGCACCAGCTCCTCATTTTTGCCCCTCCCTCCCCGCTCCCCCATCCCTTATGAACCCTTTTATGCCAGAGCCTTCTATTGCTGTTGCAGAGCCCTGTTGCTACTGAACAACTAACCACAAGTCACTCTATTTAACTACTGTATATACTTGAGTACAAGCCGACCCAAATTTCAGCCAAGGCACCTAATTTTACCACAAAAACTGCATAAAAATGTCGGCTTATGCACAAGTAGTTATGGTGTATGAAAGCAGAAATAATATGTGTCCCTTTTGGTAACAAATTGTTAAGAGCTTGCATATAATAGCTCATACGCTCTTTCTCCTACCTTAGTAAATAAAGAAATGCATTTGAAATATTGGCAGGTTTATCAACTGGCCCATGATTAAGGATGGTGTGCATCACAATCCCCTGCCAACAGGGATATACAGGGAGTAGAATGAGAATTAAATATTTGTTACTGTATGTCTCTGAAATACTAGCCAATGATTAACCAGGGAAAAAATAGTCACAAGATAGATTCCAATTCATGGGAACCTGGTGTGCTACACTGTAGAAAGATTCACAAGGTGCTCTTGCCTCTAATATTGATAGAAGTAGTTTGCCACATTGTTTTTCTCTTTCTTTCTCTCTCTCTCTCTCTCTCTCTCTCTCTCTCTCTCTCTCTCTTTCTCTTTCTTTCTTTCTT
>NW_022103915.1:20368305-20448199 GCF_000313985.2 Echinops telfairi | reverse complement strand
TCTTTCTTTCTTTCTTTCTTTCTTTCTTTCTTTCTTTCTTTCTTTCTTTCTTTCTTTCTTTTAAATGGTGCATTAGGATGGGTTCAAAATTCTAGGGTTTAGGTTAGCAGGTAATCCCAGTCCCCATATACTAGGTTCCTGGGCAATAATAAGTGTTTAACAAAATAAAACAGAACTAACTTTCGTTATGCTAAAAATGTTAATTCCATTGAATTACACAAGTGCCACTTGTCATATCAACTTTGAGCATAATATGTTTCGCTGAAGTCTCTTAAGACTAAAGACACATGCTTCAGGCAGTCTTATGGTTACTAGTTTGTAGTTGACTGATACTTAGCAACATCAGCAGCAGACTCCTCTGGGAAACTTTGCACATATGTATATTAATTTTCTAGAGCGGAAATAAGAACTCACCACACATTCAGAGCTTTAACACAGCAGAACATTGTCTCACCCTTCTAAAGACTAGTCATTCTAATTCCAGGGTTTCCAAGTGGAGTCCTGAAGGGGTAGTAGGCTATCTGTTGGTCAGCTAACCTCAAGGTCAGCTGTTCTAAACCATCACCCACTCCATGGGAGAAAGAAGAAGTTCTATATTCTCATAAAGATTTAAAGTCTCAGAAACCCACAGAGGCAGCTCTACTATGACCCATAGGAACATCATGAGTCAGAATTGATTCCGGGGCTGTGAATTGGCCAAGTTTTGTCCTAAAGCCCTATTGGAAGATTCTTTCTTGCTTCTCTTAGCTCCCGATAATGCCAGGCAAGCTTTATTTTTCTGTGTTCCAGATGCACCTCACATGGCAATATCCTTCCGGTGTGACCCACCTTTCTCTAATAGAAACTCTTGCAAGCTCCATTGATAAAGATCTCCAAGCACCATATTTCAAACAAAGTCACTTACACAATATTCTATGGAACATAGTTCAATTCATAATAATGCATCTTATGTTCCTAATAAAAGTAATTCCCTCAACACAATAAAACATGCATTCACTCATTATCTACTGCTTAAAGATTCTCACATTAGCCTTAAATATAAAACATTATGTTTTAAACTATCTAAATCAGCTCACTTAAGCTCTGCGTGTGGTCCAATTTAAGATAAAATCCCTCTGTGGGCCTATAAAACCTACAATCTAGAAAATCGACTTTAAAAATTAGTGGCAGTTAGGCCTTGGTCTGAGATCTGCATGATCAGCAGTTCAAAACCACCAGCAGCTCCTTGAGAGAAAAATCCGGCTTTCTGCTTCCGCCAACAGTTACCATCTCAGAAATGCACAGGCATCTCTATGAGTCAGCATTGACTGGACGGCAAGAAGTATAAGGATAGGGTATACAGTTCCAATCCAAAAGGCAAAGTTTTAAAAGGGGGTAGGGGGAAAAGGAGAGAAATGAGAGGTTCTGGGTTATCGCAAGTATGAAAACCAAAAGAAAAAAAAATTAAGATTCAGAATTTTTTAAATTGAGGGCTTTTAATTTTTTTCAATTAATTTATTTTATTACTAGTTTTAATCATTTTATTGGGGGCTCATGCAGCTCTTATCACAATCCATACATCCATCCATTGTTTCAAGCATATTAGCACACATGTTGACATCATCATTTTCAAACCCTTACTATCAGCTACTCATTTCCCCACACCCCCTCCCTCATGACCCCTTGATAATTTATAAATGTTATTTATTTTTTTATGTCCTACACTAACCGATGTCTCCCTTCACCCACTTTTCTGTTGTCCATCCCCCAGGGAGGGGGTTATATGTAGATCATTGTGATCGCTTCCCCTTTTGTCCCCCATCTTCCCTCCACTCCTGGTATCCCTACTCTTATTGTTGGTCCTAAGGGTTTTATCTGTCCTGAATTCCCTATGTTTCCAGCTATTATCTGTACCCGTGTACATTCTCTGGCCCAGCTGGATTTGTAAGGTAGAATTGGTGTCATGATAGTAGGGGAGGGGAGGAAGCATTAAAGAACTAGAGGGAAGTTGTATGTTTCATTGTTGCTACACTGCACCCTGACTGGCTCATCTCCTTGTGTCCCTTCTGTAAGAGCTGACCAATTGTCTACAGATGGGCTTTGGGACTCCACTAGGCACTCCCCCTCATTCATACAGATATGATTTTTTTTGTTCTGGGTTCTTGATGCCTAATACCTGATCCCATCAATACCTGATGATTACACAAGCTGGTGTACTTCTTCCATGTGGATTTTGTTGCTTCTCAGCTAGATGACTATTTATCTTCAAGGCTTTAAGACCCCAAATGCTATTTCTTTTGATAGCCACACACCATCTGCTTTCTTGACTACATTTTCTTATGCACCCATTTTGTCTTCAGTGATTGTGTTGGAAGGTGAGCATCGCAGAATTCCAGGTTACTAGAACAAAGCATCCTTGCATTGAGGGAGTACTTGAGTAGAGCCCCAATGGCTGTCTGCTACCTTAATACTTAACATATAAATATATGTACTCAGATCTATTTCCCTATTGTTATATATAAATATATTTACAGATGCACATGCCTGTATTAGACCTCAATCAATTTCCTTTGCATCCTAGTTCTTTCCTCTATTTCCTTTTACTTTCCTCTTGTCCCATTGTATTAGTCTGGGCACTTTAGAGAAACAAATCCACAGAAACTCATGTATAAGAGAGAGTTTTGTATAAAGGTTAAGTGTGCATCAAGAAAACATCCCAACCCAGTGCTGCCCAAGTCCACAAGTCCAACATTAACTCTTTAACCCATATGTCCAACACAAATCCAAAAAGTCCTCCTCCATCTCACAAAACACACACAATGATGCCATATGCAGGAGGAAAGCTGCATCAGTGAACGTGTAAGTATCTCAGTGCTGGCAGGGTCACCACACAAGGCAGATCCAGCACCCAGGGCTGCACTGGGGTAGGTCCATGTGGCTTCTCCTCAGGGATGTCTTGCAGGAAGTCAGCCTTTCAAGCTGACACAGGGAACTGCTAAGGCAGCTACACCCTGGTGCGACCATCACAAAGCAGGAGACTGGAGAACTCAAAAGGCGAGGCTCACTAAGCCATTTAGCCCTCAGCCCTTCAATTAACCCCACATGTGTTTATTGGCCAGGTTGGCACAATAAACTTACTAACTCACCCACTATCATGTTCAGTCTTTGTTCAGGCTTCAATAATTTCTCTGGGTTTCATTGCCTGTTATCAAGCCCTAGTAGGCATCCTACACCCAGATTTCAATATTTGAAGAGACTCTCTTTTTGGCAGCCCTCCCCCATAGCCCTACATGGTGTTCCAATCCCCTTGACCCTGCTAGTGAACATACCCTGTAGGCCAGCCTCTGCCATAGGTCTTGTTCTTCATGTCCAGTGGGGTGGTGGCCTAACTTTCTTACCTCACCAGTAGAGACTCCTCCTTCTCTCCCTGGATAGGGACCCTATCCTTCAGAGATGAGAAGGCGCTCTCTTTCTCTTCCTGAACCACAATGGCCAATCTGCCATTCTCCCATTAAAGCTTGGGACGATTCTTTTCAAGAGATATCACCAACGTCATTGTGTGGTCTCAGTCCTCTTTGGTAGTCTCAGAGTCTTGCTGCATGTTGTCCTGACTGACTTTTTATGTATGCTCTGAAAAGCCATCATTGAGTAAATTGATAAGAACCACTTACGATATCATTGTCAAACCTTGGTTCAACTCCTCCCTTGATGTCCTGTTCATAGCAGTGTTTCTCAACTGTAAGAATTTAGATAAGCATGGATTTTCTGAATAGTCAAGTTCCTGGTCCTTTATGTTTAACAATTAATTCTATTTTTAATTCAATTTAATTATATAGTTTCCTATAAAAATTCTCTTCTAACTAAATATGCAGTTATATCACTTGCTAATTCGACTTTCCTAACAGTGCTTCCTTTTGTTGTACGGAGGAGTGCTCTTAGTGGGAAATGACTTGACAGCACCTGATGATGATATTTCTGTTTTCAACGTAACCATAATTCATCCTGCATCTATGCCACTTTATAACAAGGATTACTTTCACTGAGTGTTCCATAGCATCTCTATTATTTCCTTTAGAGGACTCACCAAATGCACATTTAAAATTCACACAGCTACCATTCTGTTCATGATAACTGGAAGTCTTCTCAGTGAAGCATTTCTCACTTATTCCTCTGGCTTTACCAGAGTTGTTTTTAATGTCCATAATCCTAAAGCAAACAAAACAAGAAAAATATTTTATTTGATTCTAAGTAATAATCAAAAGACAAAATGAACAAGAAATCCATTCAGTCTAGGTCCACATAAACAAACCCATTAACATTTATTTTAGTTTCTATCTATTACTGAGCTCTAAGTCCACACCCTCATTTTAAGTATTTCTAAGAGCAGCATTGCATTACCATTTCATGGTTCCACACTCTGAACTTCTGTTCAAGTGCCAATGGAACAAAAGGCTAGCCTCTCACAGAATTATTTTTATATCTACCATTCAATAGCACAATACAATGCTTGAATTAGAATGAACAGAATTTTAAATTATAACCCCAAAATTGAGTTATAGTGAAAGAGAGATGTTTATTGAAACCCACCAAATTTGGAGGTGAATCTGAACTGCAAACGACATGATAAACTCCTCATTTTCTCAGTGCCAATGGCAGGACCATGCACTGGACAGAGGTTTCGAAACATTCCCAAGTCTTACGTCAGTTTCTCTTTTCAGTACATGTTCTTCTCTTTTTAAAAGATGAAGTAAGTCTTTCACATTTCTAACCTGTACATACCACAGGGTTAAAAGTGCTGGCTTTGGAAAGTTCCAATGTTAATGTCAACTAATTTCCTCAGGCTTCACTCTTATTATAGTGAGAGAGACTTTGGGACCCTTAACTCTCCCTTTGTTAGCAATTCCTTAGTTAATCTTTTCCCTGGATTTGTTATTGTTGTTACTCTTTTTCTGCATTATCTGGATAGTTTGCTTTTCATATATTTTACTTTATTGCTACTCTTGCTACTATTGCTACTGTTGCTATTACAACACACTGGACCTATTCCTAGTTGTCTACTTTTGCAAGATTATTTCACATGTTAATCACTGTACACAATTAGGAACTGTATGGATTATAAGAGAGTACAAACCCGGTGTGGAAATAAACCTTACTGTAGAACCAAAACCAACCTCTGCCGTTGGGTTGATTCTGACTCACAGAGACACTATAACGATGATGTAGAACTGCTCGTGTGCATTTTCTAGTTTCGGACGAACTCTTTAGGAGATTAGAAAGCCTTACCTTCTCCCAAGTAGTGGCTAGAAGTTTCCAACCACTGATCTTGCTTTTAACCCAAATCTTAATTCAAAACTCCTGAGGGCTCTTGGTCTGTACCTATTATCTATTGTCTCATGGTATCAATCACGTGATTTAAAGATTCTAAAAATGGTGAAGTCAAACAGCAATCTAAAGAGCCAGGGGGATGAAAACACTAAAGTTTCAAGAACTAGAGAAAGGAACACTATTCTAATGATGACAAGTATGATGCACTAAAAGATATGGGTGTTAGGGTTTTATAAATCAAGACAACTGCGTGGAAATGTTTGAAGAACCCTTGACTCTCCCCAGTGTAGATGAATGTAGAGGAAGCATGGAAGCAGAGATCAATGTTTCTATGAATTTGTGTTACAAGAGCCAAATTGGTAATTCCCCAAGCATGCATTGGACCTGCTATACTATGACAAAGAATATTATGAGTAGTTTTCCAAACAAACATTTAGACAAGGAGGAGTATGTCTTAGCTGAACTCGCAGGGACATATCACTTGCAAAGTCCAGGTCACTTGGGCTTTCTCTGCTATTATTGTTTAAAAGACAAGCAGACAAACAAGTTCCATCTTGGAGAAAGGATTTTTAAGTACTCAAAAATTATTTTCCTTGATAAACTAACTAAAAAAATTTTTTTTTATTTGGTTGGTTCTCACTGGGACGAATGACCATCATGAAAATAGTGCCTCTCATCCAAGGAGGTCAAAACATTTTACATATGAATCAATTCTTGCCAGGGCTTCACAAATACCATTAAAAATGAAGTGCCCTAGAGAAGTGAAAAACAATATTGTGCAGCCAATATGTTTGTGATTTATATGAGCCATGTTTGGCCTTCAGTTACATTTCCAATATTTAGATGATCAAAATAAGATGAATGTATGATTCCTGCTACAGACAATGAATTTAAAAGGAGAACGACTTATGCACATTTCTCATTTATCCTACAGTTTTATAACCCATAATGAGCTTTGTTATACCTGTGTTAAATATTTCAATCATGATTTCAATTTTTATTCTCCTCCCATGAACTTTTTGCCACATACCTCAATATAATTTTAATGTTTGTATCATTACATTTAAAAAAATCTACTGCTATTGAATCCATTTGTACTCATAGAGAGTTTGCACGGAGTCTCTAGGGCTGTAACTCTTTACAGTAGCAGATGAAGGGGGGGGTGGGGGGGCAAAAACAAAGAACAACTCACTGCCATCAATTCATTCTGACTCATGGCCACCCTACAGCACCGAGTGGGTCTGTAGGTTTTTGAGGCTGTAAATCTTTAAGCAACAGAAAGCTTCATTTTTCCTCTTCTGAGTAGCTTGTAGACTTTGAACTTTCCTATGAGCTGTCCTGTGTTTACAAGGAGCCCTTAAAATCTAGGTTTACTATATACGATCAAGGTTTACAAAATTAAAATGAATAACTGTGCGCACACATCTCACTCTTTCTTTCCTTTTTTTAAAACGTTTTATTAGGGGCTCATACAACTCTTATCACAATCCATACATACATAAATTGTGTAAAGCACATTTGCACATTCATTGTCTTCATCATTCTCAAAACATTTGCTCTCCACGTAAGCCCCTGGCATCAGATCATTTTTCCCCTCCCTCCCTGCTCCCTCCTCCCTCATGAACCCTTGATAATTTATAAATTATTATTTTGTCATATCTTGTCCTCTCTGACATCTCCCTTCACTCACTTATCTGTTGTCTGTCCCCCAGGGAAGAGGTCTCATGTAGCTCCTTGTAACTGGTTTCCCCCTTTCCAACCCACCTTCCCTCTACCCTCCAGTATCACCACTCACACCACTGGTCCTAAAGGGATCATCCTTCCATGATTCCCTGTGTTTCCAGTTCCTATCTGTACCAGTGTGTATCCTCTGGTCTAGTCAGACTTGCAGGGTAGAATTGGGATCATCATAGTGGGGGTGGAGGAAGCATTTAGGAATTAGTGGAAAGTTGTATTTTTCTTCATTGCTACGTCACACCCTGTCTGGCTCATCTCCTCCGCGAGACCCTTCAGTTAAGGGGATATCCAGTGGCCTACAAATGGGCTTTGGGTCAGCACTCCCCACTCTCCACTTCATTCACTATGGTAAGATTTTTGGTTCTGATGATGCCTGATACCTGATCCCTTCGATACTTCGTGATCACACAGTCTGGTGTGCTTCTTCCATGTGAGCTTTGTTGCTTCTGAGCTCGATGGCCACTTGTTCACCTTCAAGCCTCCAGATGCTATATCTTTTGATAGCCAGGCACCATTAGCTTTCTTCACATTTGCTTATGCACCCATTTGTCTTCAGCCATCATATCATGGAGGTGAGCACACAATGATATGATTTTTTGTTTTTTGATGCCTGATACCTCATCCCATCGGCACCTCGTGATCACACAGGCTGGTGTGCTTCTTCCATGTGGGCTTTGTTGCATCTGAGCTAGATGGCCACTTGTTTACCTTCAAGTCTTTAAGACCCCAGATGCTATATCTTTTGATAGCCAGGCACCATCAGTTTTCTTCACCACATTTGCTTATTCACCCGCTTTGTCTTCAGCGGTTTCATTAGGAAGGTGAGCATCATAGAATGCCAATTTAATAGGTAGTATGAATAGAGATTATTACCAGAATAAGGCAAGGTATCTGATTGACCGAATGTAGCACTATCAATGTTTTAAAAAGTTTTATTGAGTTATGTCCTATGAATTCACCAATGTTAAGTACTATTTAGGAGTCCAGGGTTGTGATGGTAACTCCTTGAGCTGCTAAGCACACGGTCAGAATTTCAAACTCACCATTGACTCCCTGGGTCTAACATGAGGTTCTCTTCTCCATTGAAGACCTATGGCCTAGAAAAGCCCCAGGAAGAGTTCCACTTTGTACGGTGAGTCCTATGAGGCTGTATTGACTTGATAGCGGTACGATTGATATTTTGTCTGTAAGAACTGCGATTTACTATTTTACTAGTTCAGAACATGTAGTTAAAAACCACTTATTTTAAAAAGTTCAAATGCGTTCTGATTCCTGAATCAATCATGATAAGTCTTTTTATTGAAACAAAATAGAGATCCCATTCCAGTTAAGAAAACTAGTATTTAAAAAGAATGTTTTAATTTTATGGTTAAAAGAAAGGGCTAATTTAAAACTACCAGTGCATAGCTGAGAAGGAGGTTTAAAAAAAAAAGGTCTGTTTTTATGCTGTGGCCTATTTTAACCAAAGCAAAGCACAACTGAGCCTCTAAAACTTAGAAGTAGTATGATTCTAGTTGGTAAGATCTGGTCAGCTACATTTCCCTATTTCATGGTCACATTGACCGCTCTGAATTATTTCATCTAGGTGAAGGTTAATGAATGTTAGAATATACACCACTCATTTGGGACAAAATGTCATATTTTTTTTTTTTTTTGCTGTTTCAAGCTTTGTTGATCTGATGACATGAAATTTAAATTTAGTTAAAAGTTAATGCAATTACCTGTTTCTAATTAAAGTGATGCAGTTAGGAAATTTACATATGACCCTAACTGTTTTTTTGCTGTTGAACTACACTTCCATTAATTAATTTTTATTAATCTAAGATTTTAGGAAGGCCATATTTCAGCTGCTCTTTTAATGCAAGGGGAGACCCTTGGTCTACCACTTTGAAGTTGATGTAATAATTAATTGCATGGTGATTAATTACATAGTTGAATCATTTCCAATACCCTTAAATAAGAGTGTATGAAAATTTTAATAACTTTAGTCTTTGAAAAAATGAGTAACACCACTTAATATTTATTTTCCATATTTTCTGTTTATAATTAAATTCAAGAGATCAAAGATATATTGCATTCGGTAAATCTGCTGCACAAGACCTCTCTTTGAGGACTAAGGTGCTCCTGACCCAAGCCATTGTATTCTCCATTGCATCATATGCATGTGAAATGTGAACACTGAATAAGGAAGACCTTAGAGAAATAGAATAGATGCATTTGAATCATGTTGCTGGAGAGGGATATTGAAAGTGGGCTGGGAATAGATTGTTAAGTGAGGGGAAGGGGATGCCATCTACTGAGTGGCTGCCATGCAAAGCTATGATGAGGTCACCCTTGAACAGGTAGACAACTCTACCAGAGGGCTGAGGGCTACTGATGAGAAAATCAAGTCAGGATGGGGGAAAGAGAGCAAATACCTATAGGGAAACACAAATGCATGGTGTTTGGTAGGAAAAGTGGGAGAACTTACCTCCAAGTGGAGGGAAGGATGATTGAAAGTGCTTTGCGGGAACTTAGGGGAGGAGTGTCCCTGGTAGTATGCACCAAATGGGCCCCATTGACCCAGGCTTCTAGGCACATCTTAGGGACCCAGACTGGGTGCCATGGAATGCTAGGGCATTGAATCCTGGACGTTAAGGGCTCATGGCATGCTCCAGAGACTGCGTCCGTGAGAACTGATAGAGACAATCCACTGGATAAACTGAACTCTGCCGCAGACACACTTACACGAGGTGTCTGAAGAAGTGGAACACAGGTGTACCAAGACTGTTGAACTGTTGTTAAGTGGATAACCATGTTCTTGCTACATCAACATGCTCTAAAATACCCTGACAACCAACTCCATAATATATGTCAATATTGTCCAGCCACAAAAAAATTGATTCTGTGCAAGAGAATAATTCAAGTACTGCAATATGGTGTTAGCCTACATTGGTCCAATATACCTCTCGCAGCATGGCTTTAAAAAATTAGTACCAGGGTCTAATTAAAGACAATCTTAATGGAAGACATTTATGTCCAGAGCAGATGATCAATAAAACCCTCTACCATAAATTGACAAGGAAATTTTGAAAAGGAACTAAAGGCAGATAGTAAAATAACGAATAAACCAAAAGCAGGGATCCAGGAATGGGTGTTGGGCTCACACTAAGCCCTAGCTCCCATTTAAGAACAATTAGTTCTTATATCATGGCCCTGCTCAACACCTGCCCTCAGGAAGGGAACACAGAAGATATGGGTGCTTTACCAAAGTGTGGTGAAGAAAATCAGTGGTGCTGCTGTCAGATAAAATATCTTCTGGGGTCTTAAAGGCTAATTTCCAAACAAGCAGTCATCTAAGTGAGATGTCAACTAAGTCCACATGTAAGAATCACACCATCATTAGTGACCAAAGGGTTGTGAATTTCATAGACCAAAGCTGAAGGAAGTATAGTATCAGAGCCAACATTGTGAGAATCTTGTTTGCAGAAGGTTATGGATAACAGTGGGAGCCTAGGATAGATTTGTGGGATCTACATAGGAAATACATGTCTGGTTACTTCCCTCTATCCCTAATAGAGGGATAGGAGGAAAGTGTTTGCCAAGTAGAGTGCATTGCAGAGATGACTATAGAAAATCAGAAGGATAAACCCGACTTGAATGGTTAAAACATTGTCAGTTGATCCTCCCTCCAATGTGCACTAGGCCTGATCTGATAGTCAACATTTTATGTATGTTTTTTTTTGCTTTTGTTTGTTCATATTGAGGTTTATCTCAGATGTGCTATGTCATTGCGGGTCACCCTCCTGAAGTTGTGTTATACATTTTTCTGTTTTTCAGTCTGTGAAACCCAGGACTGATGAACCCATAAGGACAGCAAGTAGGATCAGGGTTTCTGGGGGCTACAGCGATGGGGGTGAAGGGGGAAGTGTGTAAAAGAGGTCTGAGGTCAAGGACATCAGGAAGGAAAATAATGTCGTGAAACTGATTGTGGTAGCAATTGTACAATACTGCAGGATATGACTGAACTATGGAACAATATGATATCTGCATTAACTCCCAATAAAAAGGTTTTTTAAAAAATACCATAGGCTACTAAAGTGACAAACAGATCTGTACTGGAAGAAGTATGTCTAGGGTGCTATATAGAGGCAAGGATGGCAAAACTTTGTCTTACATACTTTAACATGTTATCAGGAGAGACCAGTCCCTGGAGAAGGATGTCTTGTTTGGTAGGTCAATGGTCTGCGAAAAAAGAGGAAGACCCTCGAGGAGATGGCTTGATACAAGGGCTGCATCAATGGGCTTGGGCATAGGAACAATTGTCAGAATGGTGCGGTGTTTTGTTGTGCATAAGATGAATATGGGTCAGAGCTAACACCAGGGCACCGAGCAACAACCATTACTGGCAGAGAGAGTAGTAAACCAAAGTTAGAAGAAGTGGATTCTAGCTCCAGGCTACCCTGACATTATTGCATAAATAATACCATGTGCATTGAATTCTGCTTTGACTTGCTTTTTGTTTTTTCCTTTGTACAGTGGAAGAGTTGGAAGCATCAGACTCATCAATCACCAAAATAATTTATACTCCCTACTGAGTGGAGCTATATTTCTTAGAATCCTCAAGTTACATTTGACTGGTTTATAATGAAAGTACTTTGCATAAATTACATAAAAAGGGCTACCCCCTAAAAAACAGAATTTGTTTTCAAAGCTGTGTATTTAATTTTTTTTAACAAACCAAGCTTATCACCTTCAAAGCGCTCATCATTATACTTAATACATTTGTCAATTCTGCAATTCCATTCTTGGAACTATTTTTCAAACTCATCTGTTTGGATGGTTGACAGCACCTCCCATGATTTTATCTTCAGATCTTCTGGGAAGTCAAATCACTGTCCTTTCCTGTTCCTCTTCAGTCCTGGAAACAAAAAGAAGTCACAGGGAGTGAGGTCAGGTGAGTCAGGTACATGGGACACGAGAGGCATGCTGTTTTTGGCCAAAACCTGGTGCACCGAGATAGCTGCGTGAGCAGGTGCATTGTCTTGGTGTCAAAACCAATTCCCTGTCTGGCACAGATCAGGCCTTTTTTGTTGCACACTCTTAAGGAATCTTTACAGAGCCTCTAAATCAACGGTTCTCAACCTCTGGGTCGTGACTCCTTTGGGGGTCTAATGACCCTTTCACAGGGGTTGTCCAATTCATAACAGCAGCAAAATTACAGTTAAGAAATAGCAACAAAAATAATTTTATGCTTCGGGGCCACCACAACACGAGGAACTCTATTAAAGGGCCGTGGCAGTAGGAAGGTTGAGAACCACTGCTCTGAATAGAAAGCTTGATTAACCGCCTGATTTTTTTGCATGAACTTCGAAGGCACTATCACCCTCACATCAAAAAAACAAGTGAGCATCGATTTTCTTTGGGTAGCCCCTCTTATGACAGTTGGGGACACTTTTCATAAAACACTATCCTGTACAACCTTTTCTCCCTTCTTCTTTAGAATACAACTTTAAAATTCATGGTGGTGTAGTGAGGAAGCAGTGGGCTCATAAAGTAAGATCAGCAATTTGAATGGACCAGTTGCAGCCCTGGAGAAGGAGGGGGTGGTCTGTCTCTGTACATAGTCCATTTCTGGAAACTCTATGGAACAGTTCTACTCACGCTTATAAAGCAGTATCAGTGGGATTCAAGTAGAAATCTACTTGCAAACAATGGGTTTTTCATTTTTGATTTTTGTATGGCAACCTTGAACATGTGTAGAAAACAATGAGTCATCAAAATGGGAAGCCAGGATTTTTCATTTCGACCTTGAGAATTTCAAGTTGGTCAGGAACATGCCTGATAAACATCAGGTGAACAAGACAAAAGAACAATAGTGTTATGGTAGTAAATTATGGGTTTCTTGTAACAAGAGGTCTATAATAAACAATATTTCTTATGCTAGAGTTTGAGGATAAATGTGCTATGATTTTATCATTGAAAACCATGGGTAAAATTCATAGTTGATTGTCTATAGCTGGGAAGAGAGAAAGTGTTTTGAAACTCATTTATATTTCTGACATCAAAAATAACCCAATATTTACTTAATGTTTTGTTCTCATTAAAGCAGACATTTCTTGATGAAATAAGTCTTTGTGTTTTTTTTCATTTAAATCTTTTTTGGGGGGGCTCATACAACTCTTATTGCAATCCATATATACATCCATTGCGCCAAGCACATTTGTGCATGTGTTGCCCCCATCATTCTCAAAACATTTGCTTTCAACTTGGGCCCTTGGAATCAGCTCTTCATTTTTTCTCCTCTCTCCCTGCTCCCCCATCCCTCATGAGACCTTGATAATTTATAAATTATTATTATTTTATCATATTTACACTGCCCAACGTCTCCCTTCACCCACTTTACTGCTGTCCATCCCCCAGGGAGGAGGTTATATGTAGATCCTTGTAATTGGTTCCCCCTTTCCACCCCACATTCTCTCCACCCTCCCAGTAACAACACTCTCACCACTGGTCCTGAGGATTTCATCTGTCCTGGATTCCCTGTGTTTTTGAGTCCTATCTGTACCAGTGTACATCCTCTGGTCTAGCCAGGTTTATAAGGTAGAATTGGGATCATGATAGTAGGAGTGGTGGGGGTGGGAGCATTTAAGAACTAGAGGAAAGTTGTTTCATTAATGCTACACTGAAACCTGAGTGACTCGTCTCCTCCCCTCTATCCCTCTGCAAAGGGATGTCCAATTGCCTACAGATGGGCTTTGGGTCCCCACCGCGCACTTCCCCTCATTCACAATGATACGATTGATTTTTTGTTCTTCAGTGCTTGATACCTAATCCCTTTGACACCTCGTGATCACAGGGGCTGGTGTGCTTCTTCCATGTGGGCTTTGTTGCTTCTGGGCTAGATGGCCGCTTGTTTACCTTTAAGCTTTAAGACACCAGATGCTATGTCTCTCAATAGCCTGTCACCATCAGCATTCTTCACCATTAAAGGCTTTGTGTTTTAAAATGCTAATATTTTTATACTCAATGATTACCAGCTAGTGAGAAGAATCTTTTATGTGAGAAGGAAACTAGACTCTGAATCCTGTATTAACACTCTAATGTTTGTAATATATTATACCAGCATTTAGAAATTTCAAACAACATACATTTATAATCTCATAATTCTGTGGCCAAGCAGATGAGCACAGATTCACTGTATCCTTTGCTTCTCTCTGTCTGATAAGGTTGAAATCAAGGTATATGCTGAAGCTAAGATCTCATCTGCAGGTTTAAATATTTAAAATAAACTTCTCTTTTCATTTCCATTGCTTGGAGGATAATGCCAAGGTCCCTCAGTCTAATTTACAAAGTAAGTCATGTCTTTGTAGTTAGGTGCTATCCAGTCATCCTGGACCCATAGCAACCATGTGCACAGAGGAAGGCCACACTAGCTGATCGGGTGCCATCCTTACAATTGGTCCTATTCCTGAACTCATTGTTTTAGTCACTGTGTCAATTAATCTCATAAAGGGCCTTTCCTCTTTTTTGCTTCCCTTTCACTTTACCAAGCCTGATGTCCTTCTGCAGACACAGGTCTCTCCTGACAATGTCCAAAGTGTATAAAATGAAATCTTGCCATCCATGCCTCTAAAGATCACTCTATCCGTACTTCTTTCAAGACAAATTTGTTTGTACTTTTGGCAGTCCATGGGTAATTTCAATATTCTTTGCCAGCACCATAATTCAAATGTATTGATGCTTCTAAGGTCTTCCATATTCAATGCCCAACTTTCACATGCATATGAGGCAATTGAAAATACCATCTTGAATCAGGTGAACCTTAGTCCTCAAAGTAACATCCTCCCTTTCAATACTCATAACAGTATTGTCTTATGCAGCAGATTTACCCATTGCAGCAGGTGACTTTTGATCGCCTTGCTGCTTCACATATGAGCATTGATAATGTGCCCAGGCGAGACAAAGTCATTGACAACTTCAACGTTTTCTCCACTTATCATGTTGTTGCCTATTGGTCCAATTGTGAGGACTTTGGTATTAATATTGAGTGATAATCCATACTGAAGGCTGTAATACTTTGTCTTCATCAGCAAGTGCTTCAAATTACCCCCACTTTCTGCAAGCAAAGTTGTGTCATCTGCACATTCCAAGTTGTTAATTAGTCTTTCTCCAATCCTGCATTTCATAATTGCATTTTGTTTTTTTGGTAAACATAATGAGGTGTGTGTTTTTAGCATTCCATTTCCTAGGGATTGTGGAAGTAAGAACTTTAGGTCCTTTCTGGCTATTGACTGGTTTCTGACCCTTCCGTTTTTGGCATGCAAGCTTTGTTAAGATCACAGTCTCTCAAGATCACTACTACCATATTCTATTGATTTGATGAACATTACTCAAAGAAAAATAATTATTAAGGCCCCAATAGCAAAAGGTGAAATCATTGGCTGGGGGGGCATCTTAGAGGATACTACTGGTCATAGGTCATCCCGTTGCCTCATATTAAAGAGTGACTTAATTACAATCTTTGGGGTAAGCTTTGGAAAACTTTTCACTTTTGTTGTTGCTATTATTTTTCTTATTGCTGTTATCTAGGATCTAGAAATAAAAAAGATTAAAAAACATCAACTCAAAGAAGATAAAACAAAGAGTAGCAAGAGTAAAGAGAAAGAAAACAATCATGCTTTTTATATGTTTCATTTTTTTTATTATGCAATAGTGTATATTTAAAATGATGGGATCTACTGCAGATGTCAAAGCAATATAAACCACTGGGAAAGGGTGTTGGGTGGAGTTGGTTTGGTAGACTGACAGATTTATAATTTGAATGCATATATTGAGAGTTAGAAATATAAATAGCTGTGAAGAGAACAAGAAGTGGCACTTTTATAGAAATCAAACAGCATATGACTGAGCTATTTAGAGGCACAGTAACAATACATTAGATCATGGGACTGCTGGTGGATGATTTTGTCAAATTATAATGTGAATTTTTATTGCTCAAATAAATTTCACTTGATGTCAACTCATTTTAATGATAAGGCTTGACTTATGTGAAATAATAATTCTTAGCATTCATATATAATGCATAAACTGCTTTCATATGCATTTCTTCTTTGATTTTCTTAAGCCAAAACCCTCCTCTCAAGATGTACACATTTTTTTCAAATAAACTCACTATTAAAATTTTTCTTTTGTTCTCCATTACTTGAAGGATAATGCCCAACCTCCTTAGCATAATTTGCAAAGGTCACGGCTATCTCTCCATTCTTATTACTCCACAGCACCTCATTGTCTTCAGTCATCTACGATGTTATTGTGTACCTAACATATGCCACATATTTTAATAACCTCCTTTTCCTCCCTGTGTTTCAGGAGGAACCTCTGCCCTCCCATTTAGGAGAATGACAGAACACATGGCACATGCCACTGTACAGGTGATATTAATTGCAACTTATCATTCACGTTGCTCTTAGACTCAGGGGAAGAATAGTGTACATACATGGAAAGACATGTGAGGATTGCCCTTGGGAGTTGAGTGAACAATTAGAAATTTTCCTTTGCTAGTTAAAAGTTCACTTTATTATCATTAGATTTTAGACAAATATGGCTAAAGAATTCTAATGTATAGTGACCCCATGTGACACAAGAGAAACCCAGGAGGTTTCCTTGGCTGTAATCCTTGTAAAAGCAGATGAACAAATCTGTCTTTCTTAGAGTTCCAGGTAGGTTTGAGCTGCCAACTTTTTGATTTGTAGTTTAGCAGTTAACCATTGTGTCACAAGGCTGTTTATGAGATTACTGGAATTCAAAGTCCACTAGCGTGAACCCAGTAGCAAAAGCAAAAGAATAAAGTTAAATGTTTAACTCACATCACAACATATACCAAATTTAATTCAAAATGGATCAGAGACTTAAGTTTAAAAGGTAAAACTTAAAAGTAATGAGATGTAAACATAGGAAACCTATGAATCACAAGGTCCCATTGCACAATCCTTCCTGACTGGCACTGGACAAGGCACCGTTTATTCCCACGGAGGCTGCCATTTTACAGGAACTTCCCTAATGTGACCTCATAAACAATGTGAAAGAGAAACCTGACACGCACAGACGTTCATAGTGATTGTGTGCAAGAGTGACAACTTTAATTTATCTTTTGTGGGGACCTCATTCAAACCAGATCACAGACATTGCAAAAATAAGGATATTGTGGTATCACGAAGGTGGAGTGTTTCTTGGTGCTCATGGGAATGTGTGATTGTCCCATTAGCTCAGATTGCCATCTCAGGGATAAATAGGAACTGTATTTTATACTTCGGATAAGAAGAGTTGTTTGGCTAGGTGGCCTTGTACATAGGAGGAGAGTGAAAAGATTATGGAGAAATGCACCTGAGGTAGTTACATAATTTCATGTCAACTTGAAGACATGTACAAGTGTAAGGGTGGTATGCAACCTGTATTGTGACTCCTTGTGGGAGTGGTCTTCTCGAAAGACTGGCCTAGAACTGCACCCCCTCCAGTTTCCTTTACTTTCCTGCTGGCTGACCCTGATTGCTGCCGTGTAGCCACTGCAGTTAGATCCACAGAATTTGACATCCTGACTCTGTGATATTCCTGCATTCTGCATCCTTGCATGTGACTGCATGTGTCTGAAGAGGGACCGATGGCCTAGTTTCAGACTTATGGACTTGAGATGGACTGGACTGGGATATCTTCTCAATAAATAATTACTTCTTGACATAAAGCTCTTTCTTATGCATACGTGAGTGTCTCTGGATTTGTTTCTCTTGTCAGCCCAGATTAACACAGCAACCTTCTTATTTGGGCCACAGCCCTGATGCAATTGAAAGGAATTTTACTCAAGGATATGGCCTGATTCTTACGTAAGTGGACACTGGAAAGCTTGCTTCCTTTTTTCTAGGCCTATATCCTGCATCTTCTCATAGATCTTGGATTCTGTGGATCAGAGATGGCCTGCCATACTGCTTGCTAACCCTAGGAGCCATCCATTTTTGGTCATCGGACCTGTTGACACTGGATTCATTTGCCTCTCCAGTCTTAAACCTGACTAACTGACCTTACATTCAGCCACTTTTGCAGCCTGACATCAGTCTGCGATACCTGCCCATCTTGAGTCCATTAGTCTCCAAAGCTAGAAAAGTCTTCAATCTCCAGGTAAATATCTGACTGCAGGTCTTGGAACCTGCAAAGAATTGGACTGGATATACTGGCTTCTAAATCTACGTGAGCTATTTTCTTGATAAAATTTTCTCTCTGTGTGTGTGTTACTTGTTTTGCTTTTCTAACATACCAAGAGCAAAATCGAGAAATTGAGAATCCATGTTCTAGGTATTTTTCCATGGTTTTGTTATTGGAGTTTAGGTTGCCTTCCTAAAATAAAGGTTTACTTTGAGAGGTATAGGAAAGATTTTCACAAATATAATTTTATTAAGAGACTCCTTGGAGGAAGTATTAAAGCTTCTCATCCAGCATGGCTTGTCTTGGTATTTTTCCTATTTCAGACAGCAAAACAAAGAATTTACAGCAGTTTTGTAAAGAATTTTTATGAAAATTTTCCTGGTAATGGGAACAATTCAGCCATAGAGAGCAAGACATTCTAGTAAATGTAGTGCCCAGATATTGTGAAAACCGCATATACTCTGTCCAAATCTCCATCTTTGTTCTCATGTCCTGTCTGTTTTCTTGACCTGTGAAATTATTTATTTTTGCCTTTTTCCAGTGTGTTTTTAAAAATAAATTACCCATACTGAAAAGCATCTTTTACTTCATCCAGAAAAAAAAAGGACTTACTTTTCCCCTCTCCAACTGAGCAGAAGAGTCTCTTTTAATCAATCTGATTATTCTTTTAACCCCTCACACATAGAACAGGGATGAGATAATATAATTAACATTCATTGATTAGCACATACTCAATGCTCAATATATATTGTCTCCATTTTGACTGTGATTATGGCATAATTTAGGTTTTTTTAGCAGAATCATGAATTTAGCAAAACTTGGAAAATTAAAAACTTACATTCTAACATAAAAATAAATCAAACAAGACTGTATGCCTATATCCCTATAGCAGTATGTCTATATTATCAAAAATAAAACAACAAAAACACACACAACACAGCAAAAAGCAACTGATTTTATTTCAAAATTGTTTATGTATATATACTTTTGTGCAGATTATAATACATTAACTACACTGATACTAAGAGATGATGTCCTACTGGGTCTCAAAAATTATTTATTTAATTATAAGCCAGTTTTTAATGAAAATGGTGCAATATGAGCTTTGTGAAAGCAAAATATTTATATAAAGCAACAAAGCAAAAGCAAATGTCTGAACAAACATTGAAAATATCAATAAATCAGCTCCCTCTGTTAACACACAGGGCAGATTAGTAAATTATATGCACAGAATATTAAAACATGGCAAGTACACAAATTTCTGAAAGAAAAAAAAACAGAACAGAAATACCCTCAAATTTATAAGAATTTTTTTGTTTTGCTTCTTTAAATGAAGTTTAAAGGTTCAAAAGTGTCTTTTTAAAAGGGAGAACCAAATGGAAAGCAACCTTTAAGAACAGTAACTGTTTGTCTTTGTGAGGGGTTTTAAGGTGCTGTTGATTTGGTTTCCATGCGGAGTCCTCCATCACATGATATGGAACAACTGTCGTACAGTTAATGGGTCACACGCAGAACCATTGACATGCTACACACCACTGTTGTGGCCACTGTGTCAATCCATCCTTTTAAGGGTCTTTTTACAAATTTTTTTCTGTCCCTCTACTTGTCCCAGTGTGTTTTCTTTTTCCAATAATTAGTTGGGTTTTTTTTTTTTTTTCTGCAGGTGTGTCCAAAAAACACTGTTTTAAAATGCTCCCTTCTAAGGAGGATTCGAACAGTATTTCTTCCTAGAAAAAAATTATCATTCTTCTGGCAGTTCATGATATAGTCAATGTGTTTTTCAGCAGTACCAGAAGTCAAAGTCTTCAACATGTAGGTCTTTCCTTGGGCCACTTGTGATGATTTTTGATCTCTTCAAGTTCACACATAGCCCATTCTGAAAGTGGTAAACAAATGCAAGGTTAGCAGTCAGACAAAGAAGTGACAATTCTAAAATTAACATTTCACTATATTTCAATAAATTGGAAAATGGAAAGGACTTAGTAATTCATATTTAGTGTTCAGAAGCCAGAAACAATGACATTGATGATTAAATTTGCTATTTATAAATTATAGAATAAAATTCATGTATATATAGGGGCTCACATGTATATATGGATGCTCACTGTACATGTCTTTCAGTTTAGATATATTTGAATGTATTTATAATGAAGACTGTGGAAAAATAAAAAAAAAGAAGGGTGTTATAGCATAAAGAAAATAAGAGTGCATTTTGGAGAAATACAATGAGCAGGTACAGCAGTTACATAATCACCTGTCAACTTGAAAAGGGGTGGAGTTTAGCTGTCAATCAGGTCACAGCCAATGAAACTTCCATGTGGACATGGCCTTCTCTTGAGGATTCTAGGAACTCCTGTATTCCTCCCTGGAGGCAGGGGAATCTCTCTGCTTGTCTTCCTGCAAGATATTCCTTTTGACAAACCACATGGAGCTACATTATTGGATCCAGCACCTTGGAGTTGGAGGAGCCACGTGGAGACCCATGCCAGTGTTGAGATGCTTTAACAACCACTGGATCCACAAGACTTTCTACCCACTGGCCTGTGATCTTCCTGCATTCAGTGTCATTGCATGTGTTGCATGAGTCTGAAGAGGAATTTACAGACTGGTAATGGATATATGGGCTAATAGACTTATGGACTTGATCTGGCCTGGGTTGGGATGTTTTCTTTCTTTTTTTTTTTTTTTAACATTTTATTAGGGGCTCATACAACTGTTATCGCAATCCATACACACATCAATTGTGTAAAGCGCATTTGTACATCATTCTCAAAACATTTTCTCTCCACTTAAACCCCCGACATTAGGTCCTCATTTTTCCCCTCCCTCCCCGCTCCCCACTCCCTCATGAGCCCTTGATAGTTTATAAATTGGTATTTTGTCATATCTTGCCCTGCCCAACGTCTCCCTTCACCCACTTTTCGGTTGTCTGTCCCCCAGGGAGGAGGTCACACACAGTTCCTTGTAATCGGTTCCCTCTTTCCTAGCCATTCTCCCTTTACCCTCCCTGTTTTGCCACTCACACCACTGGTCCTGTAGGGCTCTTCTGCCCTGGATTCCCTGTATTTTTAATATACAATTGCTCTTTGATATAAAACTCTCTCTTACACACATAGAGTGTCTTGCATTTGTTTCTCTAGTCAGGAAAGACTAACATAGCAGGGCTGATAAAAGATAACCTGTAAAATATTTTTAGAAATCACGTTCTTGGCAGGTAACATGTATACTAAGAGACCAGTATGTTCTTTTAAAATTAATTTTCTTAAGTAGATAAATTAGATGCATCACGTAGAATTAAAGTGTGTGAGCACTCGATAACTGCTAAAAGAATTCATGCCCAAATGGAATTAAATTGTTCTGGTATCGGTCAGATGAACCAATCAATGATTATGGTGAGTAAAGATCTTATCAGAATAAAAATGCTGTATGATTATTTCTGGTTCCCAAACACTGAATTCAAATTATTAAATACTGCTCATTTACTTTTTTGCAGAAGGTCCTCATTGCATCATAACTATAGGGCATGATTGGCCCTCTGGGAAATGGAGAGGATATTATTAGGGTTTTTTATTTTGATAAAGATTTTAGAATACATGGCACAAACCAGAATAAAACCATACAGAACCTCCTGCCCTTGAGTTCGTTTAGACTCAGGAGCGCCCCATGAATTACAAAATGGGCTCCACAGGATTTCTTGGTCCTAATGTTTACGGAGGAAGTCATTGCATATTCTTCGGTCTTACCACTAGAGAGGATCAAATCACCACTCCCTAGGTTGGTAGTTGAGCACAACTTTTTGTGCTTCCTAGGGATCTTCAAACCAGGAAAGATGAGTTTACAGTGTTGCTTTTGTTTCAACAGGTATCCATGTGTTTTCTGTTGATTAGAAATATTCTTGAACTAACTAGTTGCTTTAGTTTCTATATTTAAATATGCACGTGTTGCTATAACTCTGTAGCAGGTCCTTTTAATGTCCAGTCCATATTCCTTGGCATGTTTTCCTAAGTCACAACTTGAAAAACCCATGGGTCTTTATGCCTGATGCCTTTCTGTGATGACTAAGGCCTCTCGCTCAGGGAAGGACAGACTGGGCACCAATGGAAATGAAAGCCCCTAAAATATCTTTAGGTAGTGGCAAACGGAGTTGATAGCTCCTCCCGACCCCTCAGGTACAAGAGACTAAAAGTCTCTTTTAGTTTTCATCCCCAGTGGGATTGAATTCCAGGTTTCACAATCATCAGTTACTTCATAACACTATCTCTGTTGGCTTCTGCATATCTTTCTTTTCGTTTCTGCACCCACTACAGGCGATTTCTTTGCCTTATTACCAAATAAATTCATAATATTTCCAGCTCTTCTAGAACGCAAGCTCATATCAGTTTCTCAGCCTTGAAATGTGAATGTAAAAATACGTGGCAAATTTAAACAGAATTTCCATTAAAAACAAAATGTATATATGTAATAGGAAACCCTGGGGAATTTGGCTTATTGCCAATTTTCTTTTTCCTTCACTCAAGCCAATTAGCACTGATACTTACTCTACCCATTGAAACTGAGTCTTAAAGCTGCCTCTGTGTGTGCGTGTGAGTGCGCATGTGTGTGAGTGAGTGAAATACCTCTTATCAGCAAAGAAGCCCTCTTTATCACCAATCTTGACCTGGTCACTTACACATGTGATTTTAACTGAAGCAGAACATTTAAGTCTGTTTAATGGTCCATGAATCCAACTCAAGTGATACCATATAGCCACGCTAGAAAATTTCAAATCCTCCATGTCTCAAATCTGTGATATTTTTCTATGAATTTTGGTTTTGTAAGTATGCTAACAAGAGTGGGACTTAGATGTGTCCTCAGGTTAGTCGTGGTTCCCCAGAGTCCTATTTAATACTACACAAATGAAAATCCTGATGTTTTGTCTCAGTGGTATGGTCTGTTTCATATATATGGACCATAGAGAATCTGAATAATAAACTCTGCAGCCCTTTTCAAATTCTGTCATATAGAAAATGAGAAAATAAAAGGGGAGTGGGAAAACAAAAACCACTTTCAAATGTGTTTAACAAATATGTTTAAGAAATAGGAAGTGAGTTCTGAAAAATACAGAATTCGACAATGGTTATATGAAACACTCTCCCTAAAAAAGCATTGCCAATAAGTGGATTCTGAATCATATCCAAGGGAGTACCCCAAACAATCCGGAATTGCTCTGGGCAGAGCGGAGATTTCGTAGGAGGTATTTATCCTTCTAAGTGAGCATCCAGCACCTTGCTCTGACTTAGTGCATGCCCTGGCATCACCTGGAAAGGTTCTCTGTGGTCACAGTGAATTTTTTCATAAAAAAAGTTTTACTCCAACCTTGTTATTTATGAAAGCCAATTTAAGAGAACTGCTCTCCCTGTGAAATATTGTTTCCTGCACTGGAAAAATACAGCAAAAACTGTTGTGATGTTGAACACAGCTTACAAGGAGAGCGCTATGGGAAAAACTCATGTGTACTGCATGTTTTTGTTTTTTTTTTTACATTTCAAAAAAGCTGACATGTCAATTGATGACAAGCCTCGTTTTGGACATCAGTCAACTTCCTTATGTTGATGCATCGTGTATTTGGAGCTCATTCTACCAGGTCAGATTGTTAATCAAGCTTTCTATTTAGAGGGTTCTGAAAAGATTGCATAAGAGTATGTGACCAAAAAGGTCTGATTTGTGGCAGACAGGGGACTGGTTTTGAAAGCATGACTATGCACCTGCTCACGCAGCCATCTCAGTGCACAGGTTTTGGCAAAAAACAGCATGCCTCTCCTGACCCATGCATTTTACTCACCTGACCTTACTCCCTGTGACTTTATTTCCTTGAATGAAGAGGAACATGAAATGACTGCAATTTGACCGACGTCTTAGATGAGACGGAGAAAAAATTGAGGGAGATGCTGTCAGACATCCAAACATATGAGTTAGAAAAATATCATTCAGAGAATGGGAAACTGTTTCAGAGAATGCAATTAGAGATTTGACAAATGTATTAAGTACAATAGGGAATATGTTAGAGGTGATAGGGTTGTTTCGTTTTTAAAAAATCACATATACATATTTTTGAACAAAAAAAAAACCATTTTGGGAGGGTATTCCCTTATAGACTCTAACAGGGTTTCTTAGGCAGTCCACTGTTATGGAAGCAGATCGCCTCGTCTTTATCCTGTAGAGTTTCTGGTGGCTTCGACTGCTAGCCTTGTTGCTAGTAGGCCTAGGTTTACAGAAAATCTCAAAATAAACTCAAGATACTTTTGTTTTTCCTTTCAGTGACTCGATAACTGAGACTGAACAATGAATGAAGGATACTCCAATCATGCTTTGAATGATGTGCCCCGTAAAAAGATGTTGGGCTCCTAACCCTTGTTACCTATGAATGTGTCCTTGTATGGAAATAGGGTCTTTGTAGATGCAACTACGTAATTATACCAATAGGAGTAGGATGATTCCTAACCAAGTATGACTGGCATCTTTATAAGAGCAGGTACAGATTGGTAAGTGACACTGGCTGTCATGATAACAGGGGGTGAGGAGGCCTCAAGGAATCAGATGTATATTGTGTGATCTATTAGTGCTCTACTGCACCCTGATTAACTCAACCCCTCCTTGCGACCCCTCTGTGGGGGGATGTTCCATTGTCCATAGATGGGCTTTGGGTCTCTGCTCCAACCCCCCTCCATTCTCACCAATGCATTTTTGTTTGTTTGTTTACTGTTTGTTGTGAGTCTTCTGCTGCCTGTTGCCCAGTCTCAATGACACCTCATGATCACACCGGCTGGTGTGCTTCTTCTATGGGGGAGTGTTTCTTTACTGTTAGATGGCCGCTTGTTTAACTTTAAGCCTTTAAGACTCCAGACACTACGTCTTTTAATAGCCGGGCCCCATCCTCTGTCTTCATCACATCTGCTTATGGGGGGAGAAGTGGAGAGGGAGGAGGGAACTGATCGCAATGAATGGCACATAACCACACACCCCTATCCAGGGGGAAGAACAGCAGAAACCAGAGAGGAAGGGAGACAGTGGTCAGTGCAAGATTTGAAAATAATGAACAATCTACAGTTTATTAAGGGGTCATGAGGGTTGGGGGCAGGGGGAAAGGAGGGAAAAAGAGGAACTGATCCCAAGGGCTCAATGGAAACTAAATGTCTAGACAACAACAATGGAATATATGTACGAATATGTCGGATATAATCGATGTGTGGATTGTAACAAGAGTTGTTAGAGACATCAAAGAGATCCTCCATCAAAGTCCTCAGGAGGAATTAACATAGCCTCCAGAAGAATGAAACTATACATTTATGTCCTTATAAACCACCCAGTTCGGGTACTTTGTTACAACAAACCAAGGAAACACACACAGTCCTCATCATTTATTGAAGGAGGCCTTCAATAAATGGCTTAATGGTTATGCATTGGGCTGCTAACTTCAAGGTCAGTAGTTTGAAACCACCACTCACTCCTCAGGAGAAAGACTGGACTTTTTACTCTCACAAAGAGTTAGAGTCAATCCTACCCTTTCCCGGAGGGTCGCTATGAGCTGGCATCGGCTCCCTGTCAGTGAGTTTCATTTTGATTGTCCTTTATTTGGTGCAGAGGGGATCCCTGAGGCGGCGCTTCGACAGGAAAACCCTGAAGTGGACAGAACTAGAAGCCACACCGCAGGTAATTGTTAATGCCTAGAACTAATCACCAGGCCTGTAGGAGGTCACCAGTGTGCCCCATCACATTTCTTCAGGCGTGCCTTTGACTCACTTTCTGGCTTTAAGTATATGACAGTGACAAAGCAAAAGGAAATACAGTGATCATTTGCGATGCTTCCCTCGGGGGGTACTCCTGCTTCCTCATTAAGAGGAACCCAGGTGTTCTTGGGAAGGTCCTCCTATAGCCCCACTGTGTACACACCTGATGGAGATGACCATCTAAATCAATCAATCAATCAAATCCAGCCTCCTTTTCCTAGCCAAGTAGGAGATTTAAACAAGATCTGTGCAATTCTCTCATCTCTATCCTGGAAAATGGAAACTAACACTGAGTGATGTAAGGATGACAAAAGAAAAATGATGAAAAAGAAAGTGAGATGAAATTATCCTCCATGAAATAATTAATAATCTACTGACTGGTCTTTACTAGTAAAGGGCATCATGCTTAATAAAGTAGGCAGTCAATGGAAAACAAGACCCTGATGGTATGGATTGACACAATGGTTCTAAACATAGGCTCAAACATAGCAGAGATTGTGAGGATGCTCCGGATATGGGCCATGGTCTTCTGTCATATGTACACTTGCTTTGAGTTAAAACCAGCTTGATGGTACCTAACAGCAGCAACATTCTCATTCCAGTGTTGCTAACCACAAACTGTGTGGGAAAGAGAATAGGATCACTGTTAAGCATTAACTGTAGACACTGATAAAGGTGCATAAGATATATATGTAGGTTTTATATATTCCAGACATGCATACACGGTCTCCATTAATATCACTTGTCCTTATTCTCTAGAAGAATAAACAGAGAGTCAAATGTGGCAATATGTCTAAGGTTGTTTATACCATTTAGAGAGAAAGTGGCAGAATGAGTGTTTGACCCAAATTTGTGTGAATAGACAGTCTGTCATAGATTTCTCAGCTCGCACAAGAAGACCTCCATGGAGGGCTGTATCCTCTGGATATTTATATATTATCTGTGGGCTGCTCATGAGGCACATTCAATTTGGTTATTTTTGACCACAGCACTATTGAAGCCCAAGAGCAACAAAAGAAAAAGACTTTTCCTAAAATCTCAGTGACCTTCTAAAGCAGAAACAGCTGTTTGTTGCATGGGTCTGGCATGAATACAAACAGACTTCTCAGGTTGCTGTACTTCAGATTACACTTGAATTGTCATCTCACACTTTGAAAATACAGAGAGAATGCTGTGAGGAATAATTTATTGCATTTTTAAACAAAAATTGATGACACAATGTAATATAAAATGACAGCACTTGATTGCATTCACTGATGAGCCTGGTTCCTGAATTCGATGAATAGTTATAAATAATCCCAAGGGAAGGTAATCCAGGCCTTCACCTTGAACACTTTTCAGAAAGTTGAATAATAGTTGGATAGGTTCAAGAGTATCTGCTCACAATTCCCTAATGTTTGCTTCAGATCCATTTATATGAATGAATGAAGGCATGGACCTACTCTTAATCTCCTCAACAATATAGCTCTATACAACTTCAAAATAAAAATGATATAAGCACCAACTAAAAGCAGAAATACAAAACTAGTACAATATGTAGTATTGGAATATGTAGTATTGATTTAGTTCAAGTGCTGGCCCACCTTTTTTTCAGGATTTTAATTGCTGCCAATACATAACAATGGAACTGACTAGGTCTGAGGGGCTGTAAATGTATCTTTTGATTACTACCTCATGCTGGTAATAATATATTTTTCTGATCACCTTTCTCCATTCAAATTAAAAAAATTCATTCAGATATTACAAAAACAATTTTTAATTTACAGTTTTATTGTGTATATTAACTATGCTTTATTGACCTTTTTTTAAGACAGACACATTTGATATCAAGAATACCTTGAATAATAAAGAGATTCAACCTTAATCAGAATTTCACAAAGGAGACTCTGGGACAAGGACCAGTATGTAAACGGCTTATTAAGAAATGTGACGTTTGGATGCCAAGTTAAGGAAACTTCAAAGGAGGGAGAACGCTTTATTAAAAAAAAATCCTATTGAATGGACTTCCTCAAGGAAAGATATTTTGTTTTCCCCAAGGAAATAATCTAAGAACCCTTCTGGGGTATCTCAGAGGGATTGAGCAGCATTAATAACAATCATTCATCTGTTGGTTTAGTTCCCAAGAGGTAATTATTATGAATTCGTGATTGTCACCCCCTTCATGAGAAATGCACGCTCAGGGAAAGAGATGCTCCAGGCAGAACATCGGAGTTCACTGACATGAGTGGTCCAAGCACTCTAGGTTGTACTAGTACACGCGCCTGAAAGCTTATGTGGAGCTCCCCACAGAAGCCACGGCAGGGATAAGACATGAGACCAAGGGGATTTGAAACTATGCCCATGAAAGATTCCATTCTTCCCGACACTGAAATCTTCAATCATTCTGAATATTATATCTTTATATTATGAAATCATCCTGAAACATTGAATTACATTTTAGTGAATACCCTGTTGAGCTGCTTTCTTAGCATTTGTCATGCAAGGATGTCTTAAATGATTTAACTGTGCCCTACATATATCTGTGCAAAGCAACCAGGTTTTCTGTTTTCTACTTGTTTGTTTTGTTTTTAACTAAAGTAGTTAATTCTTTCACATTTTGTCAAATCATTCCTTTTTTGGCATTTTGCCAGAGTCAGATTAAATACATTAGAGGTCTTGTCTTGTTGAGAAGAGTAGGCACCTAAATCAATCACTGCAATCTAATAAAACATAATCCTATAGTTGATAAGTTGATACCGCCTCAAAGTAATAGTTGGACCATAACATGTGCTTTTTATATACAAATAGAATATCTCAGATGCACATTTGGCATTGAAATAATAGATGGGCTGCAGTCAAATGCATTATAGCAACCACAACAATAACTACCACCATCACTTCAGAATCAATGCAGGTCTAAAGGAAAAATAATATGCATTTTCATGGCTAATGTGTGTTAGAATTTCCATTATGGACCTTGAATAATGAGAAAGTAAAATTGAATCCTTGATCTAATCAGCATAATAAGTCCAACCACATTATATATGGCTTAGCGTTGTAAACCACTCATTAGCTCAATTCAAGTTTAATTAGATGAAGAGAAATGACATTCTAAGCATCCAAATGTATTCTTAACCACATTTCCACATATTATTTGTATTATCACTGGTTTGCAAAACAAACAAATAAGATGAAGAACAAAAAGAAACTGCCTTTTTTTTGCTCTGAATATATTTTTATATATTTGTGTTTACAATAGATGTGTGCCTTTCTTTTTAGTGTTAGAGATTTTTATTCTTTTAATGAATATATGTTTAAATTTTTTATATATTTAAATTGCTATGAAAAGGCTTTGTCAGAGTAAAAATATAAAAATACAGATAAAATCCATATAAACAAATAGCTGCACTTATGTATTTGAATATATATATATGTATAGTATGGCAGTTTTCTCAATCTGTAATAAATATTACAGTGGGAGTAAAAGTACTCTTTTAGGTATAATAAACTTTTAAATTTAATTTCAAAAAGAACTCAATAAGATTATCTTGCTTCTGGTAACACTAAAGAGTAAATCAAATGCCTAATGAGGCATGAGAATATTTAATAAATTAATCCTGTCTGTGTTCTTTTTAATATGGCTCTGACAGTCAAATGCTTTCCAATATAGCTATTTGTTTCCACTAGTGTACAAGTAATATAGTGTGATTGAAATCTTTACTGGAATTTTTGTGCATGTAAAATAATTTTGATTAGCACATACTACTATGACATTATATCTTAATAGTTCAAATATCAAACACAGTAAAATTACACACACTTTCATTATTTCTGAGGCGGACAGCATGGCGGCCACTTTCACGCCCTCCAGCTGCACCATGGGTAAGGAGACTCTAACTCCACATCAACAAGAGGCTGATGTCTAAGAAGCAGAGGTCAGGCGAGCCTCCATGCTCCCATGTCCTGGACTCCCTTCTGACACCTCTGTCCTTTCCACAGGACTCACACTCAGCTAGGCTCCATAATCCATCGCAATATCCACATGGAACCCACACACAATACTCACGATTATGGGGTTTATTAACAAGGTAAATGTCAGGATAAAAACCCATAATCATGCAGTTCTATTATCTGCAGTGCTGCTTCTGAGCTGTGCCAGGAGGCATGCATGTCTCTGGTCATTGGCCTCAGCCACTTGGGCCCTTACCCTCTACAATGAAGTTTTTAAAGAACACCCTTTTAAAGAACACCCTTTTTAAAGAACACCCTTTAAAGGGCACCCTTACTCCGAGAGCCAGCCTCCTACACAAAGGCACGCACCTTTGCTCTTCCTGTGGGGTGGGAAATCCACCACTCCATGTACTGCCAAATCTCCAGGTAGGGGTATAGTTTTATATATTTTTTTATTTACTGAAAAAATTACACTCTGCTCTGAACTCATCTTTCTTTGTTTCCCTGGAATTTTCTATTCCTGCTCCTGTGAGGGTTCCCTTTATACCAAGCTCACTGTACTGGCAGATGGCCTCATTAGAGTTTCACATGCCCTATTTGCTCTCTCCCACCCAGTCTTCATTTGAGAACAACAGAGACTGCAGGAGACATTTCAAGTAATTTAATTCTATCTACCACATGGACCCATTGAATGCAGTTTATTATAAGGCTTGTGAAAAAACAGAGCATTTTTGTTTTAAGAATGTAAAGCCTACATGAGTTCTCCATTATTTTCAGATAATGTGCTTTGTTTGTATATTTATTTCTAGATAAATATTCTAAAAGAAGTCGTGACAACAGGGTTGATGGCAGGTAAGTACTGGACTGCTAACTGCTCCACAGGAAAAAGATGAGATTATCTGCTCCCAGAGAGATTGATAGAGAGATAGATTGATAGAGAGATATCCCCATCGAGGATATCTGTGATTTGATTGGACTCTATGGCAGTGAGATTGGGATTTTTCAGGGGAATATGTGTTTAATCTAAAAGTAAAAATTAACTTTAAAAAATTGTAACTTAGGTGAGTGATTTACGTTTCAGATCATTAACTTTGTCTCCCACAGGCTAAATGACTAATGAAGCCCCCATCATCGTATCCTTCCTCTGAGCCTTTGTTCCCTTCGCCTTGGTGTGGATCACGAGCTTTCACTTCGTCCAACTCAATCTGGGCCATGTCAATGAAGGCGACGTTGAGATCCTACTTGCACCCCTCATATTTAAGACAAGAAGCCAGGACAATGTTTATCCAAGTTCAAACAAAGCAGGAAAAAAAATGCTAGCGGGGCCCTG
Organism: Echinops telfairi; assembly: GCF_000313985.2. Lineage (NCBI taxonomy): Eukaryota > Metazoa > Chordata > Mammalia > Afrosoricida > Tenrecidae > Echinops > Echinops telfairi. Next base: position 20,416,957 of record NW_022103915.1, on the reverse strand, counting down.
GAAAGATTAGAACCCTTGCACATTACTGGTAAGACAATGAAGAAGTGTGGAAAGCAATATGACAGTACTTCAAATAACTGGGAATAAGAATTCCATATAATCCAACAATGGATCAGCTGGGTATATATCCTAAAGCAGTAAAAGTCAAAACACACACATATGCAAACTCAGGTTTTTTGAAGCATTATTCAGAAAGACAGGAGATGAAAACAACGTAAATGCCCTTCAGTAGAAAACTGGATAAAGAAATGTCAGTACATGCATACATATAGACAGTGGAATACTACACTTCCCTAAAACACAAGGAAACTGCAAACCACCTCACAACACTGTTGAGTCTGGAGAACAATATGTTGAGCGGTATTAGCCAATTGTAAAAGAACAAATATTGTAGGAAATCACTGTTATAAAAATATATGAATAAAATTAACTCTTTAATTATTTTAACTTCAAATATGCTTTTTAATCGCATGACATTGTTGTACCTTAAGTTTTGCTGCTTCATCATCATGTCCCTTTCTTTTCTTTTCTTTTCTTTTTTTTGAGCCCTTTATTTTAATAGCATTTTTTGAGGATTTATATATTGATAATGAAAAAGATGCTTCTGGATAACTAGCATTTAGATGATATTTACACTGTCAAGTTCTCTGCATTCCTTACGGCATTGCCACTCCACAGTGTTCTGCACATTATCCAGAGGTTAATTGGCTTTTGCATACTTTGAATCATGGTGTACAAAACTTCTCGCTCAGGTAGCTTTCCTCAATATGTCTGCTAACTCACGCATTTAAGACAAGAAACAGAACAATATTTGAAACTCATTTTTTGAGAACTTGATCTTCTACACTATTATATTTAGCATCTTTAAACCTGACGTTAGTCCATTTTCAGAATACAAATATTGTTGGCAATCCTGTTGTTAGATGCATAGCACATAGTGACCCTATGTACAACAGAAGAAAACATCATCCGGCTTTGTACCTCCTTTCAAATTGTTCTAATAGTTGAGCTCATTGTTCCAGTCCCTGGGTCAACTCATCTCCTAGAGCAGTGGTTCTCAACCTGTGGGTCGCGACCCCTCTGGGGGCTGAAGGACCCTTTACAGGGGTTTCCCAATTCATAACAGCAGCAAAATGACAGTGATGAAGTAGCAATGAAAAGGATTTGATGGTTGGGGGTCACCACAACATGAGGAACTGGATGAAAGGGTCACGGCAAGTGGAAGGTTGGGAACCACTGTCCTAGAGGGTCTCATTCTTTTCATGCCTCTCTGTTTTCAAAAGCACGATGTCCGCTTCTAGGCAGAGGTCTCTTCTCAGGATATATCCAAAGTGTGTGAGGTGACGTCTCAGCATCCTTGCTTCCAAAGAGCATTCTGCTGCACTTCTTGGAAGACAGATTTGTTTGATCTTCAACATCCAGGTTACTTTCAAGATTGTTCACCAGCACCATCAGTCAAATGCACCACATTTCCGTCAGTCTTCTTTTTCTATGTATAACTTTCGCATGCTTACGTGGCTATTAAAAATGCTACGACTTGTTTTATGCACACGTCATCCTCAAATCAACATCCTTGCTTTTCAATATTTGAGAGACATTTTATGTACCCGATTTATTCAACATATTCTGTTGACATCTCTTGACTGCTGCTTTCATGAGCATTGTTTCTGGATCTAAGCAAGAGAAAATCATTGACAACTTCAATCTTTTCTCCATTTATCGTGATGTTACCTATTGATCCAGTCAGGAGGATCTTGGTTCTGTTTACACTGAGCTATCCCCCATACAGAAGCCAACAAGTGTGAATCTTCATCAGCAAGTTATTCAGGGTCTCCTTACCCTCAGCAAACAAAGTTGTGTCGTTTGCATATTGGACTTTGTTAAAAACAAGCTTCCTCCCATCCTGATGCCCCATTTTTCTTCCTATAGTCCAGTTTCTCAGATGATTTGCTCAGCATAACACATTGAATAGGTATTGTGAGAAGATACAACCCTGATGATGCACATATTTCCTGATTTTTGAATCATGCATTGTTCCTTTGTTCTGCTTGGGCAACTGACTCCTGACCCATGTTTAGATTCCCCTTGAACACCATTATGTGCTCTATAATCCTCATTCTTTTCAAGGACAGAGAGCAGTCCATCTGTGTTTTCCAGCTTACTATTCCCTTTAACTGGATGACAGTGAGTGAAAGAGGGGGAGAAAGAGAGAGAGAGAGAGACAGAAATAAAGACAGAGAGAGACTTATGAAAGTAGAAATCATCTAAGAGAGAAAAAGAGACTTTTGACAGTAGAAATCATCATCTTTCTCCCATGGTATAGCTAGTAGTGGTCTAGAATTGCTGATCTGTGGTTAGCAGCCCATGGGACCTTAGCAATTTCATGGAAAAAAAGCCTTAAAAGATAATGGAAATGTTTCCACAGGTATTTTGAAGCCTCAACATATTTAATATAATTGCTTTTAGCTATCCCATCTTCATAAACTTACAACTACTTAGTACCTGTGGCAGTTACATAATCTTCTATCAATTTGCAAAGGGGTGGAGCCTAGCCTGTCAATCAGGCTATAACCAGTGAAACCTCCTTGTGAGCATGGCCTTCTCCTGAGGATTCTGGGAACCCCTGTATTCCTCCCTGGAGGCAGGAGACTCTCTCTCCTTCCTCTTCCTGCTTATAAGACACATGGAGACACACTGATGCAGCCAGAGCCCTGGAGCTGGAGAGCCATGTGGAGTCCCACACTACCACTGAGATGTTTCCACCACCACTGGATCTACAAGACTTTCCAGCCACTGGCCTGTGATCTTCCTGAATTCAGCATCATTGCATGGCTTCATGAGTCTAAAGAGAAATTATTGGACAAGTATTGACATATGGGGTAATATTGACTTATGGACTTGATCTGGACTGGGCTGGAATGTTTTCTTAATGTACGCTTGCACTTTGATATAAAGCTCTCTGTTACACCCGAGTGTCTCTGGATATGGTTCTTAGTCTACCCCGACTAACACAGTACCTTTGTAGAAATATAATGGCAGGAAATAAAATTTTGAATCTACATTATCTTATATTAAAATATATACTTCATGTATTTGGGAACCCTACCCAGGAGATTTGGGGGTTCTCACCCTTTGCATTTGATATTCCTCCCTATGATTCAGTGAAGATGGATAAGTTTTAGCATCCATATATAGCAGGAAATAGATTGTTTTTATTTGTTTTCTGGAAATAGTACATGGCTGGAGGTTTATTGTTTCCTTGCTGAGAATCCCCTCCTCTCCCTCCTTATAACCTCACCGGTACTGATCCTTTCAGTAAAGGAAATGTGACAATTCTATTTCCATACCTGTAGCCTCTGCTTCCACCAGCTCTGGCCCCAAGTGTGAGAGCTGAGAACTCACAGTATGCCTCCACGGGCCATGGACACATAGAGCCCAGCAGGCAGCCTGAAGAGCAAACCAAAAGTTGGTACTGTAGGTGGGATTAATCTCAAATAATAATATTAAATGTAAACTGTGTCAATAAAATATTTAGATCCATTTCCATGTAAAAGGAGACTAAAATAAGAGCATAAGCATTTGTGTACCCCAAAGAGAAAATAGTAATTAATTTTTTCCCAAATGTCTATTTGCCTTTCCTTAAGAATGGTATCTTGTTGGAACTTCAAGACTTCACTGTCTCCCAATTTTTACATTGTGATATGCTATGAAATTAGAGTATTGAATTGAAATAAGATTTTTCTCAAATCCTGGATGCATGAAATCTTGTATTTTGTAGACCACATAGTATAGTAGATTGGATTCAAAGTAATGAAATGTCTTTGTTCTATTATTCCATGACAAAAATAAAACTAACCTTTATATATATATATAGACAGAATATATATCCAGTTTATGTAAGAAGCATCTCCTTTGTCAAATTTGCCTCCACATAATGCCCTTTACTGGATATACATACTTACTGGATACACCTACTTTCATAGACACATGAATTTAATTCACCTTCCCAAAGAATATGAACAGAACTAAACAAAATGTCTGTGTGTGCACATCCCGGTGGTATATTACAGATAAAACTATCCCTGTATCTGAGCATCTGTGTGGCCGCTTAAGGTTCTTAAACTACTGCACGGTCGCACTTGCCTTTGAAAGAGGAAGAGAATGTAGCATTCAAAAAACACGTCAAAAGATATAGTGTCTGGGGTCTTAAAGACTTGAAGATAAACAAGCAGCCATCTAGCTCAGAAGCAACAAAGCCCACATGGAAGAAGCACAACAGCATGTGTGACCACGAGCTGTCAAAGGGATCAGGTATCAGGCATCAAAGAACAAAAAATCATATCATTGTAAAGGTGGGTGAGTGCAGAGTGGAGACTCAAAGCCCATTGGTAAGCAACTGGACACCCCCTCGCTGAAGGGTTGAGGGGAGGAGACAAGCCAATCAGGGTGCAAGGTAGCAACGATGAAACATATAACTTTCCTCTAGTTCTTAAATGTTTCCTCCCCCCACTATCATGATCCCAATTCTACCTTACAAATCTGGCTAGACCAGAGGATGTACATTGGTACAGATAGCAACTGGGGAATCCAGGACAGATGACCCCTTCAGGACCAGTGGTGAGAGTGACAATGCCTGGAGGGTGGAGGGAATGTGGGGTGGAAAGGGGGAGCCAATTACAAGAATCTAAGTATAGCCTCCTCCCTGGGGGAGGGACAGCAGAGAAGAGGGCGGGGGAAGGTGTCGGACAGTGTAACTTATGACAAAACTATAATAAGTTGTGAATTATGAAGGGTTCATAAGGGAGAGGAGGTGGGGAGGGAGGGGGAAAATGAGTGATGTACATATGTGCTTGACACAATGGATGTATTTATGGATTGTGATGAGAATTCAATGAGCCCCCAATAAAATAATTTTTTTAAAGTGTTTATGTAGCAGATACTACTAATGAAGAAGAGGATTTTGTTTACACTTGACTGAGAGTTGGCAAATATTTGGTTTGTTCAGCAAACAGAAAGATGTCTTAAACTTTGAATATGGGAATGAATGTAGAATAATTGCAGGAACCTTTCTTGTTTTTTCTCCAGTACTTACAACATTGATCAGAACCTACAGGTGTTTCATTAATAGGCCTGGTGGCCTAGTGATTACTAGTTAGGTGGTGAATTACAAGGTCAATAATTTCAAGCACCAGCTACTCCTCTACTCCCTTAAACAGTTACAGTCTCAGGAACCCATAAATGCAGTTCTACCCTGTCTTGCAGGGTGCTCTGAGTTGACATCAACTCACTGGCAGTACATTTTTTAGATGTGGATAATGAAATACTGAAAAGCTTGTGAATTGAGTGAAGCACATCTCAGTCATCAATGACATCATTTCTTTTTACATAAGTAGAGTTCTTTGGAAGCAGATTTCCCCAGTACAGTATTTATTTATTTAATTACTGCCTCTATGAATTTGGATTTCTGATCCAACTAGAATCAAATAGTTTCTGATTTCAATTTCTTTTTTATTAATTATAAAATCCATCAGTCGCCTTGGGAGCATTTTTGTTTTCTTTCTATTTGAAAGCCGATCAATATTAAAAGCTGCAGTCTCTGACCTTCAGCAGTGCATGCTTTAAGCAGATTGCTTTTCACAAACAAAAGGTGTATCACCTGCATGTTGTGTTTGTTATTGAGTCTTCCTCCAATCTCACTGCTATAGTCTTTTTTGAAGGAAGTCACCTTCTCAGATAAGTTTTTCAGCTTAAATATTGAATAACTAAGAGTAAAAAGATACTACCCGGCCACATACATTTCCCACTATTATAGCTAAATTAGCATACAGTAAGTACCAAATAAATGAGTCATTTTGTGCTGCTCTAATAAAATATTTCTGCTTTATCATCATGGGCCACAGGAGCTGTCGCAGTTATCAATTAGCTTGGGTGACCTAACCACTCTTACACTTGCAAGGTAGATAACACTTGAGATTTAGTGATTAAGCAATAAAGTTATTTACGATCTCTTATGCCAAGACCTTTAAAGGTAGGATGTGTTGTACCTGATCCTTGGATCAATCATAAAATAAAGGCCCTACTTTTTTTGGCACCCTCATATATGGTATTTGGTCTCATGATTGTCGCTTTTGAGGAAGAGGAGTTCCACAATTTTAATCTCTTTTTTTAGTGAAAATCAATGTTTTCTGAAAATCCCTTTGTCATTTTTCTTTAAGTTAAATTGTTCTGTATTAGATTCTGTGGCCTCCTCTGGTTTGAAGGAAGTCTGTACAATACATTTTCAGACAATAAGAAAGGAAAAGGTCAGACATAACTTTATTCATCCTCTGAGGCCAGGCGTATTTATACCCCGAGAAAGGCAGATTTCTATGGTGAACTGGAAAGATGTGGATGAAGGGAAGTACTGTCTAGAGAGAATGGAATCATTACTTCCACTGTGATGTTGTAAAATGTAAATGTGAAATGTATATAATGTGCCTACCATAGAGTTCAACAGAGCATTACCCTGTAAACAGGAAAATAATGTAAATGAGATTGAGCACTGAAAGGATACTTCCATGGAAAAATTGATCTATTTTTATAAATAAATGATAAGAGCAAGTATATTGCACTTACCATACACAAAGCACTGTACTATATTTTTAATATACATAAAATTACTCTAGTCTCACAATAATTCTATAACATAAGATTATAAACTTTCCTTACAGACAAAATAGTTGAGAACATAGAGTTGAAGTAGTGTGAGATGACATATCTTGTCCATAATTATGATTTTATTCAAACTCAAACAGGCTAACATCAAAATATGTTGTCAATAGCACAACAAACAAACAACAATAACAACCAAAAAAACAGGATATATGGGAAAAGCTACTATATACATACATCCCTGAGGTGAGGTCCAGCAACTATGGCAGGGGCCAAACCCAGGGATACATACAGCAGCCAAATAAATAAGAGGGACAAACAAAGAGGGGGGCGGAGAAAAGACATGAGTAGGGAGGGAGCTGGGCACTAATTCACCCAAGTGGAGGGTATTGTTGCTATCTTCACAGGAGAGGGAGAGAGAGAGACCAAGTTTCAACCCGATGCACCAGGACGTGAATACAACATACCGGCATGTACCAGGGAACCAATACAGAGGTCTGCAGGACTGGCCCCAATCCAGACTACGTGGACAACCCCACCCCCTCTCAGAAGAATGCATTTCAGAAGACAGCACTGGGGTCACATCTTTGGGAGAGAGGCACATCAGAATAGAGCACATGGGAGAAACACAAAGGGATGGAAAGGGAGGAGAGGACATCTTGGCCCACCAAGCCCCAAGGACAATGTTCCTACTCAGAGTAGACAATGCACAGGGAGGACCGTAGGGCTGGTCTCACTATGGGACACAGCATCCCTCACTGGCCCATGACACTGTGGGGAACAGCACTAGAGACACTGCGGGAATAGTGCACGGTCTGGCCCCATCATGCTGGGGCGAGGCACTGGGGGCATGCAGCAGAGCAGCAGGGGCAGCAGACTGATGAAATGTCTGGAAAATACCAAAAATAGACTTGGGAGGCAGAGTGTGGCACCCCATCAGACTCAACTGGAAGACACTCATAAAGGCTAACAAACCGATGTTGAACTGTTTATAGGTTTTTCCATTTTTGTCAGTGGCTTTCTCTTTGTTATTCTTATTTTGTTCTTGATTTCTGCTGTTGTTATTGTTTTATTGCTTTTGACTTCCTTTGTTGTTTTATTTGGCTTTGCCTGGTTTTTGCACTTACTAATGTATCTGCATGTCTATATAGATAAGATAGGTGGGATAAATAATTTGGAGATGAAAAGAACTGGACCAATGGTTCCAGGGGGATATGGGAGAAGGGGAGGTAGGAGATGGAAGTGGGGCGGGGAGACCAACCCAGGGACAAGGGAACAACAAGTGAACTAAAATCAATGGAAGGAAGGTCATAGGATGCCTGGTGGTGCTCAATCAAGGGCAATGTAGCAGCGAGCAATTACTAAACCTGAATGAAGGTCGAACATGATGGTGGGACAAGTCGGGAATAAAAAGGAAATAGAGGAAAGAACCAGGAGGCAAAGGACATTTATAGAGGCCTAAATACAGGCATGTACAGATGTAAAAATATATATATAATGAGAAGGGAATAGAACTATGAACTCTAACTATATGTTAAGAATTGAGGTTTCAGATGGACATAGGGCCTTAACTCAAATACTCCCTTAATACAAGAACACTTTGTTCTAACAATCCAGCACTCTGTGATGCTCACCTTCCCAATAAGATCACTGAAGACAAAATGGGTGCATAAACAAATGTGGTGAAGAAAGCTGATGGTGCCTAGCTATCAAAGTATATAGCATATGGGGTCTTAAAGACTTGAAGATAAACAAGCTGCCATTAAACTGAGAAACAACAAAGCCCACATTGAAGAAGCACAGAAGCCTGCATGATCATGAGATGTCCATGGGATCATGTATCAGGCATTTAAGACCCAAAATAAAACCACACCCAAGGTGAATGGGGGTGGGGTGGAGCATGGAGTGGAGACCCAATGCCCAGCTGTAAACAATTGTACATCCCCTCGGAGAGGGGTCACGGGAAAGAGATGCAGTATAGCACCAATGAAGCACACAACTTTCCTCTAGCTCTTTGGTGCTTCCCTCACCCAACTATCATGTCCTCAATTCTACCTTACAATTTGGATTGACCAGATCATTCACACTGCTATAGATAAGAGCCTTCAACACAAGGAATCCAGGATAGATAAACCCCTCAGGGCTAACAAAGAGAGTAGAACTTCCAGGAGGATTATGGGAGGCTGTGGATAGAAAGGGGGAATTGATCACAAGGATCAACCTAGAACCCCCTCCCAGGAGGATGAATAATGGAAAAGTGGGTGAGGGGCGATGGAGGATGATGTAAGATATGGAAAAAATATTCTATAACTAATCAAGCATTCATGAGGGAGGGCAGGTAGGGGAGGGAGGGGGAAGAAATGGGTAACTGATATCAGGGGCTCAAGTGGGAAGAGAATGCTTTGAAAATGATGATGGCAGCATATGTGCAAATATGCTTGACATACTGGATGAATGTATGGAGTGTGATAAGAGATGTAAGACCCCACAACAAAAGTATATATATATATATGAATATACATACATATATACATACACATATATATGTATGTATATATGTATATATATATTCTTAGACATGCAAAAGGTTAGTCTACTTCCGTTCTGTATCCTAGACAGTCATATTTTCATCTCAAAGTTGTTTTTTTGTTTTGTTTTTCTGTTTGTGGATGACATTAATCTAGATGCTTTCATTAACCCAACTGGATTCTCCAAGTCTTGGCTGGGGTTTGTATACTAAAATTGACCTATAAGGAACTGTCCAGGTTATCACTTAGCATGGTTCACCTGGTCATATTTTTAATTTTTCCATCCACATTTCTTGTAACAAGATGGTCCTTGACCAATTGAAAGTCATGATTCTAATTTACCAAGCCCTGATGTCACAGTTCGAGGCTATAACTAAGCTATCTGTGCAGGACTGTCTCTGTGTTTCTTTCCACAGTGTGTGGGCCAAAAGCCAAGTAATTTCAATTTTCATGAAATATTCCATTATAGATTTTCAAATCATGAACTGCCTTATTTCTATTATAAACATGTTTTGGGCCTTGGCAAATGCTAGAATCTGGAACTAAAGTGCATCTCAGACTCCATTGTTTACTGATAGTCTGTCAAGACTGCATATTTGGAATCCAGATCAACTAATCAGATACTTTCTTTCTATCACAATGATATAAACACACATCGGTTTGAAAACAGTCGGCATTAATCTACACCCATATGCCATTCTACCTCCCACATTCTAGACTGTTACATGCATTCTTTGTCAAATTTTCTACATTCATTATGTTGGGGGGTGATTTTGTCTATCTGCTTTACTTAACCGTATGGGCCAAATTCTTAATAAGAAAATCTGTCAGGTCTTGATAGATCATCTCCTTCTATGATAGCCAGTTACATAGCACAGCTGGACAATCCTCTCACAGCTGCTGCTTCCCATTGCAGAAGTCAATGTTGAATAAAACGATTGCTCAGGGCGGGCTCCTTTGGGTACCTTTCAGGAGGCATATACTCTCATTATCCTTACCATGAAAGCATATCCATGTGGAAACTGAGTGAAATTCATAGAAAATACAGCTGGCTGGAGAGCGCCAGAAAGACTATTTTCATTAGTAGTTTGTTTGGTTTTTCTGACTATGCACATATTGCAGTGGATTGTTTATAAATTTGGTAAGCCTCACCAAAGTCTGTTGGATCATAAACCTCTCAGATTTGAAGTGAGTGAGAGATATTTGTGACCTCAATTTTAAACACCATGTTGTTTTTTTTTCATTTTCTTTTTCCCTTTTTCTCTAGTTCCAACTAACACGGAGTGTGTCAGTCTGGGTAGACTAGAGAAACAAATTTATAGGCACTCATATATGTATAAGAAAGACGTTTATTTACAAAAGCAATTGAATATTGAGAAAACATCCCAGCCCAGTCCAGATCAAGTTCATAAGTCTGGTATTAGCCCAAATGTCTGCTACCAATCTATAAATTACTCTTCAGACTCACACAACACATGGAATGACACCAAATGCAGGAAGATCACAGTCCTTTGGGTGGGAAGTCTTGTGGATACAGTGGTGTAAGCATCTCAGTGCTGACAGGGGTCTCCATGTGGCTCCTCCAGCTCAGAGCACTAGTATAGCTCTATGCATCTTATCAGCTGCAATATTTCCCAGGGAGTGAGGCTGTGAGTGCTTCACACAAGTTATTTATCTCCTCAGCACCTCCAAATGTGATCATCAAGCTGTGACCCAATTGACTGGCTAAACTCTACCTCTTCATTCTGAATCCTCTCAAATCGATGACACGTGATGTAACTACCACACTGAGTGACCAAGTGAACTCCATAAACGAAAAACCTGGCATAGGTCCAGAAGCTTCCCATTTTCAGTCCCATATTTCCGCTGGGTTCGATTTTTAGTTGTTTGATTATTGGTTAACATTTTTTAATGCAAAATGCCATTGAGAACTAAAACCATGGAGCCAAATCTATTAATAGAAGTTTGTAAATAGAATTCTGTTTTTTGCTCTTCAATTGAAGAAAGAAAGAATAGGTTACAAGTTAAAAAAGTGAAAATTCCATTTTGAAACCACTGCCTTTCTAAGGGTATGTCTATATATTACAATAAAGTGGCCATTTTGCCTTGTGTGATGTCTTTAGCAAACTGTCGAGAGTTCATTACATTGATTAAATATGTAGTAACTCCACAATGGTGCTCATGTAACTGAAATATTTAGGCCTCTATCCATATAATATCATTTCAGAATACACTGGCATTTTACATTTTAGTATGCAACGCTTTACTCAATAAAATGATATTTATATAAATTATTATTTTAAAAATACATATGTACAAATACCAAGTGCCAAAGAGGCAACACTGACTCATGGAAACCCCATGGATGCGCCAGTACAACTGTATTCCATTGTGTTCTCAATGGCTGTTTGCCATAGCTTTCTTGTGAGGCATATCTGGGTGGAATTGAACCTCTAACCTTTTAGTCACATAAGCGTTGACAGAATTCAAAGGCTCAAGAAAACATATACAAGAATTTTTTTCAATTGGATTGAAGAGCATAGGGAGTTGTAGGGGCAGATTACCATTTAATCATTGATTTAATTAAAGCTGCAGCATTCGGTGGCTCCAAAGCCTTTGTTTAATTTATTTAAATAAAGACCCACTCACAAAATCCCTGAAAGACTTTGGCTAACTTCTCAGGTTTGGAGAAGCATCTACAGCCTGAGTAATTGTTCTGAGATAACAAAACATTCACACATAGATTTTGTAGTCAGACGGTTTAGACTCTGAGCCAAAGTCTTGTGCCAGGTCCTCTTGTAGTGGCCTTTGGCAAGTTACTTAACCCAATAAATAGGAACTGTTTATGAGATTTCAATGAGTAAGGAGTATGAAATGCCTTCCACAGTTTTTGGCAGTAACAACTAGGTACTGCAAATGGGTACTTCCCTGCCTCCCATCCAAGTTAGGCCCCAAATAAACATGGCCAACCCTTAAAAACAAACCCAAACAAAAATCTTCTGAAAGCTGTCAAGTGCAGCAGTTCTAAGCACTGGAAGAGAATGTTTACAAGCACTATTATCCATTAAATACAGGTGGCCTCTCTGTTTGCTTCAGGTCCTAGAAACAAGCACAGAGCCCTCCCAATCTCAGCACAGCAGCTAGAAAATGTCTAGATGTTTTGGTTTGTACAGAGTAAAGAAGGAGCAATGGCACAGTTGTCGCAATGTGAGCCTGTCCCAGAACGGCCAGGTTAGCTTGGTGGATCTGTGAAATTCCACCCTTTACCTAAAGCCACTGGTAAAAAACTATATGGGGCATTGATTATTTGTCTGGAGGTGGAGCTAACCCATTGAGTTGGCAGTTCAACCCACACAACACTCTGAGGGAGAAGGATGAGGCTACCTGATCCAATGGATTTAGAGCCTCAGAAATTCTGTTTAATGTGGTGATGAGTTGTAATTGACTCATTGGCAATGGTTTGTGCTTGTTTTATTTTATTATATTTTCTGTATGTTTGACATGAACTTGTATGTCACTGAGACTCCACGTCCATGTCCATCTTACCGTTCTTCCTTTGCAACCGCTCAGGCAAATACTTAGATCTGAGGGTTAAACAATCTGGCCATTGTTATTATTTTTTTCATGGAGCAATCTTTAATTATTTATTTATTTATTTATTTTAATGATAAACCCTCCTTTTTGTGTGCGTACCCAGTCTCTCATCCCTCCCTACTCCCACCATTTTTCCTAGCCTCCTCATAGTCACCAGTTTGTCTTCTGGTGTGTAAACCATGTTTCTTCTTTGTTTGCCCTTATAACAATGATGTTGTTAAACATTTATCTCTGTGAGATTAACTCACTTTGTTAAGCGTAATGTTCTTCAGTTTTGTCAAGGTCTTATAGTGTTTAAGAAAGTTTATTATTGTTTTTATATGAATGCATAAAATGAATTTACCATAAAATGAATTAACCCATAGTATGAATTTACCTGAGCTTGTTTATTCTTTATCCATCCATCTATAGTTGGGATTTTGGGTGTTTCCATGTTTTTGCTATTGTGAAAATTACTGCAATAAACTATATATATATTCATGTATTCCTGTTATATTCTCAATTTCTTTCAGGCATAGTCACAATAGAAGGATTGCTGGATCACTTTAGGAAATGCCATACTGACTTCCATCAAGCTTGTGCAATTTTACTTTGTATGGGATTGCCATGACGAATCTCTCTGTATCTTCTCAGTAAAATGATGAGCACGTTGAATCCCTCCTAGGAAAAAATGAGGAGCTGATATCAAGGGAGCAAGTAGAGAGAAAATGTTTAGGAAATGATGATGGCAACATATGTACACGTGTGCCTGATACAATGGATCTTGCATTGTTATAAGAGCTGGAAGAGCCCCAATGAAATTATTATTTTTTTAATTATACAAAAAGACTTCACTATCAAGTTGATTCTGACAGTCACTCTGTAAGTCAAAGTAGAGTAGCCCCGTTGACGAAATCAGTACAGAAAGAGATGCCTCATCTTTCTCCTAAGGAGTGGCTGGTGTTAGCAGGTGAGTGTTAACTATTGGGCCACAAGGGTTACTTTGAATCTCCAGTACTAAGCTCCCAGGCTTCTGTGAACCAAGTTCATGTGTGGCATCCTTCACAGCCAAACTGACTAATACTTTATTTGTATTCCATGTGTAAAGTTTACTATGGTTTATTATGTTGTGAAAAGGTATCTTGTATATGTAGATTGCCCATGCTTTCATTTTATTATACTGGATGATTTCCTTGGGACATAGAAATGTTTGTAAATATTTGTAATTGTGGCTTTTTTGGTAACGTGTATATATTGCATTGCTTATCTGCACTCTGAGGAATGCTAACTTGCTGCACAACAATCTCAGTCTATTTCATATTTGCACTTGTTATAAAAAAACCTACAAAGAACATTAAAATAATACACTCACTGCCACTGAGTTGAATCCTGATCATTGCGACCCAATAAGAGAGCGCAACTGCTTTGGGTTTTTGCAGACTTTAACTTTTTACAGAATCTGCCTTACTTTTCTCCCCGGAGCAGCGGTTGAATGGGAGCCTCTGAAATGCCATGTACACCCCACCGTCCCATGTTCCCTGTTTTGCAAATAACGAGTAAAATATAGATCTTGGTGCTGTATAAACTACTTTATTTCTTTTTTTTAACTTTTAAAATTGTATATATATTCTACTATTGTTCACTGTTTAGTAAACTGAGGTAAAGAAACTTGGATTGTGATTACTTTTAAGAATTCTTATTTTTATTTTATTATAATTATAATCAATGAGTAAACAAGAGGACAATTCTTGTTCAGAAATACTGTCAGGTGAGAAAAATAAGCATTGTTGTGTTGAATACTTTCACTGGATTGGTGTAAATCTCCAAAGAGCCAGAGAAATCTAGTCTTTCACTAGTGATTGGGAAATATAATTCCCACCTATTTTGCTCTTCTCTAGGCCCTATTGGGTAGCCTGCTTTCCCATGGACTGTATGTATAGCCATTAGGAAGGGGCCTGCTTAATTGTTTTAAGTAGAAGGAATCATGTGTATACAAATCACAGGCTATTGGATGAGGTGATGTATGCATGGATGTGATTTTGAAAAAAATTCTCTCTTTTGGCTCTTTTACTGGAAGTGTGATCAAAATTTATAAATTTCCAAAAGTCAACCTCATTGAAATACCATTAAAAATGAACTTTACGCCCACTAATTGGAGGTTTTAGCTTTACAACATATTAAATTGTCAAGTTGTTGTAGTTACCTGGCCTACTCATGACCTAACGAAACCACTAACCTTCCAAGAAGTTTCACTAAATCTGACTGCTGGCTCATGTATTTTTAGCATCAAGAGGTGCAAAATAATTGATAAGCGATAATTTGGGTGAATGATAGAATTGTACAACTAGATGTTACCATTGTTGCCAGGTGCTGTCAAGGTGGTTCCAACTCATAGAGACCCGGTGAGCAACAGAACAAAACATTGCACATTCTTGCTCCAGACTCACAGCCTCACAGCTGTTGTTTGAGCCCAGAGTTGCAGCTGATTTCAATCCGCGTCACTGAAAGTCTTCCTCTTTTCCACTGACCTTCTACTTCATCAAGCATGACATCCTTCCATACATAATCATCTAGACCAGCTGAATTACAAAGGGATCTATACGAGTCAGGAATACACTATGTGTTCATCAATTTAATGATAGGCATTCAGAACACAGACCACATGCAGAATGACTTACAGTTGTGGTCATGAGCCATTGGAGAGGTTCTCACTAATGGTCACCCTACATACAACAGAATTAAACATTGCCTCGTATGAACTATCCTCATAACTCATATCCCTGATCACTCTGTTGCATGCACTGTGCAAATGCATCTTGTTGAGAGGTCTTCTTTTCTGCTGACCCTCTGCCTTTCCAGTTGTAGCTGAACTTTCTGGTGACACGTCCAAACTATGTGAATAGAAGTCTAGTCTTGCTAGTCTCACTTCTAAGGAGCATTCTGGCTGCACTTCTTTCAAGGAAGGGTTGTTCCTTCTTCTGCAAGTCAGTGGTATATTCAATATTAATCACCAACACCATTATTCAAATACAACAATTATCCTTTTATCTTCCTTATTCATTGTTCAACTTTAGAAGCTTATGAGACATGCATAAAGATCCTGGCTTGGCGCCAGTGCACCTTAGTCCCCAAAGTTACACCTTTACTCTTTTCATCACTTCAAAAACCTGGGGCAGCATTTTAAAAAAAAGCAATACATCCTTTTGCTTCTCCGTAGTTGCTTCGAATGAACATTGATTGTGAATTGAAAATGAAATCCTTGACAAGTTCCGTTTTTCCTGTCTATCATGTGGTTAATTATTAGCCCAGCTATGAGAATTTCATTTTATTTTATGTTGAGACTGTAGTCATCGATCTTCATCAATACATGCTTCAAGTTTTCACTGTCAGCAAGCAGAGTTGTATTAATGAGCCTTTCTCCAATTCCTGAGTTGTATTCTTCCTAGACCAGCTTCATAGATAATTTGGTCACCATACAAATTTAATGTTTGATTAAATAAGTTTGATTAAATTATACAACACTGACACACAACTATTCTGATTTGAAGCATGCAGTAGCCCTTCTTGTTTCATTTGAACCACTTCCTTTTGGTCTATGTACAGATTCCCTATGAGCACAATTAAGTGTCCTGGCATTCCCATTCTTCTTAATATCAGCCAAAATATGAAAAGATCTACAGAGTCAAATATTTTGTGCAGAGAGAAAATACACTTAAACATTAATACAGCATTCTCTGTTTTCAGTCAAGATCCATCTAACCTTGGTAATGATATCTTGGTTTCATGTAGTCTTCAATTTAAATTTCTGGCAGTACTACACCGGATTACTGCTGCCATCAGTTTTCAGTTTTCTTCAACTAAATTTTAATTGCACATGGTATTGAATATAGTGCTCAGTAATGTCCATATACTATTGAAGTAGCTTTATTTTGAATGGGCATAAATATGGATATTTTCCAGTAGATTGGCCAGGTACCTTTCTTTCAAATTTCTTAGCATATATAAATAAGCACTTCAAACAGTACATCTTCTTCTTGCAAAATCTCATTTGGTATTCTGTAGATTACTGGGGCTTGTTTTTCACTAAGGTCTATAATGAAGCTTTCACTTCTTTCAATATCATCATTTTAAGATCATATGCTACCTCCTGAACATTTTGAACTTGATCTATCATTTTTGGTACAGTGACTATGTATTCATTCTATTTTCTTATACTTCTTCTTTATTACCTCAAGAAAATTTCACTTCATTGAAGGCAAAACCAAAAACCAAGCAAACAACCCCCCACAAAAAAATCTCACTGCCGTAGAGTCAATTTTGACCCATAGCAACCCTATAGGACCGGGCAGAACTGCTCCTGTGGGCTTCTGAGGCAAACTCTTCACAGGAGTAGAAAGCCAAGCCTTTCTCCCTCAGAGCAGCGAGCGGTTTTATACTTGTGATCTTTTGGGTAGCGGCCCACCAGGACTCCTGAATGAAAGCATCATCTTCCCCAGTGTTTTCATTGGGGAAATATGGCTTAAATATGAAATAGGTACATTTTATATGAGTAAGCATTTAATTAATGAATTTATTCTACAGTATTTTTAATTTAGGAATAAGCAAACACATTTTTGATATATACTTTTTCTTATCTTCAATCAAGCTTGGATGTAAAGAGTGGCCTTGTTCAGGGGTGATTTTGGACCTTTTGATGATAATGAAAGTCATTTTAATATGACAAATATTACTATCTTCATTTTTGTAAATCAATCTCAGTAAAGATAAGTGACTTATTTTAGCAGTAGAATATATATATATATATAAAATCTTCTTGCAAAGTGGGATTTGACAAATATAAAACTTCCAATAACCATGATACTTTATCACTCTTTTTGAGATCTATGGACTTATTTCACAATGGAAAGTTAACAAAACACTACAATATGTTATTTAATAACAAGTCATATAATTATTAAAATCATATGACTTTTATGATTAAGTAAATCTTAACTTAGTTATAATTGCTTCCCAGAAAATTCAAGACAATGTTTCTATTTAGTTGGTAAAAAATATTTTTGACTGGGTTTAAAATTTATAAAATTAAATTTTGAATTCAAAAGAAAATTATAATTTGTAAATATGTGAATTTTTGTACATGCACAACTATAAAATTCTTGAAAAAGAAAATATCTTATTAGATAATGTAAAGCTGAGGGCTGGGCCCCCATACCAGCTATGTGGACAACTGGCCCTCCCCACAGAATAATTTACTTTAGAGGACGGCACTGAAGCTGCAGCTTGGGGAGAGGAACATTTCTGATCAGAGCACACGGGAGCAAATGGATGGGGAGGAAGAAAGAGTGGAGCACATCCTGGCCCACCAGGCCTGGAGGACGATACCCCCACTCCGAACAGCCAATGCACAGAGTGGACCATATGGCTGATGGGAGCTCCCGAAGGAGTGCAAAGTATAGACTCTGGGACCAGAGCATGGCACCCCATCAGACTTGACTGGAGGATATGCCTAGAGGTCAAAAATCAGACTTTGATCTATTTACAGGTTTTTCTTTCTTTTTTAAATTTTTAAATTTTTAAATTTATTCTTTTATGGGTCATTGGTTTTCTTTTTTGTTGTCATCATTGTGTTCTTTTTTGTCACTTTGTCTTGCTATGCCTTGTTTTTTGGTGCATATTATTATCTCTGCAGGTCTATCTAGATAAGATAAGCTTGATGAACAGTCTGGAGGAGAAAACAATGGTACCGATGGTTCAGGGGGACATGGGAGAGGGGAAAATGGGGGTAAGGAGGTGGTGTTGACCAATCCAGGGACAAGGGAGCAACAATTGATCAAAAATTCGTGGCAAGGAGGGTGTAAGAGGCCTGGTAGGAATTCAGCAGGGACAATGTAATCGAGAGAAATTCCTGAAACCCAAATGAACACTGAACATGATAGGACAAGTGGAAAGTAAAAGGAAATAGAGGAAAGAACTAGGAGTCAAAGGTTATTTATAGAGTTCTAAATATAGGCATGTACATATGTAAATATATTTACATAGGATGGTGGGGAAATAGATCTACATGCATATATTTATAAGTTTAGTATTAAGGCAGCAGATGGACATTGGACCTCCACTCAAGTACCTACTCAATGCAAGAATGCTTTGTTCCATTAAATTGGCATTCCTTGATGCACACCTTTCTGACACGATCGCGGAAGACAAATGTGTGCATAAGCAAATGTGGTGAAGAAAGCTGATGGTGCCAGGCTATCAAAATATATAGTTTCTGGGATTTTAAAGGCTTGAAGATAAACAAGAGACAATCTAGCTTAGAAGCAACAAAGCCCACATGGAAGAAGCACACCAGCCTGTGCTTCGACCACGAGGTGTCGAAGGGATCAGGTATCAGGCATCAAAGAACAAAAAATCATATCATTGTAAATGAGGGTGAGTACAGAGTGGAGACCCAAAGCTCATCTGTAGGAAACTGGACACCCCCTTACTGAAGGGTCACAGGGAGGAGACAAGCCAATCAGGGTGCAGTGTAGCAACAATGAAACATACAACTTTCCTGCAGTTCTTAAATGCTTCCTCCCCTCACTATCATGATCCCAATTCTACCTTACAAATATGGCTAGACCAGAGGATGTACATTGGTGCAGATAAGAACTGGAAACACAGGGAATCCAGGGCGGATGATCCCTTCAGGACCAGTGATGAGTGGTGATACCTGGAATGTGGAGCGAAGGTGGGATAGAAAGGGGAAACTGATTACAAGGATCTATATATAACCTCCTCCTTGGTGGATGGACAACAGAAAAGTGGGTGAAGGGAGACTTCGGACAGTGTAAGATATGACAAAATAATAATAATTGATAAATTATCAAGGATTCATGAGGGGCGGGGGAGCGGGTAGGGAGGAGGAAAAATGAGGAGCTGATATTAAGGGCTTAAGTAGAAAGCAAATATTTTGAGAATGCTGATGGCAACAAATGTACAAATGTGCTTGACACAATGGATGCATGCATGGATTGTGTTAATAATTGTACAAGGCCCCAATAAAATGATTAAAAAAGAAAAAGAAAAGTGCTTCCTCAAAAAAAAATAAAACGTTAATGTAAAGCAATGATAATGATAGCCTGGTTGCATTAACTTGTAGACCGGTGTTATATGTTTACTTATACTGAATCAATAACAGTACATCTTAAGTATAGCTGTTTTCATATTAAACAATATCCCTGAGCTTAAAACTCTAAGTAAATACAAAATTTGTTTTAGTTTTGACTAGACTAAATTTTTTTTACTCCCTATGCTTTCATTCAAAGAAATGTATCTGTTCATTTGGTTGGAATTTAGGAATGCTGCCTAGGGGTGGAAAATAAGTGGGGTGCTGCTGTTAGGTTTATTCTGTTAGTATTCCTTTGCAGGAAGACTACTTCACACATGGTTCCATTTCTATGATAAATGGTCACAATAATGGCAGCCAACAAGCCAGAATTGCAACCACTGCCAAAGGCTCTGTACATGTTGAGTTGCAGAGCCCTGGAGTGTTGGGCACAGACAGCAAATGGCTTCAGAAACAAGCTCATCTCTTGGCAGAAGCCATTTAATACCATTCATTCACAGTGGGATGAAGAAGATGACTATCAATCACCTCAATGAGCTGCTATGAAAGGATATTTTGCATCCAAATAATGATATATGCATATCTTTTTATCCCACTAGTGCAATTGTGACCCCTTTTCTGTTTTTTTATGCAATAGAATCCCTTAGCACTGTGAGACATCTAAACGCATATGTTTAAAAGCTGAGGTCAATTCCAATGCTATGTCCCTTGTATGTACTTGCACAATACCCACCGGAAATAGCATGATGGTGCCCATATTTAATGCAAGCATCTTTTTCTCTTTCAATCCATAAGAAACTCACTGTTAATTGTTTTTATTAGTTTTATTGACATATATTTCACATATCATTCAATTTAATTGCTCAATCATATTAAGAAGAGTGATGTAATCCTCACCACTGTCAATTTCAGAACATTTTCTTCTTATACTCATTGTTCTGCCTCTAACACACCAGTAACCTGAGGATTTAAAAATGAAACTGCATGGTGTATGAAGAAGCAGAGGACAGTTATATCCAGAATACTGAGTTGTCAGTAGGTGGACTAATTTTGACTTACGACTTTAATTCCCTACTTGCTGTGCTAAAATATGCATTTTTCTGGCAGACCTGTGTCTGATATCGTCAGGGAATATTATTGCATGTGTTACTTGACCACCAGCTTCCCTTGTTTGTATACATAGAATCTAATCAGGTAAGGAATTTTTCTTTACAAGTGAATATTCCAAGTATTGGGGTTTGTGGTAAGCTTACACTTATTCAATCCCCATTTCTCAAATAATGTTTTAAAATTAGTACCACGGACTTATCAATGTCACTATTAACAGAAGGAACTTCTGTTCCAAGATGATCAATGAAGTTTCTACTATCAATTAACAAGGATGTCTCTAAGATGAACCAAAAGAAGATAAAAAACACAAAGTCTAGAATGCATTTTGGGATCCTGCTTAACCCTAGCCCCACCTAAGAACAATTAGTTCTTACAATATAGCCCTTCTCCATACTCGTTTGCATGCGGAAACATGGAAGATATGGATGCTATAACAAAGTGTGGTGAAAAATTAGATGGTGCCCAGCTATCAGAAAGAACAGCATTTGAGTTCATGACAAGTTTGTTTTTAAGCAAGCAGCAATGTAAGCGTGATGTCAACTAAGGTCAAATGGAAGAGGCACACCAACATCCATGATCCAAGGGTTATAAATGATATAATCCAAATGAAAAGAAGGGAATAGTATTGGAGCTTAAATTGTGTGATTCTGGTTTGCAGAAAGCTATGATGACAGTGGAGGCCTAAAATCCATTTGTAGTATCTACACAGGGAGTAGGCCTCCGCATCCCTGTGATTTCTCTCCAATCATAAAAAGCTATGAGAATAACCTGGTTATCAAATAAAAGTATTGGAGAGATGGCTGTAGTAGATTAAAATGATAGATCTGACAAGAATGGTTACAACCTTTTCATTTGATCTCTCGTTTGATACACATGAACGTGGTTTGGTTTTTAATATTTTCTGTGGCTATTATTTTCATACTGGAGTTTATTACTGTTGTATTTTGTGATTTTTGTTAGCCTTCTTGACTCTCTGTTATGTAGTTTTCTATATTTTTTGGTCTAGGAAAGCAGGATAGTTGACCATATAGAGACAATGACAACACTAAGGGTCCCTGGGGATACCACAGGACCCATAGGGGTAAAGGGTAACTGATATCAAGGAACAGAAGAAGGAAGAGAATGTTTTGAAACTGGTTGTGGTATTGATTGTACAACATTGCTTGCTATGATTGAACTATAGGATGGTATGATGTCTGAATTAGCTCCTAATAAAATGGTTTGAGAAAAAAAATAAAATAAAGGTGGAAAACGATTTTCTCACAAAAAAATAAAATAAACAGGTGGAAAGAGTTAAAGGAGAACTTTAAACTCTTGAAAGTACTTTTAATACATTTTATGGAACATTATTATTTAAACATAATCGATAAAATGTTAGTGAGATTATTTTTAAAGAAAACAACAATGACTAGACAAAACGTAAAAATCTCAATTGGAAAGAAAGGAGAAAATATTAAAAATGGATCAAAAGAGAGATCAAATGAGGTATTACATTTAACCTTACTACATATACCATAAATGGATTTATAATGCTCTCTGTAAATTAGCAAGGCTATTCACATTCTTGCAGCATTATTAAAAGGGATTCACTGAAGGTTTAATCCATATAGAGACTGCAGATAGATTTTGAATGCCCACTCTCATCTACAACACAGTATTGAGAATTTCAGGTCTGATACCATTCCCTCTTTGGATTTGGATTTTATTATTTATGATCCTTGGATCGCACAAGCTGGTGTGCTTATTCTATGTGGACTGAGTTGATATCTCCGTTAGATTACTACTTGGTTTGAAGACAAGCTTTTAGGACCCTGAACAATGTGATTTCATAAAGCTGAGAATCATCTGAATTCTTGAGCACACTTTGCTATGGCATCTATATTTTCAATGATCTCTTCATGAGGATGAGAATAGAATAGGATGTCACTGTTACAAGTGACTAATTATAATATCATAAGAACTAATTATCCTTAGATTGGAGCAGTAATTAATTATGTGCGATCCCAAATGCATTCATATATCTATTGTTTACATATGTCTTTGGTTCACTTTAGAGACATTACTATTATATTATGATAGAGAATATTATTAATCATTCCTCCTGGGCATAGGGTAATTCTATTGATGTATCATTAATTGAGTGAATGGTATAGAATTTAAAATGTTGCTTAGAAAAAGAAATTAGACAAGTATTAGCTAGTTTCAGACCACAATATACAAATAATTTACTTGTACATATTAAGTCTTAACTGACTGGACACTACATGCATAGTGTAGTGTCAATTAGCATAAATTTATGTGTATGAGGAGCACTCAGAAGAATAAAAAAGAAAAAAAATAAATAATTTTTACATAAGTAATTTTATGTAATTCCCTTGGACCATATATGGCACTACATATATACACAGATGTTTATAGAGCCAGTATGATTCTCAAGGTAGTGTGCTAGGTAATATGAGAATTCCCAACCATTACTCTATTATTCTATATAAAGTGTTCACTAACCTTTATTGTTGTTGTGTGTCATTGAGTAGATCCCTACTCATTTACAGCAACCCCAGAGGACAAAATAGAAGATGTTTACTGTAGAATTCCCGGCAGTAAACATCACTGGGACAGAATACCAGGTCTTTGTTCCTGAAGACCAGTGAGCTCCGGGATTAGACCATTTGGTTAGCTGTGTAGTGCTTAACTATTGCATTACCAGCCCTCTTTCACTGATTTTAGGAACTATAATATAGTTTGCACCTGACTAAGCAATGGGTGATATTTGGGGAGGGGTAACACATTTTGAACACTAAGCCCATGCCAGGCACTTTAGAAATAATACTTTATTTCTTCTTCACAGTAAATATGAACCAATAGATGTTATCCCTGGATTTTGAGATGAGGACATCGAGATATTTAAAAAAAAAATAAAGCTCACAGCCATTGAGTTGGTTTTAGGAGATACTAGAACTGCCCTTTGGGTTTCTGAAGTTGAAATCCTTACGGGATTAGAAAGTCTCACTTTTCTCCCAAGGACCTACTGATAAGCTTAAATCTTGAGGCTAGAAGCCTAACTTATAACCCACTATGTGTCAATAAAAACAACACAGAAACTCACTACTACTGAGTTGATATCTACTCACAATAATCCTACAGAACAGAGGAAAACCATTCCTTTGGGATTCTGAGACTAAGTACTTAAAGAGGTAAAAAGCCCCATCTTGTTGTGAGCAGCCTAACCCTCTACCCCACTTTGATTCCTAAACGAATCCAAAGGAAATAGACTGCAAATGGTCGGGTGATTGACTACGATCTGAAAGGTTGAGAGCTTAAATCTACCCAGAAGTGCCTTAGCAGAAAGGTCTGGCAATCTGCTTCAAAGATCACAGCTCTGAAAACACTCTTCATACATGGATCCAACAATAAAAACTGAATCATAAGATTGATCAAGTATGTACTACTCTCAGCCTTTGTATTTTGACTTAAATAATATTTTAACCAAAATCTGAGAACTATATCTGCTTAACATGTGAACACTTTATAGATATCACTTTATAGGTAACCATTTAACCCTGATGAGTTTGAAAGTTAACCTTTATATTCGTTAAACTTTAAGGAAAATAATATTTGCCAATGCTCTTGAATACAACTAATATTTTCTTAGGAGCATGCCTATCATATTAGAATAGGACTTATCCCATGAAGGAAAATGAGAGTAAAAACAGAACAAAACAAAACCACCAATAATCCTCTCATACTTCCTCATGTCACAATGTTTATCATTATGCTCTAAAACCCAACGAGGCTTTTTAAGTTCAAAAGAACTAGAACTAGTTAACCTTTCTTTCATATTTATCATCTAGGTTCATAGCTTAGGTTTTAATATTTATTTTTTGCATTAATTATAGTACAGTTATAATCATAAAATCTCCCTATAATGGAGTTGATTCAAATTCATAGCAACACTTTATAGGTTGCTGAGACTCTAATCACCTCTCTGGGAGCAGTAGAGGGTTTGAACTGCTAACCTTGTGGTTAGCAGTCATATGTTATCCCACAGAGACTAAACCTCTCACCCTCTTTTATTATTACTTAGAATATTTTCAGAAAAGCTGTCCTTCAGGTAAAATTGATTTTTAAAGTGGATTTTCTTAGTCAAGTGAATATTAAAGAGAAATGATACAATTCTAGCAACAACTTATGAAGTGATCAGTTTTTTTTATACCATTACCATAAAAGAATAATCTCTCTGTTCCTTCAGTCTTGTTGTTTCTGATAAGATACATCTGAATAATTTGGAGTGATATTGAAAGGTATGCATTTTATTCTTTCATTTTATAATTTCACAAGTACAGCCAACTAATTTCATGCATTCCACTTTTATTAATTAAAGGTTGACCTCTATCACATATGCCTTTCATCTGAAGAAGTGACAGTATTTCATCCATATTAGTGGTGTCACTTTAATTTGGTTAAAACTCAGTGCATAATTTGTATCATTACACATTCAAATATGGCCCAGGGCTTCCAAAGGCAGACTTCTGCATGGATGGGTATCTGGTGCTCTCAGTCAACGTGCAGAATTTCATAAGGTCCATGAAACCCATAAGTGGATCTGAATCTTATTTCCTAGCCTACCCATTCATTTCACATTTGCTATTTATCAAGTACTCTAACTTGCATCATTCTAAGCAATAGAGGTACAGAAGCTCATTTCTTAAACAGATTCTTCATTCCATTGGAAAGTAGGCAGATTAGATGATTTAAAAATAATCATAAAACAAAGAACTAAGCATGAAAACTACAATAATGTTACCTTAAGATTTGGGAAGTACTAGAGAGAAAATATGGTTGGTAGTGGGAACACATGAAATGAAGGGATTGTGTCATTCAGAGATTGTTCATAAACTGGAGACATTGGAATTATTACGATCCGATGACAGAAAGGAGAAATCCTCTGAAGAGGCTTTCCTAAAGTATGACGAGTAGGTTCAAAGTCATAAAGTTGGGAGTATCTGGGGACATTTGAAGAAAATAAAGACCAGTGGGACTAGCAGAGGGGAAATATAACACAGGAAAAGACTGGAGAAGTCAAGGACTCGGATCACATGTTCAAGAGTCTAAACCCTGCTATTTGGAATATCAAATGTTTATTAACTATAACATAATGATTCTCTAATGAAGAAATATGGAGTTGTAAAATCTCAAGTAGTGTCATACACTTAATCTTCTTAATGCTTTACTTAATCCATACAACCAGAGGTTGAATTTCCCATAAAAGATGAAAATTTATAGAAAGCAGTTAAAAATTACAAGTTTGGTATAATTGTGGAAGATCTGTTTATCCATTAAAAATAATATGTTCTTTAGACAGATTTGAAAAATAAAAATATATAGCAAGGAAATACCGTCCATAAGGCTCAGCTCACTTTTTCAATGTGAAATTTTTCACCTAAATACTATGGGGAAAAGTGAATAAGATTTCTAGATTTCAGTTGCTACAAAAGTAGCAAATAGAACTTCCCATCTTAATAGGAAAATGTTACTTGAGACTCTCTGACAGTACTGTTATCTTATCCAGAGTCCTAGGATCAACATCTTGAGTTGCCAGACATAGTGATGATATTGCTAAGTGTTTGGGTGGTCCAGCTTCTGGAATAGTAGATGTTAAACAGGTTGAATCTGTATTTTCGTTTGCAGAAGAGTATAAGTTGTTTAATGGTAGAAGAGGGTTGTTCTATCTAAAGTAGCTTCAAAATACTTCTCAAGACCAATTCTCAAATATGTATGGATATATTTTCCCTGTCATAAATTCTTCAGATTTTAAGTTTAAGCTTTGAAGTGAACATATAATAAATTTAATTTTGTGTAGATTATGTATACCTTATATACTCATGTATGAGCTGAGTTTTTCAGCACATTTTTAATGCAGGTTTTGTGGTAAAATTAGATGCCTTGGCTGATATTCAGGTTAGCTTATACACGAGTATATATGGTATATAGTTTTTATATTGAATAAATAGTTTACTTTGAACAGAGGTTATTTCTTGTAGTCCATTATATCTGAAGATCAGAAAAGGGGTCTGTAGTACTTACATAATTTCATGTAACTTGAAGATATATAATAGTGGTATTCAACTCGTCAATCAGGTCACAGCCTAATAGTGACTCCTGGTGGGTGTGGCCTTCTCCTAAGGAGGGTCCTGGGAGAGTCCCTGTGTCTCTTTGCCTTTACCTTACTGCTGGAAAGCCACTCTGAGACCTGCCAGAGCCTTGGAGATGCATCTACCGTCATTGGATCCACAAAAGTTTGTAGCCACCAGCCTTTGATCCTCCTGCATTTTGTATCATGGCATGTGACTCTGTGAGTCTGAGTCTGAAGAAGGACTTATGGATTAGTTTCATATTTAGAGACTTGAGTTGGACTTGGCTGGGATGTTTTATCGATGCATAATTGCCTCTTTATATCAAGCTCTTTCATATACATATATGAGTGTATCTGGATTTGTTTTCCAAGTCAACCTGGTCTAACATATTATGATATCTGGGGAGTGGGGTACTAGAGAAACAAATCATGAAGATGGAGATTGGAGGCTTTTCTGAGCTCCGCTTTGTGGCAGTTTTTCTTCTTTTGCTATCTTGAAGTCACATGGGGCCACACAGTTTATTGGTTTCTGGAAAGGATGTGGGAAGTGAAGTTTTTGATTCCTAGAAGTTGTCTTTAGTTATACCCATCTGAAATGGTAAAACCTAATATGATAAACATAAGTTTTGAGTTCAGGAATCGAAATCACCCCTTGAACATCTCTAAGGCCATGACGCTTAGTCAAAATAGCTGACCAAAGGCTTAATGTAGCCAGAGGCCTAAAGCCATATAGCAAATGAATAGGATAACTGAGATAAGAAAGGATTTGATTTGACTGTTTTAAGAATTGAATTTAGGATCTGACTGTACTATAATTAAACAGATTTTTTCTACTTATTGTTATTGATATAATGTATGATAGAAATGATTATTGGTAAGTAAGAATAGAGAGTTTGTAAGCCCACTGCCTTTAGACATTAAATTTGATCTGTCAATGGATTAGTATGAAATATTTGCAAAGAATGTTTAGAAGAGGTTTGCCCCACTCAGTTCCTTGAGTGTTCAGGACATTTGCATTGGAAAAGACTTTTGAGAGAGCTGTTGGTAGACTGAAGGAAAAATAAAAAGAAGCCATTTGGCTCCTATGAATTTTGAACTAGAAGTTTGCTTCTGAAGCTGGAAAAATATGGAGCCATGAAGGAACTCTCCTCTCTAGGTCTGAAAGTTAAAAGGTAACCTGTAGGCAGCCTAAAATTCCCAGTAGGTAACCACCTGGATCCACTTGTTGAGTGGAAGTGAGAGAAATGCATCAATAGAGAGATGGGTTGAGTCTGGCCACTGACACCTAGGGACCTCGTTCATAGGGACTAGAATTGTGTGGAACCTGAACTATGGCATGACATAGCCCATGGGGCAAGGATTGTTGAGAATTTGGGAAGGGGCCAAGGCTGAAAGGTGAGGTGGCGACTTCACCCTGGTGAGGCTAAGGGAGGCATCCAACATTGAGTTGACCAGAACCCAAGCAGATGAAGATAAGATTTTGATCATGTGAATTGATGCATATTGCTGTTGACTTTATGAACAGCCTGTTTTAATTTGTCTTTGCTTATAGATGCAGACTCATAAGGTTACAACTGGAATGAAGATTCTTCACATCAAAGAACATGCTTGTCTCCTCAGAGCACTGGGTGGATATAAATGGGTAGTATAGAAATTGGATACCTAAAATGGGGGGTAAAAGGCATGGAGTGGCTGGCTTTCAAATTTTCATGGGTGGGGGAATATTTTGATAGGATTATGGTGTAGGTGTTCACATAAATGGAATTATTAAGCATAGAATATTTTGTTTTGTTCACTTATAGTATATTATGTTTAAGTGAGCCTGGCACATTTTGACTTGTGCACACTTTAGTTTTATCCTGTTAGGAACAAATATGATTTTATTATTGCTTTGTTTTAAAATTATATATGGCTACCGAATTTATAAAAGTGACAAGTTGACAAGGGGTGATCTGTGGTAGATATTTTCATGTCAACTTGGGAAAAAAACCTTAAAACAAGATGAAACTATAATATAATCTTTAATATATTCCAAAGCATTTAGAGAACATATCAAGAACAGATTTGATACATTAAATACTACTGATGAAAGACCATATCAGAAATCAAGAGCATCATATATAAAAAGGTAAAAGAACATTGGAAATAGAAGACATATTTACAATCCTGAAATCACACATGTGTGTATGTTTCTTCCAAGTAGACTTAGTTGATGCCTCACTTAGATGGCTGCTTGCTTGAAAACAAACCCTTAAAATCATAGATGCTATTACCACATATACTCATGTATAAACCAAGATTTCCCGCACATTTTTTAATGCAGTTTTTGTGGTAAAAGTAGGTGCCTCAGCCAATATTCGGGTTGGCATAGACTCAATCAAGTACATATGGTATTTCTGGTAGCTGGGCATGATCTAGTTTCTTCACCGCACTTTGCTATAGAAACCAAGGGGAGCTAATAATAATGAGCACAAGATTGAAGAACATGTTCTAAAACTGATTGGGTAATGACTGTACAGCTATTCTTTTTTTTTTTTTTTAACATTTTATTAGGGGTTCATACAACTGTTATCCCAATCCATACACACATCAATTGTGTAAAGCGCATTTGTACATCGTTTCTCAAAACATTTTCTCTCCATTTAAACCCCCGACATTAGGTCCTCATTTTTCCCCTCCCTCCCCGCTCCTCCCTCCCTCATAAGCCCTTGATAGTTTATAAATGGGTATTTTGTCATATCTTGCCCTGTCCGAAGTCTCCCTTCATCCACCTCTCAGTTGTCTGTCCCCCAGGGAGGAGGTCACACACAGTTCCATGTAATCGGTTCCCTCTTTCCTACACATTCTCCCTTTACCCTCCCTGTTTTGCCACTCACACCACTGGTCCTATAGGGCTCATCCATCCTGGATTCCCTGTATTTTCAATTCCTATCTGTATCAGTGTACCTCCTCTGGTCTAGCCAGACTTGCAAGATCGAATTCGAGTCATGGTAGTGGGAGCGGGGAGAAAACATTTAGGAACTAGAGGAAAGTTGTATTTGTCATCATTGTTACATCGCACCCTGACGGGCTCATCTCCTCAACTATTCTTGATGTGATTGAACTACTGAATTATATGATATATGAATTATATGCCAATAAAACTATTGGGGGGGGAGGGAAGACAGGAAATAAAGCAAAGACCACTGTGTATATCAGAAGAGACTCTAAAATGTGGAAATAACTAATGATAATGGAAAAAAAGAATTTAATAAAAGAGCTGAACAAAAATTTTAAAAAGGCAGTCCAGAAGACAAAGTATTATCATGTGAAAAGGCTAGCCGTTAAGGACACTAAATGGAAAAACATGCTCAGAATTTCTCAAGAAAAGACTGAAGGAAAAGTGAAAACTTTGAGATGCAATATTGAAAGATTCTTGTACTTAAGAAAATAATGAATGATGTGAAAAGCAGAAAAAGAAGATAGAAGTGTTACTCTACCAAAAAGAATCCGTCAGTGCCCATCCATTTCAAGAGGTAGCATATATGAGGATCCTGAGAGTGTTGAAGGAAATTTCTAAGATGCACTGAAGGCATAATCTAAACATAAAGTTCCAGAAATTAACATAATATGAATTGAAATATTTGAAAAACTAATGCAGATTATTAGTTTTTCTAATAACTAATTATGGCAAGAAACTTGGAAGACAGTTGTTTGGCTAACTGACTAGACTCTAGTCACTAGAGGAAAACTATGTTTGTGCCTCTTCCAAAGAAACACACAACACAACAGATTGCAATAATCATTAACTAATATCGTTAAATCATTTGCAAGTAAAATTTTATGGAATATAATGAGACAATGATTGCAACACAATACTGGCAGTGAGATGTCAGAAATTCAAGTCAGATTTCATAAGATGATGAGGAATACATGACATAATTGATGACAATAGATGGATTGTGGCTGAAAGCAGAGGATATCATAAATATGTTTACTTGTGTTTTCTTGACTAAGCAAAGTCATTCAACTATATGGATCATGACAAAATACAGATATCATGACAAAGAATTGGAATTCCAGAGCACTTAATTGTGCTCATGTGGAACTTATTAATAGACCAAGATGCAATTGTTAAAAAACAAGTTACTGTCTGGTTTAAAATGAGGAAAGACGAGTATCACATTTGGGTCCTATTATCATAATTATTCAACCTGAAGGAAGAACATGCTTAGCATATCTCAACTTGAAAAGACTGAGAAAACACTCAGGCCTTAAGTTATAATATTGAAGGATTCTAAGAATAAATACTGAATGATGAAGAAATCATCATCAGAAAATAATGGAAAAAATACAGAATCACTGTAGCAAAGAGAACTTGTCAACCTTCACCCATTTCATCAGGTAGCAGATGAGCAGAAATCAATGACACTGAAGGCTGCACTGAAGGCATTAGCCAAACTAAGTCTCCAGATGTTGACGGAATAAAAATTGCAATGTTTTAACAAGCTGATAAAACAGTAGAAGCAGTCACTCATCCATGCCAAGAAATTTGCAAGACAGCTACCTAACTAGCATTGACAAGAATGGAAATGCCAGAACACTTCATTGTGCTCATATGGAAAATGTTCATGGACCAAAAGACAGACCTGCATACAAAACAAGGACATACTGCAAGGTTTAAAATCAGGAAGGTATGCATCATGTTGTATCTTTTCAGTGCAGTTGTTCAAAGTGTATGCTGAATAAAATGTCAGAGGAGGTAAATGAGGACGAATGTGGCATCAGGATTGGAGGAAGGTTTAACAACATCCCATATGCAGATGACACAACCTTGCTTACTGAAAGCAGAGGCCTTGAAGCACTTGCTGATGAAGATCAAGGTCTGAAGCCTTCCCTGCTGATTACAATAAAATGATCACAAGTGGACCAATAGACAAAATCATGATAAACTGGGGAAAAAAAGGAGCTCACTTTGTTGGACCCATAATTAATGGCCTGGGAAACAGTATTCAAGAAAACAAAAGATATATTGTTAGGTTCTGCCAAGTCAGCTCTCATTCATAGCAAACCAGGGTACAAATGGAACACCAATATTACCCAGTCCCATGCCATCCTCACAACTGCAGTAATGTTCAGGCCCAGTATTGCAGCCACTGTGTCAATCCATCTCCCTGAGAGTCTTCCTCCCTTTCGTTCCCCTTCTGCTTTAAAATGTCTGATGTCTTTTTCCAGAGATTGGTCTCTCCTTAGAACATGTCCAGGTCTGTGAGATAAAGGCTTGCTATATCTGCATCTCAGGAGCATTCTGCTTGAGCATTCTTCCAAGACAGATACTTGTTTGTTTGCTTGCTTGCTTGGTTTTTTGTTTCGTTTTGTTTTGGACACGCCAGGGTACTTACAATATTCTTTCCCAGATCCATAATTCAAATGCATTGATTCTTTTTAAGTCTTCATGATCCAGTGTTACACTTTCACAGGTAGATAATGAAGTTATAGACATCATGGTTTGCCAGGCACACCTTAGACAGGAAGGTGATACCCTTGTTCTTCCACACTTTACAGAAGTATTTTGCGGCTCCAATGCATCATTGGATTTCTTGACTTCTGCTTGCTTGAGCATTGGTTGAGAATCCAACCAAGATGGGATTATTGGTGACTTGAATTAATTTTCCCATTTTTTATCATTCAAGTTATTGATGGGGATTATGCTTTTATTTACATTGAGTTGCAATCCATAACAAAAACTACATTCATGAATCTTCATCAGAAATTGTTTAAAGTCCTATTTTCAGGAAGCAAGGATGTGTAATCTGCACATCGATGGTTAAAAAGAATATTGTAAGTTTGCATTACCACCAACTCCCGTTGTTTCTTTAAATAGCATCTAGTCACATAAGGATTTAATCTGTGCAAGTAAATAATCCATGTAATGCAATTTGGAATCAAACTACACTTAACTGTGTTTCCTCAATTGTATTTTGAATACATTACCATGGTAAAGATACTACAAACAAAAGGACCTCATGGTCCAAGGAGAGATGATTGATAATGTTCTCTAACATAAAAGATAAAGATGTCTCCAAAGTGAACTGGAGGCATATGGAAAACATAGATATAGGAATGGATTGGGGGCTAGCCCTTAATCGTAACTCCAATACAGAGCAATTAGTCCTTATTATATGGCCCTGCTGAATATGAGCCCTCATGAAGGAAACATGGAAGATATAGATGCTACAGCAAAGTGTGGTGAAGAAACTAGATGGTGCCAAGCTATCAGCAAGAATAGTGTCTGGGCTCTTAAAGGCTTGTTTTTAAACATCTAAGTGAGACATCAACTAAACCCACATGAAAGAAATACACCAATCCGCGTGACCCAATATTGTGAATGATATAATCCAAATAATAAAGAAGGAATAGTATACGAGCTTAAACTCTGAAATTCTGGTTTAAAGAAGGTTATAGATGACAGTGGAAGCCAAAAATACATTTGCGTAATCTTCATAATAAGCCTCTTCATAGAATAAGCCTCTGGTGATTTCTCTCTGATCATAATGGAGAGATAAGAATAGCTTGGCTATCAGATGTGAGCATTGTAAAGATGATTATAGTAGATTAAAATGAAATATCTGACTTGAATGATTAAAACCTCATACTGTGATATTCACTTTGACACATTTTGAGTTTGTTCAGGTTTTTAATATTTGTTTTCTTTCTAACTGGGGCTTATATTTTAGATTTTGTTATTGTTGGTAAACTTCTGGAAGCACTGTTATGTATTTTTCTGTATTGGTCAGTGTAAGAAAGTTGGGGTGGATGAATTTATAGAGATAATAACTGTATTAAGGGTTCCTAGGAGATCTGGCATAGAGGTGGGTGGTATAATGGAGATTGGTAATCATGAGTACAAGAAGGAAGAAAATGTTTTAAAATTGATTCTTGTAATGATTGTACAACACTTCTTGACAAGACTGAACTACTGATTTGTATAATGTTTGGATTATGTCCTTATAAAATAGTTAAAACTATTTTTTTCTCAAAACCTGAGAGTGCATGTATATGAAAAGAGAGATCTTGTGCTCAGTGCTTAAAGTCTTCCGTTTCCAAACTTAATGGTTGGTATTTTCGACCTACCAGCTTCTTCTGGAAAGAAAGATGTGGCCGTTTATTTCCATCGTGATTTTAAAGTACTGGAAACTGGAAATAGTTCAGCTGTCTTATGGGGTTATCATGAGTCAGAAGAGATTTGACCACAGTAGGTTTAAGACATGAATGTTCTCTCTTTCAGAGATGTGCTGTTCAGCTTCAGAGAGTTGAGAGTTGAGTAAAATGGAGTTAGGGGTTCCGATCCCCTGACCAATCAGACATCCATGTACAGCCATTTCTCTCTAAGTGAAGCACACGATAACGCCAACAACAACAGCAAATATTCAGTGAAGAAGAACTGTCTACCACCTCCTTCAGTAGCAGCAATAGAAATTCCTATACACTTTGCAATAATTCCCCCACCCCCACCAAATGGTTTTCTGAGATTGAGATCACATCTCTCATCCTCTCAACAAAAATTTAAATCACAGGATTTATATCAACTTTTTAAGAGCATTTATAACAACAACAATGTGAAAAATATGGAGTACATTTTATTGCATTGTGTTTTATAGGTGAAAGTTAATTGGATGTGCTTTTATATGAAGGCACTTGAAAAGTTCGTGGAATTTGGAATTAAAAGATGATGAAAGTTCCTAAAGAAATTTTGATGCCCCCTTGTATATTCTATTGTTTACATTCACAGGAATTTTCAGTTGATATGCTACAGGGATTGTCCAACTATGCAAAATGTATATTTTCTGTTTTTCAAATTGAGAAGCATCACTTTTTTTCCCCCTTCTTCTAAATCATTGTTTTTGTATCCACTTCCTGCAAGCATGAGCTCAGGAAGTGATAAAGTTGACACAGTTGCTGATAGATTTTTTTAGTGGCGCATGCCAAGTTGTTTCCTGTGGCCAAAAACAATGGGTCAGGAAACATGGCACGTGACCAGAAAAATCTTATTGTTTTAAATAAGTTTTCCCTCTCACTTAAAATTCTAAGCAGACGTTACCCATAATGTTTAAAATCTAGTTTGTCACTTTGATAGATGAGCCTACAAATCTTTAGATAAGCTAACAAGAAAACTTACATGGAAAAAATTAACATTTGTAAGCTCCAAATTATGAAATAGCTCAAAATATCCATTTCTTTTAGAATAGATTAAATTAAGATTATTTTGCAATAAAAAGCGCACATTTTCACTTTGATTTTTCAGCTTGAGTAATTTTTAGTGTATCCAGTTAGTAATTATAATTTTCCTCCTATTTTTTTAAATGTAAAGACTATAGAATTCTCTTGTATAGATCTACTGGGCTTTGCTTTAAGAAATGCATAGTATAAATTATCTGCCCTTGTCATAAGATCTATTAGTGCCAAAAAAATAGTTTTACTATTCTTGACCCAAAATGTTTATTAAATTTTAAACTGTTCTCTTCTGAAGATCCAAAGTATCTCTCGATTATTGTCTCTTCTCTTATAGTTAATATCAATCTGTTCTGAATATATTTTTCCCCTAACAGACTCAAAGAAAGGTTTTTATAGGGACAGTTTAATAAATTGAATCACTAGGCAAATTCAAAACTCAATAATATAATTCATGTTCCCTAAGGGTTTTTAAAATGTAGAGGTACATAATTATTTAATGTTAGTTGTTTAAGTTAACATAGTAGAAATCAAGCCAAAGGGGTTCAATAATTTTAAGTCATTCTCAACTATGAGAATACAAATTAATCATGAGCTCAAACTTAGAAAATCCTTGGATTTCCCCTGGAAGCAACACAGTCATATGGAATATCTTCTTCATATAAATATGTTAACTGCACAAAAAAGGAAGCAAAACCAAAAAACCTTTGCCATCCGGTCTATTCTACCTCATGGAGAATCATAAGCATAACATTGAATCGAACTGTTCCCCAGGATTCAATGGAAGAAGACTTAAAGCACTCCCGGATAAAGATCAGACACTACAGCCTTCGGTTGGAATTATATCTCCAAGTCAAGAAAACATTTGGATCAATATGCAACAACATGAGAAATGAAGAAAAGATGGAAGTTGAAGTGATTTAACTTTACCTGGATCTAGGATTATTGTTCATGAATGCCACAGTAAAGAGATCAAGTGACTTCTTGCACTGGGTACCTCTGCTTCAACAGGCCTCCTTAAAGTATTAAAAAAAACACAGAAAGAAAGAAGTCACTTGGAGGACGACTGTGCCCCTGACCCAAGCAATTGAATTTTTAATCATCTTAAATTCACCAGAAATATGGACCATGAATGAAGAAGACAAGAGAAGCACTGATGCATTTCAATTATGGCGCTGTTGAAAACTATTGAATATACCATTAATTTCCAGAAAAGCCAACCAATCTGTCTTGGAAGTACAGCAGCAGTCCTCCATACAAGTGAGGATGGCCAGACTCCATTTCGTTTTTTTGGACATGTTAATGAGAGGGACTTAGCCATGGGAAAGCTGGCATGCTTGGTACATTAGCAGGCCATTGTAAAGAGGAATACCCTCAAGATGGATATGCACAGCAATTCAACTAATCACAGGCCCCTTTAGTGTGTCCTTCTATTGATGGAGACTCTATTTGTCAGCGGCAGGTAGCAACTACAAAATCATTAAGGAAGCTGACTGAAAGAATGGGTGATCACAACTTCATATGTACCAGGGCTTCTTATCCACTGCACAACCACAAAGGTCTACTGACTCTTCAATTCCTAAGTGCAGTCAATGGTGAGAAACTAAACATAAATAGGCTACAATGTTGGCTAAGGTTCTGTTAGTAAGGTTAACAAAATTTTGGTGGAATTCTAATGTTTTCAAAAGCTAATGAAATAAATGTGAACAATGAAAAAGACCAAAAAAAAATAACAAACCTCAAAACCTGAGGCTGTTATTAGGGGTAAGATGGAACTGCAAAATAGGTTGAGTAACTGAGATGAGTTCCCAGTAACATCAAGCTCTCTGTTCCAGTGTTTTCAAGTCAAAATGTACTCTGAAACACTTGTGTGCACCTTCCTTGCAAGCATACAGAAGAAAGAAGATTGTTATGGATTGAATTTTAGCCACCAAAAAAGTGTATCTTATGTAACTGTGGAGGTATTGCCAGTTGGCAATAGTACTTTCTTTGTTATGCTGATGAGCACATAGCTTTGTGAGGTGTTAACAAATTTAGCACAGAAGCGCAGATGGGTAAGATAGATAGATAGATAGATGCTATAAGAAGTTATCCAAGAAACAGAAGCTAAACTGAGACCAAGACCTACCTAGAGCCCAGCTCCTGAATTCAGACTTTTAGCACCCTGAACTTTGAGCTGATCTGCTTATCAAAGCCACCCGATTGTGGTACATCTGTTATAGCAGCACGAAGAAACCAAGTCATTCCTATTTTTGGACAATTGTTTTTTTAATGATTTGAAATATCTAAACTTCAGTTGGAAATTTCTTTATCAGAACCTCTCCTGGTTCTCACAATGACAGCAGTGGACCAAATGAGCAGAATAAGAGAAAGACAGAGAAGAAAAGGTTTCCGCTGTTTCCCTGTTGTTTCAATGACTCAAGTAAGGTCCTCCTCCGGCCGATATGTAGTGTTGATCAGTAGCTGTGTGCTGTGCCTTAGACATGGTGCAACTCAAAGGCAGACACCAATAATCTGAGGGTTTTAGAATACATTAACATATATGAGTTGTAAGTGAAAACAATATATTTTAAAACAAAATTTCTATAACATGTACAGTAGATCATATAAGACATGGTGAGAGTATGATATTCATGATTAGCACCAACTCTCACAGTGCAGGAGGCCATGAAGCAGCTCTGTTAAGGATGTATGTGCTCTTTGTGAGACCCTAAGGAGTCGTTCCCCTCTCTCCTATAGGTTTGCAATGAGTAGGGATCACTCAACTTCTTTTTGTTTGGTTTGGTTTGTTTCACGTAAAACAATACTTCATATTCTGGCTGCTAGCAATCATAGCAAAATTGCTTTTACAATATGCAAACTCATCAACATAATCTGGAGCATTTATCTGGGTAATTCCAGAAACTTTCAAACACTTTTTTCTGAAGCAAAATAAGTCTCATTAGCTCATAGTGAAAATTTGGGGACTTTTTGTCTACTTAGAGTTGTTAGATACAACTGAAATATTTATCATTCAGAATTGGAAGCATGATTTCTTAACTCTTGGGCCTGGCAGTAATTTACAGAGACAAATGTGGGTCTAAAAGTTCAGACCATGTCCTGCAGGGCTTATCGGGAGAGGAACTTCTGAAACTAGTGAACACAGCAAAGACAAGAGAACAGCCTGTGCAGCGCAATTCCTCCTGAAGAGAAAGTTTAGATCCCTGAAACAGGACAGAGATTTTGCCCATTGCTGTGGAATGACGCACCAACAAAGGATCAGCTGCGGAGGCTGCATCTGTTTGCCCCACAGTTTAACTTTATTTTAGTGTGCTGACATGTGGAGTGACTCTGATTGGTCTGGAATTAGCCTTCTTATCTTGTGAAACATCTGTACTGTATTGTTCCAGAAGATTAGCCGCCCATGGGGGATTCTGTGAAGTCAGGACAATGGAGGTCATTAAAGGTGCAAACATTTATTCTCTAGCCTCTGAAGCGAGGGAAAGCTTTGCAGCTGATGGCTTTCTTGTTTTATTTTGTTTTGTTTTATTTTGCTTGATTTCAAAGCTCAGCGTTCTTGTAGTTATGGTTAAACAAAAGTGAACCCAGGCTGGAGTTGCTAGGCAGAATCAGATGACTTTCAGAATTCAGGATTATTTGCTAGCCAGATAAAACGGAGAGTGGGGGAGGGATTCCACATCAAAGTCAGGGGCTGATAGCAATCTAGATCCAGGCAACTGACAGTGAGATGGTGAAGAAGCTGAGTAGTAGCACAGGGCAAAGCTGTAGGTGGTTTTTGTGGTTACCTGGGATGCCATACCAAAAACAAAAAGTCTACACGGTGAGTGATTTTTAAAACAGAAGTGTATTTCTTACAGTTCAGGAGGCTGGAAATCCAAATCAGGGACACCCTTGAGGTCTGTCATTTTGTGTCCTTCAGCTTCTTACAGCCCCTGACAATGCTTGGCTTTTTCTGGCTTGTCCATGGATTTTCACATGCTGTCTTCCCCTCTGCATGTGATTCTCTTTCTGTTTCTCTCCTCCTTTATAACAAGTCACTCAGGAGGGATTAGATTGGAACACAGCCCACTCAGCCACGACCTCTTTTCTTTCGCTGATAGCATCTATAAAGAGAAAACTGTATTTTTTAACACAAGTTCAAATTCACTAGTACAGGGACTTCAGCATATCCATTGGGGGACACAATTCATATCACAACAGTTGCTATTGCAAATTAAAATACATTTTCTTCTACAATTTCTTGATTTATAGTAAATTTTAAAAATCTTTTCCATTTGATCTAGTATTCCTAATTGCTTCAATTTTCCTCTTAGCAAATCTCTGAAGAGGAGCGGTTCCAGTGATGGCCTGGGGCTACTTGGTAGAGAAAACCTGAGAGGCAAGGGATGAGAAGAACTGGGTTTTCTCCTTATTTCTCCTTTTGTCTCCTATTTGGCTCAGTGACCCCATGGGACAGAGGAGCATAGCCCCATGGGGTTGGGGGGTGTTTCTAGGAGCATTTCTCTTTTTAGTAAAATAAAACGCTACCCTGTGGTTCTCTGGTTTTCAGGGAGTGACGGCTGGGTCTGTTGTGCTACTAATCACAAGGTCAGAAGTTCAAAGTCACCAGATGAAGCAACTTACTCTTGTTAAGATTTAAAGTCTCAGACACCCATAGGAGCAGGTCTTCTCTGCCTACAGGGTGGTGAGGAGTCAGAAATAATTTGATAAATGAGTTGAATATTTATAGAAACCAACACCTTTCTCATATTATGGTGTTCCAAGATAAGCTTGAACTTCAGCTAGTGACTAAAAGGTAAACCGCTGCATCAACACAGCTCTTTAGGATGCTGCTGTCACACATTGAATAAATGATGGGACCTATTTAATGCCAGTTTTCCCTGACCCCAAAGCATGATTTTTCCATACAAGCTTTTGCCTCGCAAGGCAATTGTATTAGCGTAAATTTAGGTAGACTAGAGTAAATGGCAGTTGATTTGACACTTACAGATAGTCAACCAAGGAGAGCAGTTTCCATTTCAATTTATATAATTACTGGTACTCTTTAATGGCTCATCTAGTATTCTGCTCTGATCAACTTCAAAATGGAGCTAATTTGTGTTCAATTTATTATTATGTTTCACATATGTTACACATACATATGTAATATTTAATAGGCACTAAAATAGGAAATATATTAGTTCAAATCATAGGACATGTTGAAACTTTCATTGATATAATATTAAAGAGTAAGAGTTTGGGGACCTCTGTGTTGCCCGTACATTGATTTTCTCTTGTAGATTTCATGCAAGAGGTGGTAATGAAAATAGAGTAGGAAAGGACATAGAGAAGCAACAAACAATGAGAGATTGGATTTTCAAATATATGGGCAGAAATTGTGATATATTGAAGATATTTATTTTAAGAAACTGGAAATAATCTATCACAACCCATTGTATATAGATGTTTGGGAAATTATATCTCTGGTACTCATTCATTATTTATTCAGTATCTGTCATGATCCCGTGATTCCCATGGCACTTAATTACTGAAACAAAACTTAGGTTCTTCTGACACCAGTTCTGTGTCTCGGGGATAATTCAAACAATTATTCATCCATGTTCACAAGAACTAAGAGGATAAATCAGCATTTGAAATCCCATCTCATGTTCGAATGTTTTTAAATAAATTT
This sequence comes from Echinops telfairi, assembly GCF_000313985.2. NCBI lineage: Eukaryota > Metazoa > Chordata > Mammalia > Afrosoricida > Tenrecidae > Echinops > Echinops telfairi. The sequence continues at coordinate 20,375,972 of NW_022103915.1, read as the reverse complement.
ATTTTGCCACACTTATCCAACACTCTACAATTTTCCCACACATAAAGTGCTAAGCCTGGTATGAAACACATTGATCTTCACCCTCCACTCCTTACAATCAGGTACACCCAATCACATACATACTCACAAATGAAGCAAGTGAAATAAGAGCTTTTCTATCTGATCGGCATTATGGATTGCATCAGACCCTTACACATCCCTGAATCAAAAGAGCTCAAAAAGATGCTAACGAGAACGTCAGAGTGAAGGAAAACCAACAACGGGAATGATATCTCTGGCTTAGCAGAATCCTGTATTCTTCCTCCATGATACCTACTGTTCAAAAAGCAGCAGTTCACAGAAGCAATCTCTTCCCCATCCTTCCAACCAGGGACACCCCTGTGAAAGCTCCGGAGGGAGGCGCATGGCTACCACCTCTGCTTACTGAAGTGGCTTCTGCCTCCACGCCATCCTGCCACATGAATGACGGACCTCCCTCTCGATCTGAGCACATTCCCTACAGGATAGGTAATATCATGGGGAGGACCTGTGGACCTCTACCTTGGCAGACATTCCTATTGAATGATACAGCTCCCATTTGTTGAGAGAACAGCTTGCAGCTGAAGCAGGGACAAAAACTCTCCTGGTCGTCCCTTTTTGTAGCTAAGGAAATAAGAATTTGTAGAACAGAGCGAAAGACAAAATGCCTGCTCTGATTTCAAACAGGTAGTCAGAAAGGTTTGAAAAACTGTCTCCACATTTTTCTCTTCAAATATCTGTAGCAGTGATTCCCAACCAGTAGCAATTTTAAGTCCCATCTCTCGGAGGGCGTTTGACATGTCTTCTATTTTAGTTCCTAGAGGCATACTCGATACCCTGCATTTCCCCCTCTCCTATAACCAAGAATAATGATCAAAATAAGAACTGTCTGTCCAGTTCTCCTGTCCAGTTCCCACACTCAGACTTTGATTCTGGCCATTTTAATCTTTTTTTTTTTTTTCACTAGAATTTTTCTTCACAACCCACCAATCTAAACTCAGAATCAAAGTCACTGTTATGGTCGATGCCTTTAGGACAGGGTAGAACTGCCCACTGTGAGTTTCTGAGACTGTAACTCTTTATTGGAGCAGGAAGCAGCACTTTCTGCCCCAGTCAATATAACTTGATTTAAATAAATATTCAATATAAGCAACTGGAAAAAGAACATTGTTACCATCAGCAGTCAATATTTATTGCATAACACGTGGTTGCACTGAGCATTATTCTGAGGTAGGTTTTCAGATGTCCTTTAAAGAGATTAGCTTCAGTTTTCAAGGCAGGCTTTAACCTTGTCTGCTAATTCTTAACCTTGTCCATCCTATTTGGTATACGGCATAGAACCCTCTCTGACTGCATGGGGCAGTAGGAAAAGCAAACTTATTAGCCCAAGGTTGCTTCCTGTAAGATGGAGATCATATATGCCTCTCTACCAACAATTCTTTACCAAGTCTGACACCAACTTTCTTTATACATTTTTAGAACAATCGTCTCTCTCAGACCACTATTCTTCTTTCCTGGGTTTAACAATATGTTGTAGTGATAATATAGAACTCACAGGTAATACTCATGATTTTTGGGTTTATTAGGAAAATTAACAGGTTACAATTCAGGATCAGAAATGCTCAGAATACAGCAGTTCCAGTCCAAACAGCTGGGCTTCAGGCACACATCTCTATGCTCCTACTCAACTGGACCACATGACTGGTTTCTGTCATCTTCAGACACACACACAAAGCTCCAGTTAGAAAGCTGCTTTGGCATTGTTGATAAACAACCAAAGGACGCTCCATTCCACCATCAGCCTCCCTTGGAAGGCACTTCACTCTGCCTCTGTGGGAAAATCTGGATCTGCAGACTGGGAAGCAGCCTCGTGCTGTGGCTCAGCTCTCTCTGCTGCCACTGCTTCCCCACTTCTCAGCCCACTTCACCTGAGTCTTTTTGACTGAAAAGGCTCAGCACACCGGAAACTCGGGCCCAGAAGATAGTCTCCACTTTTTAATGATCTTTCTTCTTGGTTGTAATATCCCTCTTTCCAGTTTCTGAGATAGCTCATTTTATATCCAGAGTGATGGTAAAATCAACCAATCCTCATGTTAGAATCGCATACACCCACTGAATCACTTGTTGATCATTACCAAAATGACGTATGTTTAGAAGGACTATTATTCACTGTACCACAGTACCATTCTCATAACAGCTTTGAAAATACACGACAGCTATGTATTTGTACATGTAAGGATACGTGGTATGATAATTAAGGACATTATTAATAATAATAATATTAACTAACTGGTTTTCAAAGTCTTTATGAGAGGATTTCAAAAGTTCAAAGACATTTTTCATTATATCTGAATTCCCTTTTACCATCAAATTTTCAGAGTCTCATAGAAATAAAAATAACTCATAGTATTATAGAAAAGAAGTTTCATAACACAAAATGAGGTAATTTTTTTTACCAAAAACTTTTATTTGTTATGTAAGTTAGTATGATTAGCTGTTAAAAAAATGTTAAATGTGCTTTTGAGCTGGTTTAATTTGAAGGGGAAAATATATCCTTTAAGTAAAAAGGGCTACATTTTCATGGTATTCTTCACATGGTTAAAACTGATCTGAAATATTATATTCAGTTTTTGATTATATATTTTAAGTAGAGTCTAACACCTGGTTAGATATAAACATATCTGAAAAGCACATGAAAGTTATTTGAAATGTTTTGAACAACCTCACTGTAAAGATGTGCTGACAAGACCTAACAAGTATCTCTAAATAGCTGAGGGTTGACAGAGAGAGAGAGAGGCAGAGAGACAGACAGACACAGACACAGAGAGACAGAGACAGACAGAAAGAGTGTTAGAAAGAGAAACAAAAGAGAACAAATGAAACTGAGGAGAAGGAGAGAGAGAGGGGGAAACTGAAGAGCGTGAGCAAGCTAAGGAGGTACTCATCATTTTAAGAGTTTAATCAGAAACTGATGAGCACCTATCATGACTATTGTACACATCATTTCTGCACTGAATGTAGACAAACTAAAAAAAAATTACATTGTTTTTTAATAAACTCAAGTCATATGTTTGGGTTTTGATGAAAGAGAAGAAGGAAAGGATAACCTATATTTCTAATTTTATTCTGCACAAGTTAATCACATTTTATGTCAAGATAAAATAACTTAAAACCTAGCCGATTCCAAAACCACACCTCAGACTTTATATACCACATGGAATGTAGAGCAGCCCGTTTTTTGTGTAAGGCATAAGCAATTTAAAGAGATTCATATGCATGACTATTAACCATAAACAAGATATTTAGAGTCTAATATTATATTATGCAATAGAGTTTATAAAGTTTTTTGTATCAGTTAGGAGCCATGGTGCATTATTATATTGTTTTTTTGTGTTTTACAGAATTTATTAATTATGTAATATTAATAATTTTGCCAATTTAGGTGAAAGAACCTAGACTAATTAGTAGTCCAGCAGGTATGACCTGTTGGAGGACAAGGAATTGGTTATCCTACAATTTTTGCCCCTTTTTACATCAGATAAACCAGGGACCGTCTTTGTAGGAGAAGCTTATCTTCAGTAATTCTCTACTGTGATTCATCATTAGAATAAAATGCTTCCCAAGTCCTCCTTTCTGCTTCATTATCCTGCTATGAAATCAACAAATAATATGTTGAGCCTGAATGTGGAAAACCCATTAGGTCAGGAATATAAGAATTTCTAACCACTATAACTTCGCTGAGTGGCCCTCAGGCACAATCGATACATTTTTGTCATTTGTGAATATCACTATAATGAAAATTATATCATTTCTCTGTTTACCTCACAATGCTGTAGAACAAGCCAAGTTCACCTTGACGAATATTTGGTTTTACTGAGTATTGACCTAGTTCCCAAGGGTGGAGAAGCCAAGCAAGGCTTCGTGAATTTGAAGTGTAAATAAGAAAATATTTTTCATATGGAACATGAATCCCTCCAAGGTAGTTTCCATGTTTGCATTATCGTGTGTCTTCATTATATATCATAGTGCCTGGAATATGCTATTTGCAAGTTGGAATGCTTTCTGAGAGCCTTCCATAAATTACTTCATTTAGTTCCCATAGATTCAGTATTATTTTCCTTCTTTATGAAGGAATTCAAGGCTGGAAGAGGTACAAGTAGTAGAACTGGAACTAAAAATCAATTTGCATAAAAGTGACAATGAACTGTATTGCAAAAAGTTTATATATATGTAATACACCTTGGAGCCAAAACTATTTTCAGCAAAAAAATCAGTGTGAATGCACAAATAATTACCTACATAATAAGTTAACTAATACATGAAAACTAAACGAGTCAAGTTAAGTTCGTTAAAATTTTAACCTAAAACATTTAGGGTATTATTCCACACCCCAAATTCGATTTCCTTTTCAATTCCACTCCATAAAGAGTTACTTTTTACTTGTTTCCACTTCCAAGTTTAAGGAGAGTAGAATCTGACTAAGCATCAGGCTCTAAGCATGATGAGGAATGTCGATGGAAAGGGATAATTTCCTCCTATGGGAAGGTCCCAGGTCTCGCGGGTCAGCTCCATCACAGCTGTTTCCTGCTGTCCCACCTCGCCTTTGTCAATTGCTCGCTTGCTTGACATTTCTCCCAGTTCCAGATTTCTTCATGTAGTCACTGTGAGTACCTCCAAGCAGAAATGAACCTTCTAGTTTCTGATTTATAGTCTCCCTCGGTCAGACGAAAGGCGTACAAGTGTTACTATGAATCAGATCTCTAACGATGCGATCAAAGGCTGCGGTTCCATCTTCTCTAGAATTGTGTCTTCTTGCGCCCACTCTTATCTTAACATTCCTGATTCCACAGTGAGTCACACATTTCATTCCCGTCCAAAACACAAACAGAGCAGAGTTCTTCTCATCTTAGCCAGCTATTTTCCAAAGAAGATAAACTTTTGGACTTTGTTGCTTGGCAGATACCAGAGACATGAGATTCTACATGTTTTGCCAGGATTATTAGTGTCAAAATTGTTTGCGCTTTAGATGGATGACTGACTGAAACATCTTGGGATGCCGCAGCCAAAGAGAGCATTTGTAAAAGATCTAACTTTTTTTGTTTTTTGGCACGCTGGTTTTTTTTCACAGTTCCTGTAAAAAAGTAATGAATTTTGAGAAAATGTGGCATTTGGTATTGCACTAAAGTTACTTGAATTGCATCCTCAGTGCAGGTAACCACTGTCATTTTGTGACCTATGGTTTAATTTTTAAACTTTAAAGAGTAATATTACTGTAATAAAATTATCTACCTTACCTGTATTAATGAGCAGGTAATCAAATGCATTTGGTCCTTTAAAAAAAGTCCTCAATTATAAAAAAATGACTCCCTCTATAAAAAGCGAGGAAGGCTTACTGTATGCATTCAGAATTTTGTCAATCTGTTCAGGGAAAATTAACCAATCTGGAATCTCTTTCTTTTAGTTTTGTGGTGATTCTTCTTTAAGACAATCTTGGTGTCCAGCTATGGGGCATTTAATGTTAGAGGAGATGGTAGTACACATTTGCCTCAGTAATATGGAGAAATTAGCTCAACATAAAAAGGAGAATTGAGTTGCCTGTTTTAGAAATGAGGTGAAAATTGGTAGGAAGAAAACGTAGAGCTTGGTCTTATAGTAGGCATTACTATATAGCAAGTGCTATCTTTGGTCGATGTGGCTTTAGAGGTCTTTGCAATTTAAAAATGATCTGAGTTAACTAATAACAATAGCAAAAATAATAGAGTTAAAAGTCTAATATATTCTTAATTTCAACCCAAAAACAATTCAAATAAAAATGCATTGAGGACAGGGACCAAAGCAAATATTCAGGATCACAAAAAGAAGGAATTATCATAAACAGCTTTGCAAGGTTTTTAAAGCTGTAAATCTTTAGGGTAACAGACAGCCTAATCGTTTTCCCTGTAGTGGTTTGGAATTCGAACCACTGATCTTATAGTTAGCAGTCTAACACTTCACTCAATGGGCCAGGACAATTCCATCAGCAACTATTAGAAAGATGCAAATCAAAACAGCAATGATATGGTTTCTCACTTAATTTCTCACAGTATTAATAGCAGATTTTCAAAAATGCGAAGAAACCCAAACAAAACAACCAATCCTGGCAAAGATGAGACTGGGACCCTCACATAGTGCTGGTGGATGTTAAAATGGTGCAAAACTGTGAAGAGCTCTGTGCTGCTTTCTTAAAAATCCAGAAGTAGAATATGACCCAGCAATTTCAATGTTTGGTATAAACTTAGAGAAATAAGAACTATGACATGAATATATTTTACACATCCATGTTCATTGTAGTGGTGTACACAATAGTCAAGATTTTGTTTCCCCAAAAATAAGTGTCTTATATTAATTTTTGCTCCCAAAGATGCGCTAGGTCTTATTTTCAGGGGATGTCTTATTTTTCCATGAAGAAGAAATATGGTACACATTTATTGTTGAACTCTTTTTGTGGGCTCTCTGATTAAAAGAAACCTCACACTTCCTGTCTGCTCTGGCTGCGCTGTGGCCAACAGTGAGCTGCGTGGCGGCACCCACCTCTACAGTCCAGAGTCCAAAGTTACGGTAGCTTTGGGGGGCCTTATTATCGGGGAGGTCTTATTTTTGGTGAGGCCTTATTTTCGGGGGATGCCTTATATTTCAGCAAGAGGCAAAACTGTTAAGTAGGTCTTATTTTCAGGGGATGTCTGACTTTCAGGGAAACACGGTAGAAACAAAGTCAATGCTCATCAACGGAAGACAGGATAAACAAAGTATGTTACATATACAGAATGCGCTGCCAAGTTAGAGAAGGGCTATGGAGTTACAAAGCACCTCACAAAATAGACAAACATAGAGAGCATTATGCTAGGTGAAATTAGTCAACCTCATGAGGAAAAGTTTGCATGATCGCTTTTGTCAAAAATCAAGAAAAGGTTTTCACACTTAATGAAAGATTACTTGGTGCATACCAGAGATACCAGAGGAGCAAGGGGAAGGGTGAGTAGATAACCAACTAGAGGGTAGACATATATTAACTTGAATGATGATGAAGGTAAAATTAAATGAATCAATATTGAGGTAGTTAGTTTATTGTACCAACCTGGCCGATAAACACATGTGGGGTTAATAAAGGGTCTCTTGCTTTCTGATGGTTGAACCAGGGTGCAGCTGCCTTAGCCAGTTCCCTGCTTTAGCTGGCAAGGCTCACTTCCTGAAAGACATCCCTGAGGAGAAGCCACATGGACCTACCCTGATGCAGCCCTGGTTGCTGGAGCAACCGTGTGGAGACCCCTACCAGTGCTGAGATGCTTACACATTCACTGGCTCAGCTTTCCTCCTGTAATCAGCATCATTGCATCTGTTTTGTGAGATAGAGGAGGACATTGTGGATTGGTGTCAGACATATGTGTTAATGGGTTAATGTTGGACTTGTGGTCTTGGGCAACACTGGGTTGGGATGTTTTCTTGATGCACACTTAACCTTTATATAAAACTCTCTCATGCATGAGTTTATGTGGATTTGTTTTTTAAAGTACCCAGACTAATACAAATACATAAATAAATAGGATGTTTGGGGTTATAGGTGACATTATACCTTCCTGAGAGACAGAGAGAGAGAGAGAGAGAGAGAGAGA
>NW_022103915.1:20265932-20368205 GCF_000313985.2 Echinops telfairi | reverse complement strand
GTGTTTCCCCATACTGGAAGTAAACTTTATATAGATATTATGAGAAGTGGAAAATAATGATTCTGGTGATTTGTAAACTGATATTCAGATACTTGAGGCAGTGAGTGAGTGAGTGAGTGAGAGAGTGAGGCAGTGAGAGAGTGAGGCAGTGAGAGAGAGAGAGAGAGAGAGAGAGAGAGAGAGAGAGGCAGTGTATTTCTAATCAGAATATTTTTGACATTGCTGAGGGATAATGTGTTTCTATAGTGAAAAAATAATTCTCTTTCTGTGAATTAATAGGTTATTGTACTTTGTCATAAAAGCAATGTTAGTATTTTAGTATTTAATGCTACTATGAGAACATTGAGATTATGGAAAACACCATGAGTTATTGTTTTATAAAAAATTAAAATGTACATTTTTAAAAAGCTTATATATTACATATGAATATAATGGTGAGTATTTAGGATAAAGAGACACATGGAGAGATTTATTCTGGGTATTAGAATTCAGGAAAGCATTTAGCCTTTGAGTTCATTGTGTGAGTTATTTTTTAGATATTACAAAGCATATTTTGGTGATTGCCAATCAGAATAAATATACTTTAAATATTGTTCTTGGAACTGATGTATAATGCCCCTCCCCCCAGGGAGACTAACAACAGAAATGTGGACGAAGGGAGACAGCAGATGGTGTAAGATATAAAAATAATAATTTATAATTTATCAGGGGTCCATGAGGGTGGGAAGGGGGGAAGTCAGGGGGAAAAGAGTAGCTAATACCAAAGGCCCAAGTAGAAAGAAAATGCTTTGAAAATGATTATGGCAACATATGTACAAATGCATTTGATACAGTTGATGTAATGTATTGATTGTTATAAGAGCTGTAAGAGCCACCAGTAAAATGATTTACTAATAATAAAAATACAATTAAAAATTATGTGCTGCAATCAAAACAAAATATCTCTGTATAATAGAATATATAACCAATTTTTAATATATCAATATAATTCTGGATCTTTCTTAAACATATTTTGTAGTCTTCGTCAAACACTTGTGTTTGGACTGTCTGTGCCCACTGTTCTTACTACAACAGTAAACTCCTCTACTATATTTTTTAAAGTGATTATTTCTAATAGTTCTATGGTGTTGTTAAGGAGCTGTGGTTACCTACTGAATCACTAACTGCAAGGTCGGTAATTTCAATCCGAGTCATTCCACTGGTGAGAGAGAAGGTTGACTGCGCCCATAAAGATGTCAAGAGTAGGAAATACAAAAGGGCCCTTTTCTTCTGTCTTATAGCGTTGCTCTGAGTTGGAATCAACTGAAGACAGTGGGGTTTATTTTGTTTTTATTGTTGTCAGGGGTCATAGAACTCACCCGGCTCCATTACAGCACCGTAGAGAAAGAAGGAGCTCTGCATAGCAATGTTTGAGCCCAATGTTACAGCCACTGTGTTGGTCCATCTGTTTGAGGGGCTCCCACCCTCCTGTTTTACTGACTCTCCCTATACTAAACACAATGTCCTTTTCCATACATAGGTGCCACCTGTTGACATATCTAAATTACATGACACCAAGTCTTGCCATTCTTGCTTCTAAGAAGAATTTGACCTGTACTTTAAAAGAAAAGAAAGTCATTTGATTCCTTGACTGTTGCTTCTATGGGCATTGATAGTGGATCTAAATGAAATTAAATCCTTGACAAGTTCTATCACTGTTCCAATTGTAAGAGTGGTTTGTGTTTACATGGATGTATAATCCATAGGGAAAATTGTAGTTAGTCTTTGATCTTCATTAGTGTCTAAGTCACTGTTTATTATCAACAAGAAAATTTTTGTCACCTGCATATTACAGGTTTTGGGTGAGTCTTCCTCTAATCCTTATGCAACACTGAAGCACATCTTCCCTGATTTTAAACTAGCCAGTCGTATCCTTTTGTTCAAATGAAAGTTTCTTGATCTTCGTACAGGCTCTGCATGACCTCAATGATGTGTTTTTGAATTTCCATCATTTATAATTTTTCCAGAATGAGTTATCATCCACACAGTGAAATGTCTTTCAGGGTCAATAAAACGTAGGTCAACATCTTTCTGGCATCCTCAGCTTCCAGTCAAGATCTCTATGGCTTCAGCAAGGATATCCCTAGCCCCGGTGGTACAGTGGGTTACAGGCTACATTGCTTACCTCGACATCAGCAGTTCAAACACTCGTCACTCTGTGGGAGAAAAAAATGGAGCTTCCACTCTGTAAAGCATTCGTCTCAGACACCCACAGGCTGTTCTACGCTGTCCTATAAGGTTGCTATGAATCAGAATTGACTCCATGTCAGTGAGGTTTGGAGTTCTGAGAGGTTCTCTTCTGAACTCACCTTGAATTTCTGACAGTTCCCTCTTGATGGAGAGTTGCAATTGATTTTGAATTATGTTCATCAAATTTGGTTCTTGTGTGTGATAGAAATGTTATTTGTTTATTCCCACATTGGGTTGAATCATACTTTTTTGTAATGTGCACAAATGTGGATTTTTTTCAAATTGGTTGGTCAGGTAGCTGTCTTCTAAGTTTCTTGCAATAGACGCATGAGACCTTTAAACTCTGCCTTCATTTAAAAAAAAATATTTCAATTGGTCTGAGACAGTTAAAGTTTATTGTGCCAATCTGGCCGATAAACACATGTGGGGTTAATTGAAGGGTAGAGAAATAAATGATTCGGTGAACCTCACTTTTCTAGTTCTCGTGTCTCTTGTTTCATGATGGTCGGAACAGGGTGCAGCTGCCTTAGCCAGTTTCCTGCTTCAGCTGGCAACGCTCACTTCCTGCAAGACATCCCTGAGGAGAAGCCACATGGACCTACCCCGATGCAGCCCTGGGTGCTGGAGCAGCCGTTTGAGACCCCTGCCAGCGCTGAGATGCTTACACGCTCACTGATTCGGCTTTCCTCCTGCAGTCGGCATCATAGTGTGTGTTTTGTGAGATGGAGGAGGACTTTATGGATTGGTGTCAGACATATGGGCTAATGATGGACTTGTGGGCTTGGGCAGCACTGGGTTGGAAGGTTTCCTGGATGTGCACTTAGCCTTGTATAAAACTCTCCCTTCTACATCTAAGTTCCTGTGGATTTGTTTCTCTCATGTACCCAGACTAACACAGGGTAATTTCTTGGAGTATTGTTTTTCACCAATGCTTCCAGTCCAGCTTGAATTGATTCCATGGAAATTATCAGTTCTTCATCATAAACTAGCTTTTGAAATCATTGAACATTGATCAGTTTATTTTGGTGCAGTGACCCCGTATATTTCTTTCATTTATTTTGATGCTATATAATTCCAAAATATTACAACTTAAGGCTTGAGTTTTTCTTTAACCCTTACATCTTGAGAAAATAGTGAGCATGCCTCCCCCCTTTTGGTTTCCTTATTCCATGTTTTTGCACACTTTATTATAATACTTGGCTGTGTCATCTCAAGGTGCCCTCTGAAATTTTTGTTTAACTTTTTTCCCTTTTCATTCACTTTAGCTACTTTACTTTGAAGAGCAGGTTTCAGAGTCTCTTCTGATATTTATGTTCATCTTTTCATTATTTTCTGTAATTTTAACACCTATTGCTTTCTTCAGATACTGTTGTCTAGAAGCCATCCCTCACTTCAGCTGTTCTTCCTCCATTAATACTCCAGGCAGCAAGTCTATTCCTAATATTTATTCATCAAGGTGTGGTATGTATTTTCTCTGTGGATTTGCTTTAGCTTTCTTCAGCTTCCACTTGTTTACGTGTCCATCTGATGATCTGTTTTCAGAGTGGGCTTTGTTCTGACAGACGATTTGGGGAGTCTCCATTGTCTCTGTACAGATCTGGCAAGGTTCACATGTAGAGTCAAAGATTTGTGTCATTGGAAATGTATTTGTAATGACTAAGTAGTCATTGTTGTAAAATTAAAGTATGAATTTGCCTTTGTCATTCTTATCACTAAGTCCACTACTGATCCTTCTTCCTATGATGCTGTAAGCTCTAAAGTTGATAAAGATATGAAAGCTGAGTATGTCAGTAGTTTAGTGATAAAAAGAACTTTCTCTTTCCCTCTTTCTGTCTGCCTGCTTGTAACAACACACAGTTAAGTCATATATACATACATATTTAAACATTTTATTACCATGATCATAAAAGAGTATTGATATATTGCTGATATTTATGCTAATTAACTGTATATGTACTTGAACCATGTCTAAACTATGTTGTTTTAATATTCTGTGTAGCTACCTCACAGGAAATGATAATTTGGTTTGAAATTAAATTATTCCTATAAAAGGGCCCTGATATAGGTGTGAAAAAAATTGGAAGCATTTACAAAACTTCTTTCAGAAATTTGTGATTAATTGACCCTTCTTTTACATCAACAATTTCTGAAGGAAAATGCACACACTTGTACCCACATAATAGAACAGCAGCTCAAATCACTGAAAATATGTCAGCTATCATTACAAATGTATTACAAACTGAAAATAATTAAATTTAAATCAGCTTATTTATGCATATAAGTGAGATGAATCACAAGAATGGGTGGATTAAATTGGAGGAAAGACATCTTTTTAAATAGGAAAGAAGGAGGTCTAAGAACCCTTGCTTATTCTCGCAGTTTTAGCAGTGACCAACCCGTGTATCTACAAATGTTTATGAATATGATGCAATTGTCCTCACAAAGGCCTACAATTTAGTGGGGACATCCTTCATATACCTTGCTGGAGTTTTGAATTTCTTTGATGTATAACTGGTAACTTTTGGAGTATTCTACCTTCCTATTTTATTCAAATATATGGCTCACCAATCTAGAATTTCAATAAACATTGAGATGTGTTGTAGCCCAGTATATATCTGCTATAGCAAGACAGTGAATGGGTGCTTGTTTGAGCACATCAAGAAAACAAGATACAAAAAAGCAAATAGATGGTGTTACCTCATAAATGGAGGCATCACATACATTTTCAGCTTTCCATTCGTTAGTTAGGAAAGTCATAATGATACTACCACAAAAAGTAGAGTACATTAAAAATGTTGCTCTACCCAGAAATAATCTCAGCCCATGCACTGAGAAAAGATGAAAATTAGCATAGAGGATAAAGAACAGGGAAATAGACCTGGTGGAAATCCTGAGAACGGACCCAGGCTGAAAGAGTGAAAACGGAGCCATCGCCCATATTGCAGGATCCCAACACAGCAGTGAGTCACGAGCTGAATAGTCTGTCCTCAGAAAGACAATAGCTGAGAGTGGGACCAAATGATGACAGCCTATAATAAAACAAGAAAGTTTGGGGTTGTTTAAGTAAAAGTGCATGATGTTAAGCCACTGAAATCTAAGCAACAGCCACTAGTGATATAATTCTCATGCCTTGGTAACGAAGCTTTTGGTTAGCGAAGATTTCCTACCCAAATGTCAGGTCTCAGGGTTCTTCTAATTTCAGTAAGATTCACATTAACTGGCACATGGATTGTTGCTTATAAAAAATAATAATAAACCACTGCAATATATTTACATTATTATGCCAATTATGTTTAGACCTGTGTCTGCCACACCCCCTAGAATCTCCTTGGCAAGTTGAATACCACCCCTACACTTTTATATATCTTCAAGTTGACGTGAAATTATGTAGCTACCAGACTGAACTATTCAGAGATCATTCTACTGATTTTAGGAGCTTTATCCCCTGTCGCTACTACATGGTACTGTTATTTACATCCAAGGCTTCTCTGCCTCTCCATCATCTGTGTCCTGGACATTTCTGCTGTCATTGTAGCACAGTGGGATCTGTTTGCTACTCCTAAGCACCAACAGACAAGATCAGGGGTGTTCCTGGCCCCAAGTACTTGACTATACTGAAGGCTTTGCTTAGTAGATGGGCTGGTTCTTCCTCATGGCTGTGATCTAGATCACTGGAGATGGTTTTATGCTGTGTGAATTCCTGACTGTTTTTTGTTTTATCTGCTTGTTCATGTCATGCTGGTATGGCTGCAGTCTTCGTACACTTCTGTGGGTCTCCAACCCACAAGAGTTCCATTATGGCCTAGAATATAGCTGTCCTAGTGTTTCTCTTCTCTAAACCTTTCCACGGGAGACATGGAGGAGAAACTTCCCAAGTGCTTTTAAAAATAACCTACTGACTGAAATGGGGGGAAGAGCCTGACTTGTCGGTTTCTAGAGAAACCACTTAGAGAAAAGTCAGTACCAACCAAATGTCGGTCAATTTTCCTACTCCCTGGACAATAAGATTTCAATATCCCTAATTGGGAAGCCCAGACATCTTAGCCATCCTACATCTCAGCAAAGCAACTTGCCTCACCCAGAGACAGTATTTTGAAGTTCATGTTGAGATTTTATCTGCACTCTAAAAATTTGGGGGAAAAATGATGAACTGAGATGCTTCAGAAATTCTGTTTCTGAAAGAAAATATCCTTTCCTTATACCTATTCTTACTTTGTAATGTGGCTTATAATGGCTTATCTATTTTTGTAGCACACATTTCAAAAGCAATTATTACCTGGTCCTATTTTAGAGGGACTGAATCTGCTGACACAGCAGGAAGCACAAAGTCACCAACTTTTACAATGATGAGCCAGGCTCATTATTGAAGTGTGTCCAGGTTTCAAATACCGTATATACGAGTGTATAAGCCAAATTTTCCAGCACATTTTCAATGCAGTTTTTGTGGTAAAATTAGGTGCCTCGGCTGATATTCGAGTTGGCTCATACTCAAGTATATACGGTAACTTGAGTTCCTGCCCCCACCCCATTGAGTGAACTGTTGTTATATATCTTGATGCAAAGATTATGAAGATAATAGAAGAAATTGCAGGAAACACTTGACACTCAAAAACAAAACAAAATGAAATAACACTAATTTCATTAACCCTATTAACATTAATAAATACACATCTTACCTTAGGAGATAGACAAAATTGTCTGACCCATGTTAAAGATATATTAACTGAAGTTCACTGGGCTAAGCTAACTACAACAATATCAAACTGTTAGTTATTCATAGATTTATAACTTTAATGGGAGAGAGGTCTAATCTAAAGGCCATGTTCTTGTTGTAGCTGCTGCTGTCAGGCGCTGTCACGTAGGTTCAGACTCATTGTGTCCCAAGGCACTACCAAACAATACACTGCCTGATCCTGTGCCATTTTCACAATAGTTACTGTATCTGAGTATCCCTAGTTTTGTTTCTCTATGTCTAGAGACTCTAGAGTCTAGACCATCCAACCTACCACATATGTATAAAAGTTAACTTTATATCAAGAAGTCATTTTTATAGCAAGCAAGCATCCCACCCATGTGTCTAACTGAAATGTATTGTTTTGACGCTGGCCAGAGCCCTCCTCAGACTGATAGAGGAAAAAGGTGATGCTGGGAGCAAGGAGATCACAGGTTGGTGAGTGCAGAGCCAAGTGGATCCAAGGTGAGTGGTAGCACCACAGGGCACTGATAACTCTCAGGGTCGCTGACCCACAGTAGGCCACCCTGGCAGGCAGACATCGAAATCAAGCAAGAAGGAAGGATACAGGCAAGAGAGAGAGGAGCTCTGATGGTCTCTCTTATTAAATGGCCACAAATGATTGACATATTAGGCTCCACACAGGCACCATCAAGTTGGTATACAATCTAACCACCACACTCTTCATGCCTCAGTAGATAACTAAAGAGCAGTTTAGGAACTAGCTCCAAATATTATGAAACATTCATAACCGGAAAGTATAAAAGTATTTTTAAGATAAGGAAAATATAAGACAATAACTAATTTAGAATTTTACATATCACACTGGTTTGATGTCTTGAATTTAGTTGTTTGGTTTTTTTAATAAGTGTGAAATCAATAAAATCTCTATATTGAGACCCCAAGAGAATAGGATATATTTAATTTTGGTTCCTGAGCTATAAAATGAAGTTACCCTGGTGGCACAGTGTGCTAAGCATTATGATACAAGCTAAAAGGTTGGTCATTCGAACCCACTGGTCACTACATGGGAGAAAGATGAGACAGTCTATATTTAGTCTCAAGATTTAGTCTTGGAAAACCTATAGGAGTTGCAATGAGTCTCAATCGATTGGAAGGTAGTAGTTTGGTGTGCTTTGGGAAACAGTTATTTTGAAATATTATTGTCTAAGAATATACCAGAAGAAAACAATTTACAGGCACAAATTGCTTCATAGCCTCTGACAAGAATTTCATTCTGTGAGCAAGAATTCACAGGTTTGGCTTCGTTTGTCTCATTGTCTCCTTCTTCACCTGGGCGGTTTGTATGAAGAGTCTTTGTCTAATATCCTTTGAAGAATCTCTTTACCTATTAGGATAGTAGGTGCTAACTAAATCTAATAAACAAATGGCATGTGCTAGATTACATGAGGTGGGAGCACATGAAAATGAAGTTTCATTATGTTATATTTTGGATTTGACAGTGTTAGGAAACTATAGTCTGTTTAATTTTATTTCCAATATAACACCACCTCAGCACGTTATAAGACTATTTACAAAAGCAAAACTTCCCATAGCATGAAGTGTCTTCCCAAACACTTCAACCATCACTGCTGTTGAGAAAAAAAAAATTCAGTTCTAATAATCTAAATTGTTCTTCAATTAAGGGAATGGCTTATTTGTAGAACCTGTAAAGAAACATACTAAGTGCCTCTAGTGGCCTTTTTTAAGTTCCCCAAATATGTGGATTGAATAGTGAAACGTGCTCAAGTGCACTACCACTTTTAGGACATGTTTTAGTTCACTAAAGTTCCCTGACGAAGTCTCACCAACCTGTGGTTTATTGAACCAGAAGTTCATTGTTTCCAGCTCTGAAACATGGGGGCTGAGATCAGCGTGGCGGTCTGGAAGTAGAGGAGGCCTCCTGATGCTTCCAGGGAGAACACCTGTGCCTCGCTCCTAACAGCTGGTGGTCCCAGCTTGTACCTGTCCTTGCCTTGTACCTGCAGCATCACATGGCACCCATGTCTTCTCTTTTCTAAGAGCAATGCTTACGTAAGGTTAGGGCTCGCCTATATCAATATGACCTCAGTTAATCTTACTGATATCATTAAAATGAAGCATGCTATTTCCACCAGGGTCCTACCCACAAGTTCAGAGATTCGATTTTCAAAGTATCTTTCAGTGGAGCACAATTGAGACCATAACAAGTGATGAGTCAGGGAATGAGACTAATGATGCAAAATGTTTTAATTTTTTCATGTGATGCCTCTGTTTCATTTAAGGCATTACCACTAATATCTCCATGCCCGATGCGTTTCATAATATTCATACACTAAGCACAAATAAGACATGTTTTATTCATTTATATACAAATATATTCAAGAACGAGTCCCTTGTCTTTAGTAAGTTTAATCAAGTACCCAATTACCACTTCCATTTCTTCTTACACTGCACAACTTCTTTGCTGCTTGTTTACGGTTCCACAAGATCTCTATGAGTGTACCATCAAAGACTAAAAGAGCGTGGGTAATTTATCATTGTCAAAACTGAGGGAAAGGCTGCCTACATTACTTAATCAATCAACTTAATTAATGGCACACTGGGCCACCCAGCCTCACTCACACCTTAGAAAGCATACACGTGTGTCACATTCAGCACGCTAAAGAAGGATTTGCCAACGGTTTCATACTACTTTCTCAGATTGCATTGCATGGCATGACGGTGATAACTGTCAGACGAGATTGGAAATAGGTAACACAGAAGTGTAAATTTTGCATGACCATCCTGTCTTGTTAGGCTACACACTGAGTTGCTGTTTGTACCCACCAGTCATTCCACAGAAGAACGAGGAGTTTATCTATTTTCATAACAATTTACAATCTCAGACATGCAAAGGGCAGTTCTACTCCATCACATACTTTTCTGTGACTGGCATCTACTTGATGCCGGTACGTTTGATCTTTGGGGGGAGTCTTCTAGGAAATATAGAGGGATTGATATGTTAATTTTTATATGGATAGTGATTAAGCAGCAACATTACTTGAACAATGAAGCAGGCAGAATTATATGAAAGAAAATAAAGCCCCCCTTCTATATTCATAATATGTGATTCAGTGTAAATGATTGAATGTACATGTCCATTAATTATGGCTCATTCTAAAACGACAAACATATAGGTAGACTACTTGGGGAAACGTTCATATATTTCAACTCTGAGGATGCTAAAGATTTGTGAATTTCTAAATGAAGTTTGAGAGATAATCTAGTTGTATGAGGTGCCCCCACTTTAATGAGCGAGGTTATTCTTGTGCATATGTGTGTGTGCACATGTAGTAAAAAGTGCACAGATCTATTTGTGTGAAAGGAGAATTGTTATTCTGAGAGAGATGAAGATGTCTGCTCCAGAAAGATTTATTGACTCCGATGTGCTAAGGAACAATTTCACTCGGCCATATAGACTCACTGTGAGCTTTTACACCCATAGACTTTGGAGGTTGGGATGAGTGGGCAGGCTATTTTTATTGTGTTTGTATGTTGATCCAGGACTGCATGGTAGATAGCATGCTGATAGTTGAGGAAGGAGAGTGAGTTCATTCCATAGGGTTATGACACAGAGCATAGGGTCATTTTAATGAGAGAAACTGAACTAAGATTTCAAACTGTAGTATTAATAAAAATATACCAAACATGAGAAAGTTTATAATTTTAGCTACAGCTTAACTAAATTAAAGGTCACAGTTTCCAAATATCAAAGCTTCCAGATTTATAGAATATTAGCTTTTCAGCGTTACTTGAACCTATCCTAACATGGCCAAAAATATTCAATAGCATTTCTACTTTTTTCTACCGGTGCTAAGGACACATGCAAAGGAAGTCATCGTTACTTTGGTTAAATGTTTCCTATCTTCCTGTGGAGTCGCTTTTTTTTTTTTATCCCCCAAAGGAAAAACTCATACTGAATTGTGAGACTGGAAATAAACCTATGAAAGAGCTCTAACAGTGAAGAAAAAGAAACAATGGAAAAAACTGAAAGGAGAATAGCACCTACATATATACATATTTTAGAGATTTCCTATCATATGGAAACTTCCCAATTATCTCTCAAGCAATTTGAAAAGTGTCTGCTAGTAAATAAACTATCAATAAATAATTCTGAATTGATAAATTATGAAAGTAGTAGCTAAGGATAATTTTGCTTTTTGGATATGAGAAAATATACTAATCAATGATGAAAAATAGGTGCGTCTTCAATGGAACAATTATTTTAACCCATGGTTAGAATTTGGATGGGCAGAGAAGTGCATGTAAGGTGCTGCATGTTATGTGTTATAAGGAAGGAGAACTGCTGGGCTAGAAGAGCAACTCTTTTTGCTAATAGTTTTTAACTTGATTGGGCTATTTAAGTTTTGGGCAAGATGTAGTTTGACTTTGTGAAAAGACTAATGGTTCAAGAAACATCAAATAGATTTCTTATTATATTCAGAGTCCAAGATGTCTAGAAGAAATTCAGAATTTGGTGCTAGTAACTTCTTTATAGGCAGATATTGATTGTTGTTGTTGTTGTTTGTTTGTTTTTAAATCATTTTATTAGGGGCTCATACAACTCTTATCACAATCCATACATACATTAATTGTGTAAAGTGCATTTGTACATTCATTGCCCTCATCATTCTCAAAACATTTCCTCTCCACTTAAGCCCCCGGCATTAGGTCCTCATTTTTCCCCTTTGAGCCTTTGATAATTTATAAATTGTTATTTTGTCATATCTTGCCCTGCCCGACGTCTCCCTTCACCCACTTTTCAGTTGTCTGTCCCCCAGGGATGAGGTCACATATAGTTCCTTGTAATTGGTTCCCTCATTCCCACCCACTCTCCCTCTTTTTATGTGTATCTTTTCATACATTTCTAAACCACTTGTTTACAGAGTAGCATAGATATCCTTAGGTACTTATCCCATAAAACTCCCATTTTTCCCTCCTTAAAATTGATTTATATTTGAATTAAAAATATTTCACTTCCACAAATACATGGACATACACACTTCTCTAGTATTTTATAGAAATAGAATCTGGCCTCTGCAGAAAGGGGCATGCTTTAAAAGTACTGTACCCTTCCATCTTATGCTGTAACGATTTTATCAGGAACCCAAAGAAGGCAAACAATTATCTCTTGCTCGCCCCCACCCCCCACCCCACCAATTGACTGCAGGGTCTGGTTTAAAAAATGGGAATTTGATTTATTCAGGCAATTCTAAACCATGAATTCTTTCTTCTTGCAGATCTTCAGGAAAAAGAATATCTAATTGCTCTCAGGAGCAAAACATTCAAAATAAACTCTCTTTCCCCCCTGAATGAGGGAGGGTATAACTGAAAAAATGGGTCCCATTTGCCTTTTGCCATCAGAAATACAGAGGACAGGCCCCTCCGCTAAGTTGAACATTAGGTGAGAGCCTCCTCCACTCCTGCAGTGTTTGCGCTGTCAACTCTCCGGTGTTTTTTAATGACTGTAGCACGTTTCTGTTACTTGCATCTGAACCCAACCAAGTTAAATACAGGACTTAACAAAATCTAATTACAAACTAAGCTCACATTACCATTTTGCTCAGATGCGATTCAATGCCAATCCCTCATAAAATATTTATGTGCATTTTTTCCCTTACGCTCTAGATTGACCTTTCAGTATTCTGAAATCTTTCTATAATATGACACAACTTCTTGTTAGCATAAAACAAACTTAATTAACTCTGAGCATTCCTGTTACTTTAGATAAATCCAATGGCATATCCTTAGAGTAAAGTAATTTGCTTCCAAGTATAATGCATATTATACTAATTATAATATATCTTCTAAACATGACAGAATACATGTGCCTTAAATTAACTTTATTTGAACTTAGCAAGAGTGGGATAATACATGGAGATTTATGTTCTCTTTCAAATTAGACTTCACTTCTCCTCATCTATAGTTATTTATCCAATCTACTATTTTTCTCAAAGGCAATTGAAATGCCAAGAAACACCTGAGTTCTCTGAGAAGTCTAAGAAAGCCTATCGCCTCGCAGTTTGTTTAAACATATCTCAAACTCTGAAAAAATAAATGGCTACTTGGCTGTCTTTTTGAGAAAAAAAAAGTCTCTTTTGTATTGAAACATTTAAAGGAGTTTTATGAATTTAACTTTCTGGTAAATAAGCTGTGCCCTTTGTATACATTGCAAACCACTTAAGGTGGAAGCAGAGGGGCGTGGACGGGAAATGGTTTAAAATCTCAGTCCTGATGCTGCTGGTTGTAGTGGCTTGAGGATTGCCTTTGTACTAATTGGAATCATTTTGTTTACGTCAAGTCAGTATTCTCTTAAAAGAGTGGTTTGCCCCCATAAATCTTTTCATATCATCTATCTGCTTAGAAAACAAAACTAGCGAAGTTTCGTGCAGGTGCTGTCGCGGGCTGACCAACCGTGTGTTGCTGATGTCCTCGTGTTAAAGGGCGCCTCTGCTGGTGGCAGTGAGAAGAGGTATGCACGCAGGAGACTGCTTGTGGTCAAAATCAAGCTCCTCCTCACAGGTGGGTCAATTTGAAAAAAAGGTGACGTGGTGTGCTAAAACCACAAGCCTATTTATTTTAAGAGGTATGACATAGATCCTATGTAGTGTCCAAAATCAGAGCAGTGCAGTTAATCACTGCTGAACTAGATAGCAGAGTACACAAAATGTGAAAGACATTCGTTGGTTTTCTCAGTGATATCCTTATAATATATGAAGAGTAATCAAAATATTCACGGAAAAATATATATGAACGCAATCATGAACTCAGTTTTTGCATCAAAATAAACTTGTACTAAGTTGTTTTAATATGTCTGAATAGAATTTGGCTTCAGGAATAATAAAGATAAGATACTATTTTGGAAACAGCCCGTGTCAGAGTGGCGTGAGTTTGATTAAAAATTGAAGCAGTAGAAAATATAAAATTTAGGGTGTGGCTTGAATGGAAGGCCAATGAAACTTAAAAAAAGAAAAGAAGAAGGTTCTTGGGACAATGCACCACAAAAACTAGCAGTTTGCAAATGGATAATTCATTTCATGCCAGGACAAGACGATTTTGAAGAGGTAGCCTGCAGATCATCCGTATCAATTTGTGAGGAAATTATTACCCTTATCTGAGTCTACACTGAAGTGGACTGATAATTAACAACAGAACTAATGGCCAACACTATAGACACCTCAATCGGTTTATCTTAAATAATTCTCACTCAAAAATGAAAGCTGAACAAACATTCCTCTGGATGATTGGCCAAATTATCACATCCCGATCTGCTGTAGATAAGAACAGAGCATTCAACGGAAATTTTAAACCAGTGTCATCAAGATCGTGGAGTGTTGCTCCCAAGAATTATACCAGGAGATGAAGCAAGGATTTACAAGTATAATCCTGAAAACAAAGCATTCCCAAAGTAATGCTTACTAGGAGATGGAAGTGATCCAATAAAAATAACTGAACCATTCAGGTGCAATGGTGAAAGTGTTGTTTTGTTTGTTTGTTTGTTTGTTGTGATGTTCAATGCATTTTGCTTCTTTGCTCTCAAGAGTATTAAAGAATCTGGTTATTATGGGAGTGTATTGCAAAATACGCAAAAAAAATACATGGAAAAGTTCACCAGAAAATCCTTCTCTACTATGAAAAAGTTCCTGCTTATTTCTCTGATCAAACAAGGGCAATTTTCGTAGAATTTTAATTGGAAATCTTTAGATAATCACATTACTCCCTGATTTGTCTCCATGATGGCTTTTTTTACCCCTAATCTTAAAAAAATATTAAAATGAGATCCATTTTTCTTCAGTTCATAATGAGACAAGAGTTCACGGATATGTTTAAATTGCCAGGATCATCCGTTCTTTACTGATGTATGAAGTGGGTGTTACCAACAACGATGACTATGTCTTGACCTTGATGAAATTTAATGTTGAGAAATAAATATTATAACGCTGATTTTTATCTTTGATTTTTCCATGAATTTTTGAAGCGCCTCCTTTTGGTATTTTAATATGCATTTAATCATTTTTATATACTTTGAACACAAATAATATTAAAAATGTATGCATGTTCACAAACTCAAGTAAATTTTCTGACTCAGCTACCCAAAAGGACAGGGAAGGACTGTCCTTGTGGGATTTCCAAGACTGTAACTCTGTATGGGGGTAGAAAACATCATTTTTCTCCCAAGGAGTGACGAAGCGTTTCAAACTGCTAACCTCAAGTTAAGCAGCCCAATACATAACCACTACTCCACCAGACTTTGCTTATTATATATGTGCATAAATAGGTTATATTTGCAATTTTCTTATCAATCAAAAGTTAGATAGTAATCTTTTATGTACCTCATAGAAATTAAATGCAAAATGGTACACTATCAATAATAGAAGAAGTCAAACTTTAATTTTGATATTGTAAAAGTTACAGTCTTCTATTGAGAAATACAGTAGATTCGTTTGGAAAATTATTTGAGACAAAAATGGTGAGCGTTGACGTTGCTCTTGTTGTGAAATGCTGTACAGTGGACGCCCACTCATGGTGACCCCATGGCCCACAGAAGAAAGCACTGATAGGTCCTGCAACATCTCCACAATCGTGAGGTGGGACCACCATCATTACTGCAGCCACTGTCATTTCATCTTGTTGAGCATAGTCCCCTGGTTACTGACCCTCCACTGTACTAAGTGTAATGTTTTTTTCCCAGCGACTGGTATCTCCTCCTACTGTGTCCCAGGTACATGAGAACAACCCTCACTCTCCTGGCTTCAAGGAGCATTCTGACAGAACACACCTCCGTCAAGACAGATTTGATTTTCTTCCAGCTATCAATGGCTCTTTGGTATTCTGTGCTAAAATCATAATTTAAATTTATTGATTATTCAGTGGCATTCCTCATTAATTTATCAGCTTTCAATGCATATGAGTAGTTGATTAAACAGTCACTTGTGTTAAGTGCAAATTAGTTCCCAAATATAAAAATGAGATGGTATCCCCCCCAAAAATGATTTTTTTTTAACAAAACAACCTTATCGCCTTCAAAGTACTCTCCATTACACTTAATACATTTGTCAAATCTGTGATTCCATTCCTGGAAACATTTTTAGAACTTAGATAAGTTTGTATGGCTGACAGCACGTCTCTCGCTTTTTCCGTCGCCTCTTCTATGTCATCAAATCGGTATCTTTCCACGTCTCTCTTCATTCACAGAACCAAAAAGAACTTGCACAGAGCAAGGTCAGGTGACTAAGGTGCCTGGTGCAAGGGACACATGCTGTTTTTTGCCAAAAACTGGTGCACTGAGATGGCTGAAAGAGCAGGTGTATTGTCATGGTGGCAAAACCTGTCCACTATCTACCACAAATCAGCCTTTAAAAAAAATCATTTTATTGGGGGGCCCGTACAACTCTTATCACAATCCATACATCCATCCATTGTGTCAAGCACATTTGTACATTTGTTTCCCTCATCATCCTCAAAACATTTGCTTTCTACTTGAGCCCTTGGTATCAGCTCCTCATTTTTTCCCTTCCTCCCCACTTCCCCCTCCCCCATGAATTCTCGATAATTTATAAATTATTATTATTTTGTCATATCTTACACCATCCGATGTCTCCCTTCACCCACTTATCTGCTGTCCATCCCCCAGGGAGGAGGTTATATGTAGATCCTTCTAATCTGTTCCCCCTTTCTCCCTTACCTTCCCTCCACCCTCCTAGTATCACCACTCTCACCACTGGTCCTGAGGGGTTCATATCTGTACCAGTGTACATCCTCTGGTGTAGCCAGGTTTGTAAGGTAGAATTGGGATCAAGATAGTAGGGGGGAAGGCCAAAAAAAAATCAAAGCATTGTGATTGAGGGAGAGTGTGGAGTGTGGACCCAGGGCCTATCTGTGGGAAATTGGACATCCTCTTACAGAAGGGCTGCAGGAAGGAGACGAGCCAGTCAGGGTGCAGTGTAGCAATGATGAAAATAAAATTTTCCTCTAGTTCTTGAAATCATGCCTTTTTGACACACAGTCTTTTTTTCGTTAATAATTTTATTGAAAGGCTCTTGCAAATCTTATAACATTCCATCATTCAATAGTATTAAGCACACTTGTACATATGTTGCCATCAACAATTCCTAAATGTTCTTTCTACTTGACCCCTTGGTATCAGTTCCTCTTTTTTTCCCCTTCTACTCTTGTGAATTCTTGATCAATTATATATTATTATTGTTAGTTCATGTCTTACATTGTCCATTGTCTCCCTTAAGCATCTCCCCAAGGGGGGAACTATATATCCAACCTTGTGATGGGTTCCCCCTTTCTCTCTCTTCCCTAGGACTCCCACCATGATATGACTACTCTCACTACTCTTCCTGAGGGTTTTATATGTCCTGAGTTCCACACTCTTCTGCAATCTTTTCAGAGCCTCTCAGTAGCAAGCTTGATTAACTGTCTGACGTGGTGGAATGAACTCCAAATGCCCAAAGAGTTGACATTTTCATCCTTTGTCCAGAATGAGGTTTGTCCTCTATAGACATTTCACCTTTTTTGAAATGAGGAAAACATTCATACACTTGAGTTTTGCTGTCCTTATGGGATGTTTTTAACATCACAATGGTTTCTGTGGCATTTTCCCAAGCAGGAAACAAAATTTCACAGCCACACAATGTTCTCTTAAATCAGCATCACAAAAATCGAGCTTGAGCAAAACTGCTAGTGTTAGTATGGATAGGCTAGAGACACACATCCAGGGAGACTCATAGATGTATAGGAAAGAACATTATATCAAAGAGGAATTATCTATTAAGGAAATATCCCACCCCAGTCCAGATCAAGTCCTTAAGTTTTGTCTTAGCCCATAAATCCAATATGAGTCCATGAATTCCTCTTCAGACTCATGCAGCACATGCAATGATGCTGAATGCAGGAAGACCATAGGCCTAGTGGGTGGAAAACCCTGTGGGTCCAGTGGCAGTGGAAGCATCTCCAGCGCTCAGGCTGACTTCTGTGTGATTCCAGGTGGCTGTTCACAAGAATGTGAAGCAGAGAGCGTGTTTGACCCTCCTCCAGAGAGAAAAAGAGGAAGTCCCAGAATCCTCAAGAAGGCCATGACCACACAGAGGCATCATTGGATATGACCTGATTGACAGGCTAGACTCCACCCCTTTACTCATAATAGCCTCATGTTAACACGTGATTATGTCATTACCACACTGCTTGTATGAAAAAATTCACTGTGACTAGAAAGAGCCTTCTCAGGAGACACTTCTGGGTTCACTAATTCAGAGCAAATTGCTAGATGATCGCCTAGTGGGAAAAATGGTACTACAAAAGCTCCACTCTGCCCGGCACAATTCTGTATATATTTGTCATATATACACAAATATATAATATCTTAGGATTTATTTGAGGTCCATGAGAAATGCACTAAACTTTTTTAAAGGGGTGTTGTTTTTAATTTAAAAATTGATTTTAGTACAGAAGTTGAAGCTCCCTTACAGAATTAACAAGAAAACAGTAACAAAAATAATTTATTTAACTTTTTCTAAAAATAAAAATGAATTTGAAAATTCAATACGATAAGATAAAAGACATTGGGAAAAATAAAATGAAAGTAGGTGATCAATGTAGAATTATGCATAATTTATAGAAACAAAGGGTATTATTTCTATATATTTTAGAATATGGAAATATACTTTAAATTTTAGTTCTTTTCTGCTTGCTATACAGAAGCAAGCCTTCTCATTTGTTCAACATCTTGCTCATATTTTCTTTACATAACATATATAAAAAGTCAAGAAATCCTGTATTTTTTTCATTGATTAACTTACTTCTTAACTCTTATTAGCAACATCAGCTTATACATATATGTATCTTTGTGTTTGTATATATGGATATGTATATATCTATACAAATATGTATATATATCTATGTGTATACATAGCCATATACATACATGTGCAATATTCATTTAGTCATTTGTAACAAATGATTTGCTAAATGTAATTCATTTTTCTTAAGCCAAAACTTATTATTTAATCAACTTCATATTATAAAGCATGAGCTAAGGAATTATTACCTGTCAAAAGATTTTAAAAGATAAAGTAACTCATTGCAAATTATACCTGCTAAGTTACACATCTGAACAGTGAGCATATGAACTCTGGCCCCAGACTGTATACCCATAAAACTTTTACATATGTATAAAATATTGTTTGTTCAGACCAAATTTTGCAATAATTAATCATTGCAAATGGCTCTAAATGTAGCCAAGAAACATGTGTGGGTGATCTGCAATGAATTTTAAAAGGTGACAACTTTTTTAAAGTGACAAGGAAGAGGCTAGGTGTTTCTGGAGACCACCAGAAGCAAGACTCTGCTCTGTAAACCCAGGGTGGTTTACTTCTTGGCAGCGCAGCCTGCTGGTTACTGGTCCTTTGTACTTCTTATTATTCCTGTACTAACAATACTTTTTATACTTCCTGGATTTTGTTTAAATGAATGGTGAGTTCTTTCTTTGGTCTTTTAAAGTTTGTACAAATTTTGAGTGTTGGACTAAAATATATAAACAAGTGACTTGTCCACCTGGATATAAGCTGTATCACATATTTATACTCTAAAGCTGTTAGCAATTTAAACTTCTAAATCAACTCATTTTAAAATCTCCGTCCTTTGGGAAGGAATGTTAGTAACGATTATATTTCTTATTTAAACAAAGAGTTAATAAAGAAATCAACAAATTGCATGCACACAAAAAGCATGCTCCAAGCTAATGTATTAAACCACTGTGGACCTATAACCCTGACCAAAATATTTTTCTAAATGTCAATTTACTGGCAAACCAATATCTTTTGCCTAGAATTTTTCAATTCATAAGGAACACATTCATTATTCTAGCATACATCTATAAGACAAACAAATTAATGGAATATGTGCACCAACCAATATATTAAACTTATGGTTCAATAAAATGGTTGCATACATCTAATTTTTCACACATGCCCTAATCTTATATAGGCAGGCTTTTATAAATATTAATTTTGACTTTTCCCAAAATGACATTGAGTTTGAGGCATTGATATAAATTTTTTTTTCTTGTCTTTATTGTTTCAAATGCCTATGCTGAATGTTAGGAAATGTTGCATTTCAATCAATTTCTCTTAAGTTAATATTTAAAAATCACCCCTCCACTTTCTAACCCTAGCATTCCTGTAACAGTAGCTTCCTTAAGAAAAACACGGATGTGATCAGAGCAGAATGAATATCATTTCCTACTGAAGGCAGGAACAATCTGTTAAAAGAAAGTAATCATTGCCTGATGCCAGTAGACAATTATGAAGAGATGATTCATTTCTTTGATTCTTATACTAAGAGACACACTTTATCTTAAAATCATCATGAAGATTTTCACATTGGTGAGATCTATAGTTACTTGGTGCTATTATAAAATAGATACCACAAGTGGATGATTCTACACATCATAAAATTTTATTTTCTCTACCAGTATTTTCCTTTAAAGAAGTGGAAAAACTGAATACCAAGTTTATATGGAATGGGAAGGAGCCCAGAAATGGCAAAGAACCCTGCAAGAAGAATTAAGTGGGTGGGCTTGCATTACCTGACTTTAAAACTTATTATATGGTCACAGTTATCAAAACAGCATGGCACTGGTGCAATGATTACAAAACAAAACAAAAAAACCAGACCAGTGGATAGGAATGGAAAATTCAGAGATAAAATCAGCAGCATATAGACAACTGCTCTTTGATAAAGACCCCAAAAAATACCAAATGGGAAGCATGTGCCCTCTTTAACACATGGTGCTCGAACAACTGGATATCTACTTGAAAAACATGAAGCAAGACCTTTACTTCACTCCACACACAAGAACAAATTCAAGGTGGATCGCAGACCACTAGGTAAAATGCTGAACTATACAGATCATCAATAAGAAAATGGGGACAAAGTTAAGAATCTTAGTGCAGTGACTGCATGGGCTATCAGAAACAAGGAAGGATACATATTCAGAGGAGGATAAAATAGATGATTGGGATATAGTAAAGATAAAACACTTGTGTGCAGTGAAAGACTTCAAAAGAGTAATAAGAGAGCCCACTAAAGTTATTTAGCAATGACATATCAGACATAGGGTTTATCATTAACATCTACACAATTCTGAAAGCTTAAATAAGAAAAAAATGAATTGTCCACTAAGGAGGTGGGCAAAAGACTTGAATAGAAGATTCACAAGGGAGGAAACCCAAATGGTCAATAAACATATGAGAAAATGTTCCTGATCATTAGCTATCAGGAAAATGAAAATTAAAACAACCATGAGATACCACCTGATACCCACAAAGATAGCTCAATTCAAATCATCAGAAAGCAACAAATGTTGGGGGTGGGGGGTGGTGATATAGGAATTCTCATTCACTGCTGGTGGCCTTGGACATATGTATAGCCATTGTGGATTGTAATTTGGCGATCCCAAAACAGATAGAAATGGAGTTATCTTACAACCCAGCAATTCCATTACTGGACACATACCCAGAAGAAATAAGAAACAGACCATGACCAGACATCTGGACTCCAGTGTTCATCACTTTGCAGTTTAAAATCACAAAAAATGGGACACAGACTAAATTTCCATCAATAGATGAACGGATTGAAAATTTTGGGATATACGCACAATGGAGTAGTACGAATCCCCAAAAAACTGTGTTGAAAAGATGAAGCACTTCATTTTTGTGGTAAGAGTTGGAGAATATTATGCTGACTGAAATTAGCCAAGCACAAAAGGACAAGTACAACCTGAGTCCACTGAGGTAAGCGCAGTCAGCAGACCAGGCATAGGGGAACTGCACATAGCACACAGTTCCCAGGCTAAGGGTCAGATGCTCTAGCATGAGCCAGACCAAACCAAATGAAACATATGTCATCAAAAAAATTTAAAAAGATGCCAACAGCATCTGTGTTCAAAAACATCTCCACCCCCACCCAACCCCAAACCCCCATCTCATATGCCTTTAAGCCCCACAGAGCGCTGGGGAAAGAAAAAAGACAGCAATGGGGGACCAGGGCACTAATTCAAATAAGGGGAGGGTTTGTTAATGTCTCCACAGGAAAGGGAGAGAGGGAGTAGACCTCATTCAGGTGCACCAACCCTTGAGAATGACATTCCTGCTTTGGGCAGCTTGTTCACAGAGAGGACTGCAGGGCTGGCTTCAGCTCCTGCCATGACATCCCTCCCTAGATGACAGTGCTACAGAGGACAGCACGATGTTACTGAAGTGTGGCCAGTGTGAACCACCCACATGGGGGCAAACCAAGAGAGGAGTGCAAGAGACCAACAATGGGAGCAAGGCCACGAAGTCCCCGAGGAATCCCAATTGGAGACTTCTGACTGAGGGGTCAGTAATTGGCACCTGATCTGAACTGGTGGGCGATACTCACAAGGGGCCACAGGGAAAGTCTAAAGGTGTAAGGGGGTAGGAGGCACTAGACTGCTCCATCCTGGAGTTCAGGAAGGGCAATGGGGACTTGTAGGAGGCTCATGGCTGGATCACAAATGCTCAGGAATCAAAGGGTATAAGTGCTGTTAGGTAGGTGGTTCCTGCGATAGGGAACCCTGCAAGAAAAGGGAATTGGACTGATGAATTCTAACAGGGCCTGCTTGATATTTAACAAAGAGATACCCATCTACTCTGAGTCAGGACAACAGTTAGGCTTGTAACTATTAGTATGGTCTTTCTTTCTTTCCTTTTTTCCTTTGGTGTCTGTCTATATAAAACAGACAGGAGAAGCAATCCCAAGGAGATGGCAACTGGACAGACTGTTGTGGGTGGGGGTGGGCGTAGTAATGGGAGGGGAGTAAGTAGGGGGAGGTGAGTGGTGAGTCAATAATGACAAGAACAGGGGAATAAAAAGGTTATTAAAATTGACAGTGAAGAAGTTGTAGCGTTCCTGGTCCTATATGATCAATTGAAATATATCCGAGAGGAATTTCATCTATTTTAATGTATCTAAGAAGAATTACTGAGAAGTGAATGGTGGGTAAACATGATAGTGGTGCAGGAGGAAAGAAAAAGAGGAAAGAAGACAGTAAAAATTATATATATAGGTATAAACATAGATAGGTTTGTGTGTGTGTGTATATATATATATATATATAAAGATATATAGATAGATGTATTTGTCTGTGTATATATATTTATATAAATACAACAAGGAAGAAGATAGACTTTGGCTCTCTACTTAAATCTTACTTCAGTACAAGAATGGCTAGTTCTAATAATGTGGCACTGTGTGGTACTCACTTTTCCTGCAAGAACACAAAATATAAAATGTGTTCATAAGCAAATGTGGTGAAGAAAGCTGATGGTGCCTGGCTATTAAAGAATATAGTGTCTGGGGGTCTTAAAGGCTTGAAGTTAAACAAGCATCCTTCTAGTAGGGAAGCAACAAAACCCACATGAAAGATGCAAACCAGCCTTTGTGATCATGAGGTGTCAATGGGGTTAAGTATCAGAAGTTCATAAAAAAGCAATCAAATTGACGCAAAGAAGTCGAGACAAAGTAAAGAACCAAAACCTACCTGTAAGATAATTGGACAGTCCCTGAAGGACCACAAGGAAGAGATGATAAATCTAGAGAATGGTATAGCAATGATGAAGCACATAACTTTAAAATTTGCTCCCCTTACTATTATGATCTTTGTTTTGTCTTATTAATTTTGTTAGACCTCTGTATGTTCATTTTAATAATTAAGATTGTTTGATGCATGAAAGCCAAGTCAGAAAACCCTTCAGAAACAGTAACAGGAGTAATGATTCTCTTAGGGTATGGGAAGGGAGGGGGTGGGGAAGGGGGAGGTGATAGCAAGAATGACTGTATAACTCCACTGTGGCAGTTATATAATCTCCTGTCAACTTGTGAAGGGGTGGACTTTAGCCTGTCAATTAGGTCTCAGCTGGATGACCTCAATTGGAAAAGCTATGGAGATAGTTCACTGGAGGTGGGACACGCAGACACTCTCTGCTTCTTCTCCTTGCTAATAAGACACATGAATCTACCATAAAGCCCTGGAGCTGGATGAGCCATGTGGAGACCACTGCCACTGGACCCAAAGACTTTCCACCCACTGATCTGTGGTCTTCCTGCATTAGGCACCATTGCATGCTTTGGGTGAGTCTGAAAAATAATTTATAGATTGATATCTGACATATGTGCTAATATCAGACTTATGGACTTGATCTGGACTGGTCTGAGATGTCTACTTAATGTACAATTTCTCTTTGATAGAAAGTTCTCTCTTATACATATGAGTGTCTCTGGTTTGTTTCTGTAGTCTACCCAGACTAAGACACCCACTCAGGAGGAACAAATACAGTAGAACCCCGGTACTCAACTGCATCAGTACTTGACATAATAGAATTTCAACGCAAAATCTCAAGAACATTTTGTATCAGAGCTTGAATAAAACATCAGAATCCAATCCAATGCACTTGATTTTTGTAAACAAAAGTGGATCATGTTTTGGTCACTTAGCATTAGTTGGTGTTGTTAGTACATGTTGTTTAAACCTTTTGTGGCTGTGTTCCAAGTGTTTTGCTGTAATTTAATTCGTTTTTGTGGCTTTTTATACTGTTTTTAAATAAAAAACATGGATCCTAAGAGCTTTTTGAAATGAATCATCATGATTAGGCTCTAGCTAACCATGTTATTGATATTGTTGATGATAATTTACTAAACCCTTTTAGAAAACAGTTAAGAAAACCAACAGCAGACCACATTAGACAGATTTTTTTTTTTAAGAGAAAGCCAGCCAGGTCCTAGTGAAAAAAGGCAAAGAAGGGAAAAAATTCTTGAAAAGCAGCTACCATTAGATTTTTTGGAAGAGGATTCCCCTTCCCACGACTCTCACTCCATAGCTCCTCTGCACATCCCTGTCTACAGATCCAGATCCTCATCTATCTCAAGGTATGGCCATATTGTAGTTCTTAAAAACTGTTTTAATGCTATTTTTCTTATTTAAATTATATTATTTAACTTTGACCTTACTTACTTTGAAATCTTTGTGGAATGTTTTGTATAAAAAGACAAGTTTAGGGTAAAAGCTTGGTGGCCGAGATCAGATGAATCCTTTTTCAGTTATTTCTTATGGGAAAAATTGATTCGGAACTCAACTGCTTCTCATCTTGATGGTCCTTCTAGAATAGATTAGTATCGAGGTCAGGAGTTCTACTGCAACAGAATCTGGATACATTGGATTGTGTAAGATACATAATAATAATATAATATAAAACGGTCCCTTGGGGACTGGGTTGGGGATTGAGAGGAGAAAGAGGAGACAACATAAAAAAGTTCAAGAAGAAAGAAAATGTTTTGAAACTGATGGTGGTAGCAATTGTAAAATTATGCTGGATATAACTGAATTACAGATTATAATAATATCTGTAAGAGTTCTCAATAAATTATTAATAAAAATAAATTATTTCTCATTGTTTTAGAGGCTAAAAGTCCAAGTAATATTCTTGGCCATATCCAGTTCCTTGGTTTGTAGAAGAGCTTGGCATGGTATCTGTCTTTCTAGTTGTCTAAATATTTAATTTGCTTTTTAAAAATATTCAGATGTGATTAGGGTAAGAATTCACGCTGTAGGGTATATATGTATCTTTTTGATAAGCTATATCAAAGAGAATCCTATTTTCAAACAGCATTATACTCACAGGCATGAGGGCTAGAATTCCAAAACTCATTTCTGGAGGAGGGAAAGCAGCTTTTAGGATGGATCAGTTGCAACACAATATTTGGTTAAAAATGCACACTGTTCATTATGCCAAAAAAAATTTTTTTACAGCCACCCCTTACCATTGTTTCTAAATTTGACCTCTTCTTCAAGCTAAAACTCTAAGAAAAGTTAAGGTGACTAGGACTTGTGCGGGTGGTGATTTTAATGAGAGGCCAAGTGCAACTAAGACCACAGCAACTTCTGTTCTTCCAGGGGGGCTGGGGGCGTTGCCCTGCCTTGACATTACATGTGATATGCGCTGATGTCTTCATGCCTAATATACATGTCAAACATTTGAGGCTATCTTTTTCGACATCCTTATAGAAGATGTAGCCTACTATTAGAAGCGACATTAACCTTTCATTTTAATCCTTTCTCTCCCTTAGTCTGAGCTGCTGAATTCTCCACTGGGTATAACATCATGCAGTGTATTATTGCAATGTTATCAACTTGAATAATGAAATGTGTGCTTGTGGGGGGGAGCCTGGAAAGAGGTACCAGTGTGGCCTTCATTATTCACATGGACACTTTGAATGGAACGTCCTGGACTTTGAATGGAATGTCCTGGACATCCAAAACACTAAGAGACTATTCTAAAAGCTTTGATAATAGTGTGTTGTTGTTGTTTTATTTTTATCTTGGACTTCAACACTCCAAGGATGCCAAACTTATTGTGGGAATGTATTAATGAACTCCTATTTCCTTCAAGTGAACATCAACTTTTCTAATTATCAGGGGGGAAATTAAAAAGGAAGGGGTGGTCACTAATGTGAAAGTCATTTAAAAATTGCAGGTTTAGCACTTGTTGATTCTTCAATTTTAGGATATTGGAACATAGCCTAGAGTTGTAGCTATAAAATTTCAATACAAGTAATATTTCTCAGAGAGAGAATATCAGGTCTACAATTATTTGCGCCTTCCCAGAATTCTGCCATCATCATTGTATTTGTGAAATTCATAAAGAAGAAACATGTGTCTTTGCAAATAAAAAATATAATGGGAAATTTTTACCAAATTGAATTAACATGAATGTTAATCTGATTGAGTCATTATTTAATATTGGTGACTTTATCTCACCTACCTGGAATAAACTAGTAAATTTGTTATGCCATTACACTGATAGAAAACATTACTTTGTGGTACTACTGAGCAAGTTGAGTGGTTAAAGAACAGTTTACATGATCAATGACTTTGACCTCTAATTGTAGAAAAAAGACATCACCTAATGTGATTTTTTTATCCCCTTCAGGGGAAAAAGGAAGCAGACTAAATGAAAGTGAATCAAGCAGAAGTACAGTGTGTCAAATAGCTTCTTGCCTCTTTTGATTTGTTCTCCGTCCAACTTCACTTTATTGTCTTCCTGGAAGGCGGCATTGTAGGGACTACATAGACTATCCCCATACCTGTTTGAATCTGGCAGAGATCCTTCCCAAAGCAAGAGAACAGGCTGGAGAAGGCAAGTGTGGTCACAGCATTGATTCCTTCCTCTGGTGCTCTTCTTTTGAACCCTGCAGCTGGCTCTATTCTTCTACTAATGGAAACTACACTTGAGAGTCGACACCACACAATTATTTCTATTTGAATCCAGACATCTATTCCCTCTTTCAAATGTTTTTTTGGATCAAAGAGTGATAACAATTTGACTACTATTAGTTCTGGGTTATTGAACAAGTCTTAATGGGTCCCTACACTTAAAATTGAATAAACTATTCCCTTTGTAAATGTACACTCTTTATTTTAGTCATGGTAATTCATGTTTACAGTTGGACACTGATTCAATTGCATAATGAATTTGGGAATAAGTTGAGATCTAAACTTTCCTATTGTTTTTGAAAAGAGTGAAAAATATACATAACTATCTAGTTCTAGTCTCTGCAGTGTATTTTTGTCTTACAATAGTCACTAGAATGCTTTATTTTCTTTTATATTTTATTAACAGTGTGATATTTTACAGACAGAGCAAATAAACTGAGAAAATCCACTAATTGCAATTTCTGATGTCATCATTTAATGTAATTTTTTCTCATGCAAAATATAGGTCTATTGGCTGAGAAATATATCAGACAAATATATAAATGAAGATGAATTAGTCTGTACAAAAACCAATGAAATAAAAAGTACATTTCCTAAGTTCTAAATTATTTATTTTTGCTTTTTTTTGTTGATTTTTAGTGAAATAATTGTCAGATGTATCTTGACCTACTTCAATGAACTAAACACACAAAGGTAAAGTATTGCTATTAACTTTTTAAGTCAACACAAAATACACAAAACGCAATGCACAAAAACAGTCATGATATTTTTTCTAATTAAAATACTTTTACAATATGTTTATAGTGGAAATACGCTAATGAAACTTTTTCTCTCCTGATTTTGCTAATTCCTCACTAACATCTTTGTTTCATCACTTGCTCTTTCCACAGTATATTGTTGACTTCTTAACATTGTGTTAAACCTTCCCTTATCCTTGTACGCAGGCTCACTCCATGATCTAATATGATTAAGTATATTTTATGTAAGTGTGGCTCCTAAATGTTCAAAGATCCCAGTATGAATCTCTCCCCAAACACTTGAATCATGTAGCAAAATGCCTGCTCAATAACTCTACTTGAATAGTTCATAAACCTATCACGAGGTTGAACAAAACCAAACCAAATCCATTGTCATCCCATTGATGTTGTCTGATAACACTTCACAAATCAAGTTCTTTGATGCAATTCCAAATATTCCATCCAGAATCATCTCCATACTCTTGGTGACTCATGTCAAAAACTTGATTTATCTTTCTTTCACATCCTATATTTATTCCAAAAGCTAATTCTAGTAGTAATTTTTTTTTTTAAATACACGGAAGCTCCAACTTCTTATGAGTGGCATCTTCACTACCCTGGCCCAGGTCAGCTCCATCTTTCTTTCCTCATTGCTTCCATGAACTTCTGTGTAGATATGCTTCCATATTTTTCTCCTGAAATCTGTTCTCTACACTAGTCCAGAGTGATCAGGTTAAAATGAAAATCAGATGATGTTACTCCTTTGTTCAAAATTACCCAGTAGCTTCTTAGAATGGTAATATTTAACTAGGGGATATTTTATGTCCTAAATAACACTTAACATCTAGAGACATGCTGAAGTGTCCCAGTAGGAAATGGGTAGTGGGTGCTGCAGTCACCACACAGGTTGTGGTGCTTTTAAGAATCCTACAATTTCTGATCTAATTGCATGACCTACACAATTCTGTATTTTATTGAAAATGATTGCTTGTTCTATCCTAGAGGGTGACACTTAGTTTGAGATATATTAATATTGTGATTGCCCTGATGTCTAAGTCTTGACCACATAGATAAGAAGGGAATAGTTTTTTTCCATCAAAGTCAATTCATTCGAAGCAATACTGCTTCCACCTAAATCTCACTGCCTTCTTGATTCTGACTCATAGCGACTTTATGACAGGTTTCCAGGCTGTCCATTTTTATGAGGATAGGTAATCTTCCTTTTTTTCCATCAGAGAAGCCTGGTGGTTCTGAATGCCCATGTTATCACTAGTAGTTCCTCCCCTACAATGCTACCACGACCTCATTGACTCTCAAGAGAGCAGTGAATGAGTATTCATTAGGGATTTGAAAAAAAATAATGTTATGTAGTATTCAAATTTATCTTATCAAATGTTGCATAAATACATATTTTGTGCAAAATGATAGCATTAATTTTCGGGAAAATGATAGGACCTTAAAACATGCTCGTATTAGCATTTGATATTTGCTAAACAATTGCCAAGTAATATTTTTATCCTTCTTTTTGCGCTTGCTTTTCTGACACTTGTGTGTGTTCAAATCTTGGTTTGATGGTAATAAAGTCAGATGAACAAAGTATAGACTATCCTTGAAGTCAATTTACCAACTTGAAAACAACTGCCTTTTGCAACTAAATTCAGTGAGTAAGTTTTGCTCTTAACAGAGAATCGTACCTGGGTAAAACATGTGATTACTAATTATTGGTTCCCATTCGCTCCTATTTCTCGCACCTTTCCTCCTTAGATAAAAGTATGTCCATAATAGAGTCTCTATAGTAGTTTGTTGAGTAGAATTCCCAGAATAACAAAATCCTTTGTAAGTCCATGAGGCAAAAGGAGTTCTGGAAAAGTAAATATCTATTAGTTTAATTGTTCTAAAATGTGCTAAACAATTGCCATATAATATTTTCATCTTTACGTCTGGACTTTTAAAATCTAGTTGTTCTAAAATTTTATTATTGTGGTTCATTGATTTTACTCATTCAATTGAACCTTGATTAGACTCTAAAAGCAAATAATAATTACGTCTACTTCCTTTTACATCTAATAAGCCACAGAATAGTGTACAGTTGATAAAAAAAAAAACCTGAATTTTGACTCACTCTCAATTTGAAGCATTTAATCACCAATAACTCATAGAAAAATTTTAAATAGAATTTAAAACAAAGAATCATGAATGACCTGTCAGAATTGATTTATGACTTAAGATTAACTAATTGCCAAGTATGTATTTTAGGGGTAAAAATAATAATCCTAAAGGAAGATTATCATGAAAAAAGTATAACTATACTAGTGTAAGATAGTGAGTTAAATCACAGAAAAACAGAAATAATGGATATGTTTGTTAAGAAACTTTAACAGTGTGTTAAGAAAGAAACCTGACAAACAGCACTGATTCTAAAGATCAGAAAGTATCATCCAAGAGAACAGGATTGGCAGCTGGGAACAGTCCCCCAGGGGAGCCCAAGAGGGTCCAAAACATCTCCACCACAAACAATGAACTGAAATCAAGATATTAGAGAATTTGTTTTTCCTTCAAAGAGGACATTTCTGGATTCCATTTTGATCTTCTTTTTATAAAAGTAATTATACTCTTCCATATATTCTTGAACATATTTTGGGTAGAAGTGGAAATGTTTAATGTTGAAGAGAGTACATTTAGTTTTCTAGTTAGAGTGAACACAGGTAAATCGAATGCCCAAATGTCCTCCTACTTTAGGCTTGCAAAATCAGTCCATAGCTCAACAAGTTAATTCCAAAACACATCGGTTGGAATTTTGCCAAAACTGGAAACATAAAAGCTTGAGGTGACCCTTTCCAGCAGGTGAACAGAAATGTCACTCCGATGATTAAAGGAAGGTCTTGCTCCACCGGGATAATTGATCTACAGGCATGCATAGCTTTTCTAAGAATGATTCCAAAGATGTGTAAGTTATTTCATATCCAATTTCTCTTCATCTTTTCAGTGAAATCTTTCCATCCTTCAAGACTCTCAAGTCCCCTTAACAGCTTTAATTAGAATGTTTCCAACAATGGGGAAATAAAGATAGGCATATAATATTCTCAGTGAAAAGAGAATTGAGCCTCTTAGCTTGGTTCTGTTTTGTTTTGTTTTGTCTGTTGCTGCTCCTTGGTGCGATGAAAAAGTGTACTTTCACAGGAAGGGTTATTGCTGCGAACATAGCCAATGATAATTCCCCGTGTGAATTATTGCTTCCAGGAATTTCGTGAACTATGTCCTGCAGCATGAATTTTGTTACCCTGAACACTGAGCAAACCATTAAATATTGGAAGAAAAAGCAAGATTGAAGAATCAATCTTTGATTTTTTTTATTTTGAAATTTCAAATGAAAATAATCCTTTCTTCTGCATTTTTTCTCTTTGCAAATGAAAAGATGTACAGAATTTTTTGTTTTGTTTTGCATGGAATGTGTGTGTGTATGTGTACAGTCGTGGGATTATCAAATTCACAGTTAATATTTAAAATATGAGCAGTGTATCCCAATGGGAGAATTTATGCAAATGTATCACCTTTTCAGTACCCTTCTTTACTTGCTGAACACAGGGTAATCTCATGAAGTGTATTCCTTTTCCTACCTGGTTTATAGTTCATATACTCAATAGTCTAAAACAAAAACAAGACTCAGAAATAAAATTTAAATAACTGAAACATTTACATTTTTGCAGCTATAAATATACATGTTTTCTGCAATTTCTTTTTCCTTTCTCAATTCTTCAAACGTTGGGGCACATGAGATGTGTTCACCTTTTTACTTCAGAAATAAAGATAGACACATAGTTCTAATACGGAGGTAAGGATAGTATTTGGTAAAAGAAGAAAGATATTATTTCTAGGGCCTTATTCCTAGATTTGAAATGAATTATGAAGCTGAAATTCTAATTACCTTAGATGAAGTTTAATGATATGTGAATATTTACCTTTGAAACCTTGGCGCTGATATTAGCTGAAGTTCATTTGACATTTTTAAGTTTAAATAAGCTTGAAATTAAACTAGTTATGAAAACCACTAGATTTTAAACCCAGTATAGTGTGTGTGTGTGTGTGTGTGTGTGTGTGTGCATTCTCATTCTCAATTTTATCTATCTTCTGGACTATTTTTTTAGAGCTAAAACCAAAATGATTAGAATATCTCTTAGAGTTGATAGTGTTCCAGACATCTGGATTTACGCAACACAGACTAATAATAGAAAATGTGGGAATGTGGGCTGTGGGGGTTGGCTTTTTTTCCTCCCCCTTTAAGATCTAGTTCCCAAACCAGGCTTAAAATATTGGAGCCCCAGCATATGAAGTAGATATTTGACCCTTATTTGAGATATTTTAAGTGAGTTATTTACATGATTATTTGTAAAGTGCAGCAAATTCGGTGTACATTAATTAATATGCTCTCAGTGTTGTTCTTGTTGTTAGGTGCCACTGAGCTGGCTCCATTGCAGAGGACCCTATGTGTGAGATAGACCAAAACAGTAGCTGATCCTGCACCAGCCTCTCCATGGTTGTTATGCATGGATTTAATTAGCAAATAATATATTTGACTGTTAGTAGTTATAATGATTATATGTGATTATATAAATCATGATTTGTATTGCTTTGATACAATATACTTTTCAAATCATTTTATTAGGGGCTCATACAACTCTTATCACAAACCACACATCCATTCATTGTGTCAAGCACATTTGTACATTTGTTGCCATCATCATTCTCAAAACATTTGCTGTCTACTTGAGCCCTTGGTATCAGCTCCTCACTTTCCCCTCCCTCCCCCAATCTCCCTCCTTCACGAACCCTTGATAATTTATCATTTTTTATTATTATTTCATGTCTTACACTGTCCAATGTCTCCCTTCACTCGCTTTACTCTTGTTCATACCACAGGGAGGGGGTTATACATAGATCATTGTGATCGGTTCTCCCTTTCTCCCTCACCTTCCGCTTACCCTCCTGGTATCTCTACTCTCATTATTGGTCCTGAGGGGTTTATCTGTGCTGGATTCCCTGTGCTTTCAGCTCTGATCTGTACTAGTGTACATCCTCTTGTTTAGCTGGATTTGTAAGGTAGAATTGGGATCATGATAGTTGGGGGGTGGGGTGGGGAGGGAGGAAGCATTAAAGAGCTAGAGGAAAGTTGTGTTTCATCGGTGTTATACTGCACCCTGACTGGCTCATCTCCTCCCCGCCGCCCTTTTGTAGGGGGATGTCCACTTGCCTACAGATGGTTTTTGGGTCCCCACTCTAAACTTCCCCTCATTCACAATGATAATATATTTAGTTCTTTGATGCCTGATACCTGATACCATAGACAGCTTGTGTCACACAGGCTGGTGTGTGTCTTCCATGGGGGCTTTGTTGCTTCTGAGCTAGATACCACTTGTTTATAGTCAACCCTTTAAGGCCCCAGATGCTATATCTTTTGATAGCCAGGCACCATCAGTTTTCTTCACCACATTTGCTTATGAACCCACTTTGTCTTCAGTGATCATGTCAGGAAGGTGAGCATCATGGAATGCCAGTTTAATATTGCCTTGAGGGAGTACTTGATAGAGGCCCAATGTCCATCTGCTACCTTAATACTGAACTTATAAATATATGCATATCATCATATATAAATATATTTACATATGTACATGCCCGTATTTAGACCTCTATAAATGCCCTTTGCCTATTTCCTTCCTCTATTTCCTTTTACTTCCCTCTTGTCCCACAAAATACTAAGGGTGTGCAACAGAACAAGGGGAACAGAGCAACGAAGTCCCCAAGGAATACCAAAAATAGACTGTGGGGCCAGGGCATGGCATCCCATCAGACTTGACTGAAAAACACTCCTAAAAGTCAACAAACAGTCCTTGAACTATTTACAGGCTTTTCTTTTTGTTGTCATTGGTGGGTTTTTTGTAGTTTTGTTCTCTTTTGTTGCTTATTTTGCTCTGTCTTGTTTTTTGTGCATATTATTATCTCTGCAGGTCTATCTCGATAAGATAGGCAGGATAAACAATCTGGAGGAGAAAACAATGGGACTGACAGTTCTGGGGGGCACATGGGAGAGGGGGGTGTGGGTGTTAACAAACCAAGGGGCAAGGAAACAAGAAGTGATCCAAAATCAATGGCAAGGAGGGTGTAGGAGGCCTAATAGGGCTTCATCAAGGGCAATATAACCGAGAGGAATTACTGAAATGCAAATGAAAGCTGAACATGATAGTGGGACAAGAGGAAAGTATAATATACTTCTTAAGGTGAACTTGCACGATCTCAACTAGGGCAAAGCACTAGAAGAAACCATCCAGCTCTGGATTTGCATCACTCTTGCAGGTTGCAGATTTTCATCCTAAGTGATATTTCCACCCATTAGAAATATGTATTTGTTAGTCTACATATAGACTAACATGCATATGCGGGAATCATTGAGCTCTAATAATCCTTCGATGACCAGTTTCAGATTGCCATTCAGTTGGTGGTAAGTGCTTAACCATTTAGACAATTCTTGTTTTCAACATGAATAAGAGTCTCACACTCAAAATATGATAACTGCCCAATTGACCTGAACCCTCACTGCACTCAGCAGTAATGGATATTCACCACCCATGGTAAACTTTAAGCATGTTTGGTATTTATTTCTCCTTTATATATCTGGAAAAAAGGTGTTATGGCTTTTCAAGACAGATCTGAAGACTTCCTCCTTTCTTGAATGGCTTGTCCATACAGTTTCACCCGCCTAAGTTCCCCAAAATCCAAGCTCTGCTTTCTGCTCTCAAACGCCTCTCATGCACCCTCAATGGAACTCTCATGCTGTTCCCTAGCACTCTGCTGATCTGTCTGTCTGCTCCATCTGCTAGCGGATGTTCTCTTTGATCATCCATGTGGCACCTAAGCCTCTCTCAGACGTTTGGCAGAACATATATTGAACGAGAGGAAAGAAATGAAGTGATAATAAATGTATTGATATTAAATGAAATATAGAGACGTGCTCGCTTTGGCAGCACATACACTAAAATGAAATACAGGGAACTTTATTGGCAGATGAGCCTCTGGAGTTCCCATATAAGTTCTATAGGATGGGATTTCAGTTTATCTAGAATGTACATGCTAATGGAGGAGGGGAGTGGATATACTGTCTAATTATTCCATTGAAATCATTTATTTATTCACCTTTTAATAAAGTAAAAACCGTGCATGCTATTCTGTGTATAAAGTCAAGTCAGAGAAAATACATGACCAGCAATCATAACTTCAGGCCTGCTACTTGCAGTAGAGGCATTTCTCAGTGGGCTTCAGAGCTGAGCCTAGCCTCATCTCTTGAGCTTGTCATTTGGCAATCTAGAACAAAGGCGGTGAGCTATCGTCTGGCAGCCAAATGGTGCTCTTTCAACCTGGTATCTGTCCAGATAGGAAGAAGATTATGCCATTTTACATCATGTACAGTGAGAGCAAAGCAGCAGGAAGCCTGCGGGTTGAAAGTGCACAGCTCACATGGCTTCCTCGTTGCTTTCCCATCCTCGGGAACAATGAAGATTTGAGTGCAGTTGGGCTGGCTGACTGGCAAAGAAACACAGACACCGCTCACACACCAGAGTGGGGAGGAGGAGAGAGATTAAAAACCTTCTGCAACACGACTATCAAGATAAAATTAAACAGCTAATCTTATCAAGGAAACAATGTTGGAATGCCTTTCAGTTCAATTTGCAAAAGTGGAGAGTGACAATAAGACTAATGTGTGGGAGAAGGGTTTTCCACATTATAACAGTTAAACAGTAATTAGAAATGATTCATAATCGATTGCCTAAACACAAAACAATTTACAATGTTCATATTATCTAAAACATATATTTATATTTTACTTAGAATATTTATATTTAATATATGCAAGAGAAATCTGGACTATTAATAAAGAAGACCAAAGACAAATTTGCAGTTGAATTATAATTCCTATGAAGAATATTGAAAGTACCATAGACAGCGCCCCCCCCCCCCCAAAAAAAAAAAAAAAAAAAAACAAAAAAACCCCCCCCCCCCCCAAAAAAAAAAAAAAAAGAATCTGTCTTGGAAGAAATGAGGCCAGATTTTCCTTAGAAGTGAGCGTGGTGGGACTTCATGTGGAATACTTTGGGCATGTTATCAGGAGAGTCCAGTCTCTGGAGAAGGACAGAATGCTTGGTAAATATAAAGACATCAAATGAAAGAAAGTACTTATGCGGTAGCTTGGCACCATCTCTGCACTCAAACATTATCACTTGTGAGGCTGGTGCAGGCCCTAGCAGTAGTTCAGTCCGGTGTACATGGGTTCCTATAAATCAGAACATGATGTCACCAAGCAACAACAATAAAAACAAAACATCGATAACTTAGTTAATAATAGGAAATATATTATTCTAGTTTATTTAGTTTATCTAATATTCTAATTTTGGATTGTATAATTTTACAGTGAACATCCTCATAGTACATATTTTGTCTGCCTTAGAGATAATGAAGAGTCTCTTAAAGACAACTTGTGAGTATTGTTGAGGCTCTTGTTTCACACTCCCCAACTCTAAACTCTGTTCCATCAAGTCTAGTCCGACTGCTG
Organism: Echinops telfairi; assembly: GCF_000313985.2. NCBI lineage: Eukaryota > Metazoa > Chordata > Mammalia > Afrosoricida > Tenrecidae > Echinops > Echinops telfairi. The sequence goes on along the minus strand of NW_022103915.1, from coordinate 20,331,588 downwards.
GCCACCCTGCAGAACCGAATAGAGCCAATTCCGTGGGTTTATGAAACATTAACTGCCTCCAATTTTAAAGCCAATGAGGAAACTCACACCTCGTAGACATCTGTCAAGATGCACAGAGGAAAATGAGCCCTGTAAGATGCAGAGCTAGTGGACAGAGCAGTTAGATAATTAAATGTACCATTTTTCGATGGGAAAGAACCAAGCTCGCCCCTGTAGCGCTGATTCCGCTTCCTGGAGATCCCATATATTTCAGAGGAGAATTGAACCCATAAGGTTTTCACAGATTTCAGAATAGATCGGCAGGTTTCTTCCAAAATGCTTGTGGATGCATTTGAGCTCTCCGTCTTCTGGGTACTCAAAACTACTTACCGAATTGCTCCACACACGGACGCATATAACTCAAACTATTTATGAGAGAAAAGTGAATCCTCACAATTGTAGGGAAACTGATGGCACAAACTAGTTGGAGGTCCTAATATTTACCGGCTATAGGACCAAAGGCACAGCAGTCTCCTGGTCTTTTCAGATCAATCCACTGATTTATACTGCATTATTTTTGTTTCCTTACTCATACTTGGATAAAAACAAAATTGTAAGTAGACACAGAAAGTACCCACAAGAGGTCCAAAATAGCATCTAATATAAAACTATAATAATACCCAAATATATTGGGAAAATTAACTTTGTTGTTATTTTCATCTAATTATAAAAATTAAATGTATGTATATATTAAATGTAAACAACACTAATGTTTATAAAACAATCTTAGGTTAATACGCTATTTTTTGTGCTTTCTTTTATTTTATTATTATCTGGAATTAAATGCCTCTCAAAATTCAAACCTTGTAGTTGTTAGTCTTACGATGTTACTTAGCTGGTCTTTGATAAACTTAGGTATATAGCTATTTCTATATATGAAAACTTCCTCAAAAATCCCATTCACAAAGCACACATTGTTGCACATGAGCTTCAAAGAATGCAATGATAACTCTTCTGTGTTTTTACTTCTGAATTTATTTTCACTTATTTGCAAATATAAGTAGCACATTACTCCACAAAATTTGGACCTCTAATTTTCATTATAATTTAGGTAAGCCCGTGAAATTTTTGAAAATTATAATTTAAATTAAATTTAAAATACCTTTAAGATTGGAAAAAAATCACGATTCATAAATTTGTAAAAGGCTATCCATCTTTATGAATATAAAATCTACAAAGCATCACAAAATGTTTATATATTATGCCCTTAAAACAACAATAAAATAAACAAACCAGTTAGGTATGTGCAAAAGAACAAAACATTGACCAGTTCGGCATCATTCTTTGAATTGTTTTATTTCAGCCCATTGTTGTAATTACTGTGGCAAGCACCTCCTTGAGGTCTTCTTCCTAGTTTTCACTTTAGCAAGCATGTCTTTTTCCCAGGACTGACCTCTCCTGATGGCATGTCCAGAGTCCTGCAGCGGAGGTCTTGCTATGCTCACAGCAGCCGTGCCATGGTGTCTTCATGTGGGTGGTGGTGGCTGTTCCTTTCCCGGTTCAATTGTTCTCCTGGCAGTCCCCTGCCTTTTCATTCTTCTTCCCCAACACCCTGAGTCAAATGCATCCATTTTACACCTGTCTTCATTTCTGTGCCTTGTCCACTGTCCATCTTACACGTGAATGTAAGGTGATTTCTATGCCTTATCCACTGTCCATCTTACACATGAATGTAAGTGATGAATGTAAGGTGAATGTAAGGCGTAAGTGGATGGACAGTATGCCTTATCCACTGTCCATCTTACACATGAATGTAAGCTAATGTAAGGTGATATCCACTTACATGAATGTAAGGTGACCATGGCTTAGGTCAGCCACACATGAGTCCTCAAAGTGACACCCTTGTCTTGCAACCTTGTTAAAAAGTCTTGTGCAATCTGCCTAATGCAATATGCCATTTGATTTCTTAAAATTGCTCCCTAAGATTTCCAATGTTCTAATATGTAAGGAGGCTGACTGCCACATCTTTCCCCTGTCAACTGTCTCAAGACACTTACTCATCAATCTTTCAGTTAGTGAAATGCATGGCCACTGCCACAGACTGCTCGTGCACACACATGTATGTGTATAATTTTTGCACAAGTATCGTGAAATGTCTAACTGTGAAATGTCTTAAACAGTTTCCTAAGCACATCAATGCTGTCCACATTATATATGTCCATGTGTTATTTAAGTGTGTTATATATGAAGTTGTAGTATATAGATGTTGAAAATTTTACAGAAGGTTAATTTATACTCAGTTCACTGACTTATTGATGACTATATGTAGGATTGTTATCACCATCATACTGACTTATTAAGGTTCTTTTAGAGTATTGATAAAAATTTTGCATGCTGTTGTGTCTGAAACTGCCAGACTTTGACACAGAAAGATAAATAGTATTAAAAGACTTTATTTGATATGTTGAAATACATAAAGTACATGATATAAACACAGGCAGACTCACTTCTTCTACCAGAGATTCAATAACAGGGACTCTGATAAACAATATAATTATCATAAGTAAAAGAAAAATGTTTATTTGATACATTCTCCTTCTGAAAAGGATTAGTCTCAGAAATCCAAAAGGGCAGTTCAACCCTGTCCTAGAGAGTTTCCATGAGTCAAAACCAACTTGACAGTGAGTTTGTTGTTTGTTTGTTTGTTTGTTTTATAATGTAACCATTCATTGCATTATCAATAATATTTGTCTTAATAAATATATTCTATTTTGATAAAATTTGGTGAAAACTGATTTTACATCTGATAATTCAAAGGAATATTCATAGACTAGCTTCTTTTTTTAGTTTAATAATACTTTTGCTTGATTAAGAACATTCTTTTGATGCTAAATACTACAGTCCACGTTCACAAAAAGAAAAGTCACTCTGACAAGGTTAAGGAGGAAATAAAATAATGGGACTAGTCTTATTACACAGTCTCCAACAACAATTAATTATACCTCCCTGAAAGAATAGTGTACATTATATGTATATAAACACGCATATATAAAATGCATATATATGTACATATGTGTGTGTCTTGAGCCAAAAGTAGTTATTCCTACTAGATTTCTCATTAATAAATGCACAGGTTTACTGAATATAAAACATAAACTTATTTGTACTCAGTGGGTGGCTATAGACAAGTTCAATAATATATTTATCTTAGGCATGTTATTGTGTCTTCAAAAAGAGAAACTTTTGTTTTACATGGCAAATATTTCTTAGACCTCCAGGATAAAACATATCAAAGCAAAATTTTTACAAGTCTGATTAATAAAGATCCTTTAAGACATAGTAAAGTTGCCCCTTACAAATTTCTGAGACTATACTCTTTACTCAAGAAGAAAGCCTTGTCGTTCTCCCGTGGAGCTTCCTGGTGGTTTGGAATTGCTTATCTTGTGGTTAGCAGTCCAATGTATCACCATAAGTCCTAATACAATCAGGACTCCAGAAATATCTGTATCCCAACAAGTCTCTAACATTACCTCTAAACATAAAATCGGGCTCTACAAAAGAGAGTGAGTGTAGAGACAGTGGTATAAAGAATTTAACTATATTTGCCAAATGTATATAAGTCTATGATACTCTGCATCTAGTTCTGGGAACAAGATTCTTGACAATGTTTCAGGACATGTAGGGACCCTCTATTACACAGGCACATCAAATTACCTTTCAATATAGTCAATGAATTGAACTAAGTCATAGTCAATAAAAATATATTCAAACTCTTATAAATATAAACATCTAGTCTATGCAACCCTATCAGCCACTAGATATGAAATAAGCAAAAACAAAAGTAATACTATCATTATAGGTTGATATGCAATAGAAAAAATAGAAACACAAATGAAGTTGAGACATTAAAATTGAGTGTCATTATTAAGATAAAATATAGTTATCCAAATTACTTGAAATATACTTATGATAAATTACCATTGACTACACAGTGAAAGTGAAAACAAACATACATAATGAAGAGGGATTGTCCCCTGGACCAACACTCCCAGTCTGACAAACGTTGCCCTGCATCTTACTGCTCTTCTTTTCTCCTCTAAAAATAACAAAGTAGTAAAATCCTCTCTTGCTATCTTTGTAAAATTGAAGTTGGTTGTGCCATATAAGATCATAATAATTTAATCTAGAATGGCCACTGAGGTATCATTACTCGGATTATTTGCAGTTACTTGTCAGCTATTTCTGTACTTAAATATATTAGGGCTGAAGACAGCTCTAATTCTAATCTGTTAAACACTTGTCGACCGTGCTGTATTTAGAACATTGTTTGGTTTCCAAGATGTACGCTGTCTTGAAGCTCACTGTGCTTTAAGGACAGACAATCGCATACTGCAGAGAACATCTGTCGAAGAAGGCATATGAAATGATGACCCAAGAAACAAAAATGCTCTATTCTAGTTAAGGAGTCCTGGTGGGTTTTAACCCACTCCTGAGCACTGAGTTTGATAAGACATCTGGCAAATGAGTGTGTATATACACAACTGGGCTATAGAAATATAGTGATGATTTTCAGTAACTCCATTTCTACAAAATAGATCGAAAGAATGAATGCAGAACCATGTTTTTATTGTTGGCTGTCTGGACCATTATAAGTCATAGAGACCTGTTGAGCACAGTAGACATAGAATATGAGATTTTGAATGGATGGATCAATGGATAAAGGGGAAAATTTCATAGTAATGATATATGCAAAACAGGTTTTGTTGTGAAATGAAGTCATTTAATTCTATAAATTCAATGACCAATGAGCTTAAAAACTTTTGTAAAACTCTGAACTACTTGATTAAGAATTTTTCAAATAAATAAAAAAACTCGATTTAAGGCAGTATAAGCATTTTAAAGTCAAGCAATCCTATTGGCCACATAGGGAGCTTTGATGATGTACTGATCTAAGGTTGGGGAGGCTAAGTTACAGGTAGGCCGTCTGTATCTCCTAGTTGCTCACTGGGAGAAAGATGAGGCAGTTGGCTTCCTAAAACGTTATAAGCTTAGAAACCCTTTGTGGCAGTACTACTCTGTTCTCTATGCCATTAGTTGTCTCGATCAACTTAATAGTAGTGGGTTTAGTTTGGTTTTCAGCCATATACTTTTATGAAATTTGGTTTTCATTATTCATGTATGACATAAGTAGAATGCTCATAATAGTGTAGAATAGCTTTATTCATTTTCTTTTTTTTCATTGTTAGATGCCATAGAATAGGCTCTGACTCACAGTGACGCTATCTGTTGACAATAAAACCAAATACCGCCCACTTCTGTGCCATTCTCAAAATTGTTCTTGTCTTTACGTCTACTGCTGCAGCCATTCTGTCAAATAATCTTGTCCGTGGACTTTGGCTTTTTCCTAGCTCTGCTATTTAACAGTTCTTTTCATATGCACAGTTTACTCTGGAACACACAGAGGAATGCCTTTTCATGGTCAATGGAACACATGTAAGCATATTTCTGGTGTTCTCTGCTTTGAGCCAAGATCCATCAGACATCAGCAATGACATTGCCCCCTTATGAATCTAGCCAGAATTTCTGGCTGTTTTTTAGCCTTTTCTTCTTAGCTTCCTGGCTCCTTTATTCTTTAAGAGCTTAGCATTCAGATGTGGTACATTTTTAAACAATGTGGACTATAATACAAACCAGAGAATTTAACATTTTTTTAAATGGAGTGGAATGAAGAAGAGTGTATAATGGGTTGTTTTTATCTTTTCGGACATTTAAGAATATATACGGCCTAAGGGACTTTGGAGGCTTCGAGTCCACTGCTGGACAGTATCATTTTGGGCAAATGGATCCACAGATGAAGACAATACATAAAGCATTTCTCAGATAACTTTGTTGACAAGCACTAAGTAGGCTGAATCAACTCTAAAAAAGAAAGTGTCTGTGGTTTTTTTAGTGATGTTTTCCATGGGTACTCGGGAGATTAACTTAGTGTTTTCCCATCTGTCAAAAGGGAATATCATTATTTGCTCTACCTAGTTCACAGTAGTGTTTTAAGAAGCAAATGAACTAAAATGTTATAATAGCAAAATCAATCTACATTTTAATATTTATACAGTGAGGAACTATTTGCAAACTCTTTGTTAAGGAATTCTTTTGAACTCCTCAGTCAAAGACACTGCAATTACTTCATGCATCCTGAGTAAATGAAGAACTAAGACCAGTGAATAAGGCTAAGGGGTAAAACCTGGAAGTTGATCTTGCATTTGCCAGGTCAGCGAGAGGAAAGGCTAACTTTAGTCACCGCCTCCAGCACAGCAGGGCCAAGAGTCCCCAGGGAGGGGCTGTTCTGTCCAGGCACCTCGAACTCATCCGGTTGCATATTCATCACCAGCCTTTACCTTTCTCAGTGTGTTATGCTGCCAGCAGCTTTGAATCCCTAAACCTTACACTGAAAAGCAAATAAGTCTCCCCGTGTGCCCCTGCAGTCCACATGTCTGATTTTCCACCATGGCAGTTTCTTACCTCCTAAGAAGGGTGACAGTGATGTTCTACCAAAGGTTGCCTGAAAAAGTGTTCATATTTTTCAGAACTAGAATAAGCATTTCTTCTTACTTCCCTATATATGACACATTGTTTCCATGGCATAAAAAAAAACAAAACCCAAAAACCAAAAAAGATGGATTATACACAAGTCTATACGGCAAATGTAATAAAAAAGAACCCCTTACAATTATAATGGATTAAATCTACCATATATACTCGTGTATAATCCGATTTTTCAGCACATTTTTAATGCAGTTTTTGTGGTAAAAGTATGTGCCTCAGCTGATAGTCGGCTTGGCTTATACTCGCGTAAATACGGTACCCACTTTTGAGTTAGTACCATATATCATTCCTATGGAAAAAAATGGAGAGCGAAGGTGCAATTCTTTGTATTTCATTTTTCTCCTTTGTTTAACACAAAGGCATGTGTACATTTAATAGCTTTCCATGTTATCTATCAGCAAATATGTTGCATTGCCCCACAATCTGTCCTAGGGGGTAGGGGTATAGTTGTGAGCAAATAAATACAGCCCATTCCCTCAAATGTACTCTAACAGATACAATGTGTGTGATAAAGAGATCATCCTTTTAAATGGAGGCTAGTTAGAAGATGGTTTTCAGAGCCATGTCCTAACCTGAAAATTTAAAAATATGATGACATTAAGGAATCCAAGAACATTCAGAAGACATGAATTCTTGAAACAGGTGTATTGGTAAATGAACATAGAACATAAAAGACAGACAAATCAAAACATTACTGATTCCTGATCACAGCCACCTAACCTGTTACTTTTCAGTCTACTTCCCCAATTTATTAAGACATATTCAATCAGGAAGCTAATAATGCTCAGAGCACAGAATTTCTGAGAGCTTCCTGGATGGTCAAAGGCATCTTTGAACCGGAAAAGATGCTGTAGCAGCCTTTGAAGGGGGGCGTGAAAATGGGTGATTTAGTCGGGAACTGAATCTTGGGATTCTGTTTTTCCTGGGATTCATTGGCGATGGGAAGATTGCTTTTTTATCCATCTACCATCTAACTAAATAAGCTTTTTGTTTTTTCTGACAATACTCAATCCAAAGAGAAACCTTCCTTCCCGATGTCCTAACCAAATTATCTAACACAATCAAGCCTATAAGAGATCATCCTAATAGAGTTGCATGAAGAGGTGCAAGTGCTACCATGCTATGTGGACTACCTCATGGGTATAAATGAATCATTTTTTGTTTAACTGCAGGTGTGTTTTGGGTAGTCTTTGGCTGGTGATATGAAAATTCTTAGACTTGATGGCTTACACTTCTGGGAGTGAGTGGCTATCCATTTCAGTGTCAGTATATAATAATACTTAGTCAAATAGATGTAAGATTGAATCCCAGCCCTTTAAATGAACTGAAAGAATCAAGCTCATTTCAATTGGTTTTAAAGATCTCAAAATTAATGCAAGAATCCGGGGAGAACCAACAAAAAAACAAAAACAAAATATTCATTTAAGTAGCAGCACTATAGTTCCCGTAAAATAAAGACACATGAATATGACAGATGGCTCAAGAATTAAAGCTTTACCAGATAAATAACTTGTTTTCATTTAAAACTCAAAGACTTTAAACTGTTTTTGACTGTAGCCTCTGCAACATTCTTCCAGAAAGAGACTTAGCATAGTCTAAGAATAAAAGAAAAAGAATCATTACAACTCATAATAACAAAAGATAGAAAAAGCACATAATAAAACTGCAAGGCCTCCCATAGAGTATGACAGAAGACATTTTGGAAGTGCATTTCAAAAGGGAAGAATAATTATGTAAGTTTAGTATTTTGAAAATCTTTAAGATTTCCTATCTGTTTTAAGTAAGCTATTGTCTACAAATTCTATCTTAATCCTTCAAGGAACCAATATTCAAGTATTAACAATTCCTAAGAAGGGCACTCCAGTTGATAATGGCTTAATATGTTGAAAGATTGTTAGGTAATATGTGATGCCAGCTCTCAGCCACAATTGTCCAAGTAATCTGGACAGGAGGACATCAGTCAATGAAAATCCTATGGATAATAAGAGTCTGACTTACGATCAGTCTTAGGATGATGCAAGACCAGGTATCATTGGGTTTCATTGTGCATGAGTTGCATTATTAGGAGACCATTTTATAATAGCTAATACAGTAACAATGAAGAATAATATATTTTATAGAACTCCTTTACCCCTTCTTACATCTGTGCATTTGGAAAAGGATACCTGTGCTAAGCATACTAGATATTGGTTCTAAGTACGGGCCAGACAAATCTACAGTGCCTAGACACATAGGAGTATGCAGAACTGTGATTGGACAGTGCTATTTATGTAACAGTGATAAATGTAACAGTGTCAAAACTATCCAGGGCAAGTCCATTCCATGCTCTTGATTTTAAACTGGCTAGCTGTGCTAAATTGTCTAGTTGTGAGAAGAGAACAGGGAATACTGCATAGTTTAAAATCAGGAAAGCTGCCCATCAGGGTTGTATTCCCTGCCCATACTTATTCAATCTATATGCTGAGTACGTCATCAGAGAAGTTGGATTATATAAAGAAGAGTGTGGCATCTGGATTGGAGAAAGGCTTATTATCAATCCATGGCATGCAAAGAACACAACTTTGCTTGATGGGCATCAGGAGGAATTGAAAGACTTGTTGATGCAGTTCAAGGATTGCAGCTTTCAATATAAATGAAAACTCAATGTTAAAGAAGGCTAAAATTCTCACAACTGGACAAATAGGTAACATCCTAATAAATGGACAAACGTTTGCAGTTGTCAAGGATTCTGTTTGAAACCACAATCTATGTTCATGGAAAAAGCAGTCAAGAAGCCAACAGACATATTGCATTAAGTAAGTCTGCTGCACAAGGTCTCTTTATAGTATTGAAGAGCAAGGAGGTTACTTTGAGGACTAAGGTGTGCCTTGCCCAAGCCATGGTATTCTCCATCGGCTCATATACATGTTGAAGTTGGACATTGAATAAGGAGGACTGAAAAAGAATCTACGAATTTGAATTGTGGTGCTGAAGAACAATATGGGAAGTGCCATAAACCTCTAAAAGGACGCATCTATTTGTACTGGAAGGAGCCAGGCCAGGGGCTCCTGGGAGGCAAAAATGGCAAGAGTTTGTCCTACATACATATTGTCAGGAGAGACAAGTCCCTGGAGAAGGACATTGTGTAAGGTAACATGGAGGGCAGCAAAAAAAAAGAGGAAGGCCCTAGAAGAGACGGATTTACACAGTGGCTGTGATGAAGGACTTGGGCATTCTAACAATTGTCAGTGTGGCACAAGACTGTGCAGACTTCTTTCTGTTGTGTACAGGTTAGCTTTGGGGTGGAGCTGACTGAATGCCACCTACCAACACTACCTACCACCTCGGTTAAGCTCCACTTCTGCCTTTGCTCTTTGAAACTCTTAATATTGCTGAGGGAGACTGTCGATCAGTTTCAACTACTGGGTAAAGCTTCAAAAAACGAAGGCCCAGCAGAATATTTTTTTCTGTCTTATTTGTAAAACATGTTTGGCCTTTTGGCACAATTTAAAACAAAATAACAGCTTCAATATATATTTTCAGGCTTATTTGATACATTGACAGAAATATTTGATTCATACCCCCCAAAAATGTTTTCAAGTTTATAATTTATCAAACTCATTAGGAATTTCTTTTCATGTCATGTAACAACGTTTTCTGTAACATGATAGCGGTGTGTACAGGAAAGTTAAGGTTTTCTGAGTACTTTGTTAAGGGTGTGAAGATGGATATGAACATATCTGGATTTTTAAATGATTACATTTCCAGATTTTTTTGGAGTGAAGTCATTTTGGCTGATAATTTAAAGTAAGGGAACTCTAGACTATTTTGGTTAGGGGTGTATAACATGGAGGAAGCAATGCCTTTTAAGCTTGTATAATAAATACATCTTAGCAGGAAAGACATTCAAGAAGATTCATAAGCATCTCTTGGCAATATAGTATAGAAATCAATCAAAAAGCATACTGGATCCAGAGGGAAGGCTACTCTGTGATCCCCTTTACCACCCCAGCCACCCCTCCTCTCTCTCTCTCTCTCTCTCTCTCTCTCTCACACACACACACACACATACACACACATATTCACTAACCTTTTGAAACTTCCTCACATATGTAAGATCTATCTGTCTATCTTACATATCTAAGATATTCTAACGATGGTAGAGGAAGACCAGTAGAAGCAATTTTAACTATGTTTGAGTGCCTACTCTACCAGAGTACTGCTGTAGTTGCTTTACCAGTGATTCTCGAAGATTACTTCTACCTGAGCAGAGATGGACACAGATGATACAATCCTTCCTGATAATCTACACCCGTGACCAGGCATCTTTCACTCTCCTGGACATGCAAATTCCAAATTATAATTTTCTCGAAGTCCCTTGCCTCCAGGTTTTGGTTCTTGCTGTAGTTAGGTGTGGTTACATTGGCTTCTCCTCACAGAGATCCTCTGGACCACTGAAGGAAACCCTGCCTGGTCACACACATATTTGTGCCATCCTCACAATTGTTGTCTTTGAACCCACTGTTGTAGCCAGTATAGCTGTTCATCTGGTCAAGGGTCTTCTTGCTTTTCATTGACCCCCTGCTTTACCAAGCCCGATGTCCTTTCCTAGGGGCTGGTCTCTCCTGATAACTTACCCAGAGTACCCAGCACAAGGTATTACCATCCTCATGTATAGCGACTCTTCTGGCTGTACATCGTTCAAGACAGACTTGGTTCTTCTGCTAGCAGTATTCTTCACCAACACCATAATTCTAATGCACCCATGCGCTGGTCTTCTTTATTTACCGTCCAGCTTGCACAAGCATAGGCGGTACAGATGTATACTAATCCATAAAATAATATAATTAATCATAATATTTTAAAGATGTCATTATAACAGATTTGCCCAGTGTAGTATTTAATCTGATTTCCTGACTTCTCCCATGATTGTGGATTCAAGTAGAATTAATCCTTGACAACGTCAGACTTTTATTCACCTACCGTTATACTGACTCCTGCTCCGCTTGCAAGGATTTTTGTTTTCTTTACATTGAGTTGTAATCCTTACAAAAGCTTGCTGCCTTTGATCTTCACCAGCAAGTGCCTCGAGTCCTCTTTTGTTTGCAGCAAATAGGTGCTGTCAGCTGCATATTGGAGATGGTTTGTGAACCTCTTGGCTGTCATGATGCTGTGCTCTTTTTCACATAGTCTAGCATCTAGGGATCTGCTCAGCTTCCATATTTAATCAGAATGGTGAATACTACAACTCTGGCATACATCTTTCTTGGTTGTAAAACATGGTGTGTACCCGTGTTCTATTACAAAACCTGCCTCTTGATCTATATAAAGGTTCTACATGAAGACAGTTAAGTGTTTCAGAATTCTCACTCTTCACAATGTTATTGATATTCTGTTTAAATTCACATAGTCCAATGTATTTTTATAGTCCATAAAACATTCTCAGCTCCTTACAGTCGATTTGATTCTATTCCATAACTAGTCTTGACTTTTTGTTTGCTTCTTTTCCATACAATTTCCTTGCTTGCTAGTTTTTGTTAAGCATTTTTTTGTTGTTGTTGTTTTTGTTTTTGGTGACCCTGACGTGATGTTAAGCATTTTTAATCAAAATAAAGCTCCTGGACCTATGCCAGAAGATTTTACATATCCCCAGTGTCATAAGAAGATGTGTCCTCATTATTATTTTTCTTTCCTTTTACATTAGCTCATGGGAACCCCTAAAGGCAATATGCCTCTTTTAAGTTTCCAAAACAGGTGAGAGGAATATTTAAAATTAAAAGTATATTATCTGACTCTTATCTATTATTTTTTCCATGGACTGTAACATGCATTCTATTTTTGTTGATTGTTAGTGCTATTTTTTAATTTTATATTTATACATTTTATTTGTTGAAAAGCTAAAATAAATAATATCCTTACTAATATAAATGGTTTTCATATATATACAGGGAAATGACATGAGGATACCAGAGTGCTCTCCTGTGAAGATCCTTGATGAGATAGACAATTAAGTATGTAATAAAGGGAAAAGTTTTCAAGAAAAAATGGAAACATTTCTTTTGATATATTCCTCTCTCACAGGGGGACTGGCTATTTTCACAGTGTGAGGAATATGCGTTCCATGAATCAGTCTCAGTTGTTTGTGCTTTTTATTATAAATTAATAAAATTCATTAATACAATATGTATATGTGAGGGGATCCAGGCCCTAACAAAAACTCACAGGTCCGGTAGGCGCAACTGTACAGCTATAATATATGAAGATTTCAGTAAAGTCATAGAGAATAAGAGAGAAAGGAGAAAGAAAGTAAAATAAAGAAGTCAGATATGTTTATGGTAGCATGCTCACCTCTGCCTCTCTTGATGGTCCACGTGGAAGTGTGCGAGGAGGGGAGGGATTTATTTCTCACCAAGATTTATATATCTTTTGGGGTGTGCAAGCCCTTGATTACAGGTAACAACCTACGTCACAGGAAGGGGTTGTACCATAGGCAATACAGCAGTGAGCAGGGGATGATCTAGGGGTGTACATGCTATAGGGTACACATGTGACAAGATGGGCAGGTCCTAGATTCCTAATGGCAGCCTAATCTTGATTGTCCTAGAGCTGGTGCTTTGATTTATTCTGAACCCTTCAGGGAGAGCAATCCACTGTCCTTAACTGTAGGGAGAGAGCCCCACCTATGGTGGGACAGTCAATAGGGTCTGCTTGCTCTGGATGGCTGATGCCTTCAGGGAGATAACTTGACAATCATTTATCATTAGTTGCAAGCCGTGTCCTAGGGCTGACATTTATTTGGTGGAGACAAGCCTTATTTCCCACGTGTATATATGTCTGTACATTTCTAAGTAGGTATCTTATTTTTCCCACTGTTGTTTCTGAAGCATCAAAAATCACATAAGATGCACTCTAATTTTGTTGATCATAAGTTCTATTTTAAAATTATTATCATTTTAAAAGTTATAATTATACTTATTTGTTTAATAACCAAAAATATATAATTACTACACAAAACTGATACATTTTTAAGAAATAATAAATATAAAATTATTTTATTGTTACTTTGTGACTGATTATTGCCTTTGTGACTGATTGAATTGGTTACTTTGTGACTGATATTGCTAATAATTAGTCTAAGCTTGAATTCAGGACAGTATTTTCATTAAGATTTCCTTTTAACTTTGGGCCTCTATTTAAGTACTCCTTCAATGCAAGAACACTTTGTTCTATTAAACTGGCATTCCATGATGCTCATCTTCCCGACACGATCACTGAAGACAAAGCGGGTGCATAAGCAAATGTGGTGAAGAAAGTTGATGGTGCCCAGCTATCAAAAGATATAGCATCTGGGGTCTTAAAGGCCTGAAGGTAAACAAACGGCCATCTAGCTCAGAAGCAACAAAGTCCACATGGAAGAAGCACATCAGCCTGTGTGATCACAAGGTGTCGAAGGGATCAAAGAACTAAAAATCATATCATTGTGAATGAGGGGGAGTGTGGAAGGAGCCGAAGCCCAGCTGTAGGGAACTGGACATCCCCTTACAGAAGGGTCGCAGGGAGGAGACAAATCACTCAGGGTGTAGTATAGCGACGATGAAACATACAACTTTCCTCTAATTCTTAAATGCTTCCTTCCCCCAACTATCATGATTCCAATTCTACCTTACAAATCTAGCTAGATCAGAGGATGTACACTGGTACAGAAAGGAAATGGAAAGACAGGGAATCCAGGGCAGATGATCCCTTCAGCTCCAATGGTGAGAGTGGTGATACTGGGAGGGTGAGTGAAGTTGGGGTAGGAAGGTGGAACCAATTAAAGGGATCTACGTATAACCACCTTCTGGGGGATGGACAACACCAAAGTGGGTGAAGGGAGATGTCGGACAGTGTAAGACGTGGCAAAATAATAATAAGTTATAAATTCATGAGGGAGGTGGGGTGGGGATGGAGGGGGAAAAATGAGGAGCTGATACCAAGGGCTCAAGTAGAAAGCAAATGTTTTGAGAATGATGTGGGCAACAAATGTACAAATGTGCTTGACATAATGGATGTATGTATGGATTGTTATAAGAGTTGTACAAGGCCCCAATAAAATGACTTTTTAAAAAGAAGAAAGAATGATTAAAAAGATTTCCTTTTAGTATTTGAATTATATTTACAAAAATATGTATTTAGCAAAATATTTGTACAAAACATTTATTTATAAAAATAATCTCTTTCATTTTCTTGATTTACAATTATCCTTTTCTCTATTTCTAAACCTATTAAAATGTTTTAGAGAATGTTCTAAATTTTGTTTTTTGTCATAAAGACAAAGAAATGTATAAAGAATTCATTATTCACCAGTAAAAACTAATACATTTTCACATGGTCACAGTTTCATATAAACCTGTAAATAAGTATTTATAGCAAAAAAAAAATTTGCTCCCTCTTTCCCCTTCTATAGGGAACTAGATTGGTAGAGTGGCCATTCATTAGGCTGCTAATTGCAAGGGCAGCAGTTTAAAAACACCACCAGCTCTAAAGGAGAGAGATGATGCTTTCTACTCTCAGATACCCACAGCGGTAGTTCTATCCTATCATGTAATGTAACAATGACTCAGAATATATTTGATGGCAGTGAGTTTGGACTTTTGTTGTATTTTTATTTTTATTTTGGTCCGCTTCTATTCAAATATCTAGGGCAGTATCTTGAGATTCAACTCAAAGGTTTTTCTATCCTCCATACTGTCCCATCTCCTCCCTTTATTGCTCTATGGCATGACTTTATTATATAGTGACTCATAGATAGCATGATATTTTTAAACTCTTGAAACAGGTTTTGGGTCAACCTGGCTGGACCAGGATTCTCGGTGATTTGACAGTTAAAGCCTAGTAATGGGCCATGATGTGACCTAACACAATATGGTCAACACCAAAATAGGATCTGTAGTCAGCAGTGAATCAGGTACAAGAAGATTATAGTAGAATGCAGCCCTCTCACTCAGGTTACAGCCTTGAGGCAATTTAAAGGAAGTCTCTTCAGGGATGTGGTAAATGGAAAAGATTGGTTTTTTTTGCTAGGTTTAGATCTTGTATCTGGCTCATTGACCTCTGGTTTTCGGGTTTGAGTCAATGGTCTATCATACTGCCTGTCAACCTAGTGATCCATCAGCACCCTTTCATTGGACCCGAATTCTCACCTGCCAACCTTGAATTCATGTACCTCTTCAGGCATCAGCTGATCTGCAGCCCCAACCTACAATCTTCTGGCCAACCTTGTGCTCATCAATGCCCTTAGTTTAGAAGGCCTGATGAAACCCATTCACATTGGGTGACCCTACTCATATTAGAATTAGTGATACGACTTCCAACATCACTGCAACACACAAGCCACTACAGGTTGACAAACCAACAAGTTGAGAACTCCACAAACATCGATCAAGAAAATTTGCACATTGGATGTTCAGGGGGTAAAAAGAATAGAGAAAAAAGAAAAATTATCCTGGAGGTTAATTTTGGATGATAGATTTTTGTAAAGCCTGATCTCCTTGTAATAGAATGATAATGATGATAAAGTTAACCTTGAGTGAGTAGCCTAGAATCTAGTTGAAAGGATGACTCAGGAGGCATATTTTGGCCTCCACAATAGGTCAGAAGGAAATTTCAATCCTGGGATTTGGAGGCAGGTTATACTCAGATGTCCCTGCAAACCAAACTGATCTTGCCAAAATATCCCCATTGGTGATACAGGGCCAAGACCTTTCCTAATACCACTGATTACCTACTATGTATAACTCATTAAAAGGTTATTGGAGAACAGGCTTTATCTGTCCATGAAGCTCTGCCCACTGGGAGTTGGAGGTACTGAAGAGTGACACATTATGATTAAGTACAGAATGTTGTATTCCTTGTGTGTATTAGGTTGGGTTGTTTGGGGAAACATCCCAGTGGCTATTTTTGGTATTCCCCTGGAGATTTCATCACTCTGCTCCCCCTACTGCTCTGCTGCATGTCCTTAGTGTTTCTCACAGCATGATGGGGCCAGACCGTGCATGATTCCCACACTGTGTCTCCAGTGCTGTCCCCCACAGCGCCATGGTTCAGTGAGGGACACCGTGTCCTGTGGTGTGGCCCACCCTACGGTCCTCCCCTTGCATTGTTTGCTCAGAGTAGGAGCATCGTCTTCAGGCTTGGTGGGCCAGGATGGCCTCCCCTCCCTCTCCATCCCTTTTCGTTTCTCCCATGTGCTCTAATCTGACTTTCCTCTCTCCCCAAGCTGTAGCCCCACTGCTGTCCTCTGAAGTGCATTCTTCTGAGGGGGTTTACTGGGTTTTCTATTTAGAGTCTCTAAAGTCTAAAATCAGGGGGTCAGCAGAGAATTATATGGAAATTAATCTATTTCTAGGATCTTCCAAGTACAGGGTTCTAAAACGAAATTTCACGTTTTTTTGATATTTGTTAACTTTAGGATATTATCATCTTCTACAAACTGCTGATTAGGGTTGATGTGAGGCTCATTCCATTTTCAAAGAAAGGAATGGATGCTCAAGTCCTGTAGTTATGACTTTAAATTTAACAGACCTCCCCTTTTCCCTAAGCATTTCTTCTTCTTTCCTTTTCTGGGTTTAAAGGTTTGTGTATTGTATTGGAGTTGATGATGAGAAGAAGGGATAAAAAGAAGAGAAGTAAACAAGAGAATGAGGTGACATTGGCTTGATTTGTTTACTTTCCCTGTGCTACAGCCTAGATAGAGAAAGATGGTATATCTATCTGTAGAAACCCTTATTTTATTGTTGTGTGAGGGAAACGTATTGCCAGAAAAATACAGACCAAAGTCATAAAACATAGCTTGAGTTGGTATGTAATAGAAGTAGTTAAATATTTTCACCACTTTCAATGAACTCTTGAAAAGACTAATCAGGAAAAAGGGCAAGACTGATTAATGAGACTAAAAAATAAATAATGTTATAATTTGAATAATTTAGTATTATAAATATTAATGGTTCAGTAAATATGAAACGACAAGAATGAATTTCCCAATCTAAAAATACAGATCATATTCATTGGTTCCTGATTTATAAAATTATCATTAAACATAGAATTATTTAATCATATTTGTTTCTTAAAATTCTCTGGACTATAATTTAAGACAGAAAGAGAACCCTTACCGTCTATAAAAATTGCTTGACTTATTAAAAGAAAATTTTAACTGTAAGTTTTTGGGGTTGAATTGTAACACACACACACACACACACACACACCAATGATGTGTTGAAGTCATAATCCTAGAACCTTATAAATGAGATCTTCTTGGAGATAAGCTCTGTGTAGATGTAAACATGTTATGATTAAGTTATGCTTTCACAAAACCTATGGGTCCATGGCCTATTTATTGGCCAATTAAAATAAAGTGGATACTGAATGCAAGAGAAGAGAAAGGAATGTTGTCAATACAGACAAGGGGCTATGCAGGATCTCTGACCAAAATACATGGAACTGCCCGTAGATGAGTACTTGGGACTTTTATCTCTCCAGACTTCTGGGATTCTGACTACCCTCTGCCCATATTCCTCGCTTTAACTCTTCTCTTCTCTGTTTACAAGGAATATCTGGCTTTTGAATCATGTTCGTCCGGATGTCTTCTAGATATAGATTTTGTTTGTGATTTTATTTATATATATATATATATATGTATATGTTTTTAAAAAGTGATTTAATTATGGAAGTGTATGATACGTGAATATTTTATCAAGAAAAGTACTATAAAAACAAAAACAACAAAAAGAGAAAGAAACCAAACTTGACCAATGGTTACCATGGATGAAGAAGGAAGAGCTTCTTCTTAGTGGGCAGTGAGTGTATTTTAATGGTGATGGATCCATTTGAAGAAGGATATCAATGATGGTTGTACAACAAGTAGATATAATCAGTGGCACTGAATTAAACATGTAGAAGTCGTTAAATTGGAGAATGTTTTGTTGTGTATATTTTTGTCCAAATTGAAAAAAAATACACAAAAACAATGAGTTCAAGGAAGAACATATTCTAAAATTGATTGTGGTAAAGATTGTACAATTCTTCTTGATATGATTAAACTATTGAAGTATATGATATGTGGATGCAGTGCCAACAAAACTGTCAAAAAATAAATTAAACTAAATTGACTCAAGGAGGACAATTGACAAGATGATTTGTTCATTTCCGGTCATTGGGATCCAAGGTGAATTAGAAGCACTGCTGTAGGGACAGGGAGCCCTGGTAGCATATTGTTGGGCTGCTAACTACAAGGGCCACAGTTGTAAACCACCAGTTGCTCCTCAGGAGAAAGACAGCGCTTTCTACTCTAGGAAAGAGGTTTATAGTCTCGAAAACTCACAGGGGCACTTCTTCCCTGACCTTAGGGGTACTCTGTATCAGTCCTGGACTGGATGGCAGCGAGTTTGATTTCCTGTCTTTCGGACTTGGCTTAGGCAGAGCATTCATTATTTGTTTTGGAAGGATCGTGCTATACAATGTTAATCATCGGATACTCAAGATAGATGAATTATTTAGATGGTAAAAGGGTGAGTCATAAAAGAAGGGGACAAATGGAAGATTTAGATCATAGAAAATCTGATCAATGAGTAACATACCAAGCCATGAGTCATAGAGGAAGAGAGAATAGATTAAGAAATTTTAGTTGTATTTGCTTAGCAGGGATCTTGACATCACAATTCATGTTCTTATAAGAAGAGGGGAATTTGGACACCCACACCAAGGTAAGATATCTAAGTGAAGGTACAGCCAATGATTGGAGTGACGGTGCCACAAATAAAGGAATCCTACAGATTGCCATCATCCACCTGAAGGGGGAAAGAGGAATCCTTTGTTCCAAGCTTCTGAGAGAGCCTGATTCTTCTAAGACCTTGATTTCTCATTTCAGCCCTCCAGAAGATGCATTAATGAGTATTGGCTGTTGGCAGGTTAAAGGGGACGCATACAGGAAGGAACAATGGTTGGAAAATATGGCTTCAAATATGATAGATTTGAAGCAGGTCTCATTATAGAATTTTTCAAGACCAACAAATTCTTCATTACATAAATATATTTTTCAACAACACAAACTGGTGTAACACATCGACTTCTCCATGTGGAATACAGAGAGATCAAATTGACTACATATGTGGGAAGAAATGAGGGAGAAACTCAGTCTTAGCAGCTCAAGCTAGGCGAGGGACTTACTATGGAACCCACCATTAATTTTCCATCTGTAAGTTCAGGATAAAGCCAAAGAAAATTAAAACAAATTCATTAAAGCCAAAATAGGAACTTGAGTGCATTACACCTGGATTTTTAGAACACCTCAAGAATACATTTGATTCATTGAAAACTACTGAAGATCTGATGAGCTGTGGGGTGACATCAAGAATATCATACACGTAGACAGTGAAAGATCATTAAAAAGACAGGAAATACAGAAAATATCAATGTGAATGTCAGAAGAGTCTCTGAAACTTGCTTTGACTTTAGAATGGCATAGTGGTTATGCATTGGGCTGCAATGCGCAAGACTGACAGCTTAAAATCACCAGCAGCTCCTCGGGAGAAAGATAGAGCTTTCTACTCATGTAAACAGTTACAGTCTTGAAAATTCACAACGCAGTTCTTCCCTGTCCTATGGGGTCACTATGTGTCATCATTGACTTGATGGAAGTGAAAAAGCCAAAGAAAGAAATGATGAAATAAAAGAGCTCAACAGAAAAATGTAAAGGGCAGCTAGAGAAGATAGAGTACTGCAATGAAATATACAAAAATCTGGCAGAACCAAACCAAAAGGGAAGAACACACTGACCATATCATAATCTGAAAGGATTGAAAACTAAATTTAAGCTTGGAGTTTCAATATTGAAAGATGCTACTGATAAAATGATTAATGGCCCCGGGAACATCAAAAGAGGTTAAGAATACACAGATTCACTGTATCAGAAAGAATGAATCACCATTCTACCAATGTGAGTGGTACCAAAGGATGGGACTGAAAGAAGTCCAGTTTGCACTGAAGGCAATAGCCAAAAACAAAGCCACAGGAATTGACATACTGTAATACCATTATGAAGTGTTGCAACAGCTTCCGAAGCACAAGAAGCATTCACTGGTCTATGCCAAGAAATTTGGAAGACAGGCTCCCGGTCATCTGACTGGATGGGGAGGACTTGAGGATGGTGAAAATCAAACAAAGTCGTATCTAACAGCTACTTAGTTACTTAAATAATATATAGTCCATTTAATTCAGACACAGAGTTTGTGAGTTGGTATAGATAACTGATGGAATATGATCCACACTGTGTGTTTACTCTTACACTGTCATGTAAGTGCATAATAATATCTTTATGTATTCTCTAGAGAAGTATCACTAGTGAAATTCTCACATTTAATGCAGGGCACAGGAATTCTATTCTGGACTAAAACGTGTCCTGTTCATTCATCACCATCCATCATTGGAAGTTTGCATGTTTCCATGATGCTAAAGAAGTTTCAGAACTGGCAAATTAGGATGAACTATAAATAAATGCATGGCAATCCTCCCCAAAATTTGCTAATGGGATTGTTATGGGTCACAATGGTCTGATCCATACATGATCATGTATGTGGAGCAGGGTTTTCTTCCATTGTGCAGAGAATAACATAAATAAAAAACTGACCAGATAGCAACTACCAACAATAACAAGTCTAAAACAAATATCCATTGTATGTTTATAGTCAAATATACCTACTCACACATATATACTCAATGTGTGAGATAATCCATATAAACTCACAATATACGGTTTCATGTTTTCATTCAAGTGAAATCTATATGAAATATCAAATTTCTTTATAATTATAATTGGATTTATTTGAAAATGAAAGAATTTTTAAGTGTGTGAGGGAAATCACACATATTAGAACACCCTGCTGTGAGGTTATATGTGCCAGAGTGTGTTTGGGAAATTATATGGACTATGGGCTTCAATATACCAAAGTGTAATTTCTAATGATACACATCCACTAAGAAATTAATTATAGTTTAAAAAATTAAAAATACATTCTCACTTGCAAGTGATTAACAAAGACTGCTAGATAATCTTTATTATTTTGGTAAAAAATATTTAGCTATCAGGAATCTTCTAGATAGTTTGCATTCTACTGTATCAGGCCAACTCAAAATTAGTGTCACAGAAAGTAGCCACAAATAAAATAAACTTTTCATATGAATTGTAGTGCATTTTCAGAACTTCATATATTTTCAGACCAATCTTGTTTCCTTAGCTGGGCTGTTCCTTAAGTTATGTCTGATGAAGATACAGAAGCCTATGCATTAAAATATTTCACTAATGAGCAGAGCAAGTGGACATAAATGGTTGACACCTGTAGGGCATTATACCATTTTTATGGTGGAAAATTGCACAGAATTCTGACACTTTTAGTATACTGTTAAAGAGGCACCTCACACATTATGCCATTGACTTTCCAATAAACCATTAAATACTTTTTTATTCCTAACATAACTATTTAACTGCTAGACCAACATAACCCTGCCTAAAGCTTCAGTAAATTGTGCAGACATTTCCACCCAAAAAGGGTCAATAGACTGAGTCCAAAGATCATTTTGTAATGGGGATTTCAAGTAAGCGGTGTGCATGTGCCTTCTGAATTGTAGGAATAAAATACTTGTTAACATGATGTGCTTGTTATCTTAGGGTTTACCTATTTGTCACAAAATGGGGACAGTAAATTCAGAGTTGAGAATTATTTGAGAGAGATACAGGCAAACACAAGGTGTCATTGAGATTATATGTACCCCGTCTTTCCAAAAGACGATTGGAAAGACAAGAGAAAAAATGTATAAAAATATCCCAAACTCATCAATACTATTTCAGTTTTGCTTGATTTCACAACACTCTTTCTTTTCTTCCTTCTCTGATAGCACACTGAGAGCCAAAAGAGAGGTCTTTAATAATACTTGTCTTGCTGGATATTTTCTTTGGGTATTTTGTATTCTTTAATACTTTTAAAAGTATTAATGTATAAATTATTGTACATAAAAATGTATAAAGTATTCTCTAATACTTTTCTTGTTGGATATTTTGGCTGTAGATAGCAAGATCGGTGTGTAGGGTCTTTTATTAACTAAATGGCATTAGTAATATTAATCTGGGTAGGCATTAGAGATTCAAAGATAAATGATTGCTTGGTAAATAAATGGGTAAGTGTATTAATATATTACCAAGTATATAATGATGAAGATAGAAATAGATAATAGATATTAAGAATAAAACTTCAAAATAAAACTCACTGCTTCAAATAGATTCTGACTTATCATGATCCTGTATATGGGTCTCAAGGCTTAGACCTTCCCTGGACCAGACAACTTCTTATTCCCACAGAGTAACTGGGCAGTAAGAATGGTCAGCCTCTCTGTTTATATCCAATTTTCATCCAATAACACCACCAGGGCTCCTAATCACAATTCAGACATGAAACCTTGAAAATGTCTATCATTCTCTTACCACCGTGATTCTTACACAATTGCATTCTTCTTTCATTTCATCTTGTTCTCTATGTTTCGATTCACAGCCTGCCAGATTTTTATCTCCATCTCTGTGCAGACATACATACATGCATGTGAGTGTAGATGGCTTTAGCTGACAAAGCTATTGATGACATCATCCTCATACCAACGACCAGTTAATTGAAAGATAGTGATGATTGGTAAGAAAAAGAATCTGGCTCAATTCCACTGTCATCACGTGGATTCCAATGCGTAGTCTCCCTATGTAGGTTTTCTGAGGCTGTAAATATTTAGGAGCGCAGATAGCCTCAACTTTACCCTATGGTGTGGCTGGCAGGTTTAAACCACCAACCTTGCATCAGTCGGGAAATAGTTTGAAATATGAAGAAGGAATAGTGATCCCTAGAGATGGCAGTATTCTTCATTCACATTCCACACTACTCTGTGGGAGAACGATGAAACTACCTGCTCCTGTTTCTTGACTTGTAGCTAATACACTTCCCCAGGAATGCTCATTATATGATCGGGACCCTCCTTTTGCCAGTACGACTTCATATTAATGAAGCCAACAACATTTTGTACTGCATTAGGAAAAGACAACCTTAGTTTTACGACTAAGTTTGTTTAGTCAATCAAACTTTATATTTAGTAAACATTAGGTACTGAACTCATTTAATAGAATACAATGTAAGTTAAAAAGTAATGTGACAGGGAATCTAATTCACATCCATACAAATGTATTCCAAACAAAAAACGTGGAAACCCACTTCTGCAATCAACAGATGGCTGCTTACAACTTTTTTCCCATTAAAGCTCCTTAAAGAAATATCAAAAATTATCTATGTGTGTGTGCTTAACTGAAAATAAAGTATTTTAAGATGTTGTTGGTTTCATTAATATGAAGTCCTACTGGGGAAAAAAAGAGGTTCCTAATCCTATATGTCTCATGAGCTTATACAATAGGAGAAGATGCAGAGAACCAGCGAGATAAGAAAATTACTTTGTGATCATGAGCGCAATCAAGAAGCACCTGGGGCTATGACAAGCTAGGAGAAAACCATGGAATCCATCTTCCTCAAAACCTCAAAAGAAATCAGAATGGTTTAGTTCTTGATCTAAGAAGCCATTCCTCCTGAAATTTAAAAAAAAATTCATTTCTTATACAACATTAAGAAATATGTATTTAGTCCAAATAATATTAAGCAATAGTAGGTACTAAATTTATTTATGGGAATTCAATGGTAAGTCACAAAGTTATTTTTTTTAAAAGAAAGGAAATGGCCATATATTTGCTTGGCAATAAAAGATAGCTTAATATAAAAAAAGATAAATGTTGTATAATCCCAATTATATGATATGTAATAGGCAAATACATAGAGACAAAAGTTTATTAGTGGTTAGTTACAAGCAGCAGAGTGTTTGAGCAATTGGGAATTATTGCTTAAATATTACTGAGTTTTTGCTTAGGGTAATGAGAAACTTTGGGTAATGCATCGTGTCGGTGATTGCACAACAGAACAAAATGTCACTGAATTGAACACTTAAATATGATTAAAATGGCACACAAAAATTATACTCAATAAGTTATCTTACACAAAACCAATTTAAAATCGCTTTCAAAATTTTGGTAGAGCTCATCCATGAAAAATACGTTCTAAAAAATCTGTTAGAAAAAATAAACTGCTAGGAATAGCTCCGATCTCTGTGATACTATAGGCCAGTCCCTAGAGTAGAGCATCATTCTGGTAGAGGAATGGCATTGAAAGTGAGAAGGTCCTGAGTGAGATGCTTTGACAGAGAGGCATAAGAACAGTTAGGAGGATGTCGTGGGCTTTGCAGGGCTTAGTTCTGCTGTGCACAGGGTTGCTACGGGTTGGAGCCAACTCAAGGGACCTAACAACAACAGCATATGATACTAACAGCTGTACAAGGTGAGCCCCAAATCCATGATTCACTTATAATGAATTAGTCATTACAAACATGAAAAGAGTACATAATTAATGATAATGCTTATGTAATTATAGTTTTAAAATGAACTCTGGTGATTAATAAACAGATGAGTGAGAGAAGATACACACAATTTTTTTCCCCAATGAATTTAGGAAACAGTCATTAGACACTTGAAGTGGGGTTAAAGGGATGTACAATCAGCTTCATGGAGAGTATAAAGTTAAATAAATATGTATTTTAAGGTACTGTGACTTAATTTGTAAACTACTATAAAATAACTAAAGCAAAAATATTCGAATGCCTTTAACTTAAATTGCAATTAAAATAAATTTCCAATAATTGTATTCTGATCTTGCGATGAGACAGGCTCAAAGGCAATGAAATATCCCACAGGTTACATATATTGACATTTTTATTATATTTAATGATTTTTGTTGGTGGTTACCGCTCATAAAAAAATGTTGAGAACTAAAATACTATTGATAACGCATTAAACGGTAACAGATAATATGTTTTCAGGGAAAATAAATTTTTTCAAAATAAAACAATAGTGAAAAGAGGGGAAAAATGTTGAGAAGAGGTGAGAATAGACTTACATATCTGTCCAATGTATGTCCATATCAGGAATATTTTAAGCAAGCACACATTACTCTTTTCTTTTTTTTTTTTTTAAGTGGCTGCAGAAGGATTTATTTTAAAATCATAATATTTAGAAAACATAAACCTTCTCACCATGGATAAAACAATATAAATGTTTAAAGAAATGATAATAAAAGTTTTAAAAATTAAATAGATAGAAGTGAATCTAATATAAAAACCAATGAATAGTTTAAGGGAAAATGCAACAAATATGTTGTGATTATTTTTAGGTGCTATAAAGTTGGTTCTGACCCATGGTGGCACTGGATAGCAAAGCAAAAAATGTCCAGTCCTGCACCGTCGTCATAACTGGTGTGATGTTTGAGCCCATCGTTGCAGCCACTGTACCAGTGCACCTTGCCAAGAGCTTTCTTCTTGTTCCCTGCCACAGTCCACTTCCAAGCATGATGTCCTTTTGCTGGGGCTGCTTTCCCCTGATGTTATGCTCAAAGCAAGTGTCTACCACGTTGGCTTCTAAGGAGTATTAAAGCTGTTCTTTTCCTAGACATTTTGTCTGTTTTTTGGCAGTTTATGGTGTTTTTGATATTCTTTACCAGCACCATAATTCAAATGCATCAATTCTTTATCTTCCTTTTCTTTATAAAAAAAATTCTATTTTTTTTATTTTTTCAGTCTTCCTTTTCTTTTTTCTTTTTTAACGTTTTATTAGGGGCTCATACAACTGTTATCCCACATTACTCTTTTCATTTGAATATAAATGAATTAACACATGTGTATTGTGGCAGATAAGGCATTTCTAATTTGTTAGAAATTATAGTACAATAAATATCAGTTTGTTTTTGTAGTTGTTGCTGTTAAGTGGCACCCAGTCGGTTCCAGCTCATAACAACCCTCTGTATAACAGAAAATGGTTTAATCCTGAATTGTTCCTGACAATGGTTGTTATGTTGAGCCCATTGTTGGAACTACTATATCAATCCATCTCCTTCATAATCTCTTTTCTTAATACTCCACTTTACAAAGCATATGTTATTTTCCAGGGAGTCATCTCTCCTGATGATATATCCCAAGTATGTGAGACAATGCCTCTTTATCCTCCCTTCTAAGGAGCATTCTGGCTTTAATTATTTCAAGACAAAAATGATTGTTCTCTTGGCAGACCATGGTAATTTCAATGTTCTTCACCAACAGCATAATTGAAATGCATTCATTCTTCACTAATTCCTTATTCATCAACCAACTTTCTCATTCATATGAGAAAATTGAAAATACTACTACTTGGATCAGAGACACTTTTATGCTCACAATGATATCACTGCTTTTCAGCACTTCGAAGAGCTGTTGTACAGCACATGTGCCCAGTGAAGTATGTACCGTATACACTCGAGCATAGCCGAGTTTTTCAGCACATTTTAATGCAGTTTTTTTGTGGTAAAATTAGGTGCCTCTGCTGATATTCAGGTTGGCTTATACTTGAGTATATGCAGTATATCCTTTGATTTCTTGAGTGTTGCTTACATGATCATTGATTGTTAATCCAAGTAAAATTAAATCCTTGACAACTGCACTCATTTCTCTGTTTATCATAATTTTGTCTGTTGGACCAGTGGTAAAGGTTTTGGTCTTCGTTACACAGAGTGGGATTTTATACCAAAGGCTGCAGTCCTTGATCTTTTGTTTTGACAATAGTTTTATTGACATATCTTACACATTGCAATATACCCATTCACAAACAATTCTGTTGTTCAATAACCCCACCAAATGGATGGTGTCAGCCAATCATCAATGCAATCTGCTCCCTTCCCCCCTCTCTTCCCCTCCTCCCCTCTCTCCTCCTCTACCCTCAAGAAACCACCACTCCCATCACTGTCTCTGAGTGATCCATCTTGACCTTTATGTGCCTGTATGGAGAATGCTCCCTGTCCTCCTCACTTTGAGCATGTAACGTTTTGTCATCTGCATATTGCAGGTTGTTAACAAACCGTCCTCCAATCCTGATGCCAGGTCCTTCTTCCTATAGTCCCAGTCCTCAGTTATCTGCTTGGTGTACAGATTGAATAAATATGGTGAAAAGATACAGCCCTGACACTCACCTTGCCTTGACCTTAAACCATGCCGTATTTCTGTATTCCTTTCAAATGACTGACTCGGTCCACGTACATATTCCGTGTGAGCACAATGATACGTTCTGAATTTCTGTTATTCTTAATGTTTTCCATAGTTTATAATGACCTATACAGTTCAATACCTTTGCATAATTAATAAAACACACACAAATCACTTTCTGGAATTTTGTGCTTAACCAACATCCATTTGATATTAGTAATTATAGCTACCATGCCACATATAATTCTGAATCCAGTTATATTTCTGGTAGCTCCCTGTCAGTGTACTGCTGCAAATTTTGTTGAATGATCTTCCCAAAAATGTTCTTGCACATGATGTTAGTGATATTGTTTGATAGTCCCTGCCTTCTGTTGGTTCATCTTTTTTTAAAATGGGCACATACCTATTTGTTCAAATTAGGAGTCTTGGTAACACTGTCATTTTAAGGGTTCGCGTCCTAATTCCAAGGTTGGCTGTTCACAACTACCAGCTGCTTCTGGGGAGAAATATTGATCTACCTATTAATATGAAGATTGACAACCTCTGAGACTCTGAATTTTTGCTGCTTCTATTCTTTTGATTTTGTTTAAATTATTCATAAATGACATTTGGTCAAGCTTTAATGTTCTTTTTTGCTATTTTATAAAAAGTACAACTTTTTCTATTAAATGGCCTTCACTTAAATTTTCTATAATTCATCCTCTATAAAATTCTAGTTCTACTACACCAGATTCAGGAAAATAGTATGTTTATTGTATTCGTATGTTTACTGCATCTATAAACTAAATATATCCCCACTGTTGACTCTCAAAAACAGCTAACGATAAACATTTCAGCATATTCTTCCATAGCACTCATATTTAAAATATGTTCTCTGATCCAAGCTTTCCATTATCCCATCAAGAATACACAAACAGCTTTCGCCCCTGAACTTGGCCTAAACAGGTCAAATCTCAGAGTAGCCAGTGAAGGAAGACATGCTTGGAAATCACTGCTTTAATTTACTTGACTGCTCTGCTCCAGCTCATCATTTGTGTATACTTTAGATAGGTATTCCAGTGGTTCGGAGGCAAATTATCCCATGTGTAGATGCGTTAGTAAAGGCTATGGTGGTTATGCATGGAGGTGCTACCCACAAGGCCAGCAGTTGGAAACTAAGGGGAAAAGAGAGGGTTGTGGAATGCAGAAGGTTTTCCCCAGGTTGCCTGTCATATTGTATGCAGGGCCTAGGATGCTGCTTGCTAGCACTACACTTGGGAGGTCAGCTGTTTAAAGGTTATCTCCCTGAGTGTTTCAACCATCTAGAGCAATCACACTCTATAGTCTGTCCTACCTTAAGTAGGACCCACTCCCTATTCTTAAGGATAATGGATTGTTTCCCTGAAGGAGAGTCCAGAGACAAGGTCAAGCCAACTCAAGGAGGACCAAGGTTAGACTGCCATCTTGAATCTAGGATCAGCATATCTTGTCATGTGTGTACCTAAGTACCTTAGTTCCTTCTGATTGTGTGTACACCCGAGCTTGCCCCCCTCTGACTGATGTATGCCTATTATATAACCCCTTTCCGTTATGATGTAATCAGGTGGGCTTGCACATCCCTGACAGTGTATATATGCCATGATTGGAAATATATGCACTCTGTCTGCGAAGACCTGGCTGCTGAGATCATGGTTGTCTGGGAAGTGAGCAATTGTATGCCTTGTGCTCTCTGATGTCTCTTTAATTTTACCACTCAATGACACAGCAGTCCCTTGACCCATTCAATTTTGGTGGCTGGTACCCCACAATATAGCACCCAAGCAGGGACAAGGGAAGGTCTCTCAGAAAAGAAATTACCCCGTGCAATGGTTGTATAACCCCATTGGGCCTGGAGTGTTTGAAGTGAGGATCCTGTTGGGCAATTGGCAGATAAGTAATAGAAATAGTGATAATAATAGTGTAAGCATTTTAAAGAGGACAATGGAGCAAGGTAAAAGTAAACCTGAAGCAGATGCTATTACACTCATCCACCTACTGAAAAAAGAGGGCGTAAAAGTAACAAACATGCAGGGTTTTCTATGGGTAGTAAAAAAGTATAATCCATGCTTCCCAGAGGAAGGAACTTTAGATCTAGGAACGTGGGAGGAATTCTCAACAAAACCTCATAGCCGAAGCCTCTGTGCCCTTGGGGGACTGTAGCCTCCGAAGGCATAAAGGGTTATCTATTCCTGTGAACAGTTACCTTCTCAGAAATCCACAGGGACAGTTCCCCCCTGTTCTAAAGGGTTACTATGAGTTGGCATCGACTCAATGACAGTGAGTGTGGTGTTTTGTTTGTTTGTATATATCATTACTATTGTTCGGTGTTATCAATTGAACCTGTCATAGCATCCTGTTGGGGCAGAGTCGAACTGTGGTACAGAAGGCTGCTTTACCCTGAGCACTGCAAAATCCATGGTTTAAACTCATCAATCAAACCCCATTTGAAAAATGAGGCCATCTGTTTCCATGAATATTTATAATTTTTGAGATCCTATGTAGCAGTTTTACTTAGAAATTACTCAATGGTAGTGGGTAGGTGTGGGATCTTTATAGAAGCAAATTGCCAGCTCTTTCTCTTGAAGTGCAGTGGGTGGGTTACAGTCACTAACTTTTTGAGCTTTTTGCTTAGAAACTGAGTTCTTTCAGTTTAGAGGTCTCTGTTCAAAGTAAACCCCAAAACCATAGGTATGGGAATTACTCTTCATCCCCCATGTCCATACCTATGTCTTTAAGAGTCTATGAGTTTGGTCTCGGGAACTTGAAAAGAGGGGGGACAGGAGTTCCTCTACAGTGAGGCTTTCTGCAGATAGCTTTTCTGAGTTTATAGGATCTCTTGATAAATTATTTAACATTGCACAATAACAGTATAAACACTTGCACCTTTCACACATGTACAGAATTTGTTGGGCAATTTACTTCTTTCTTCATCTTATCTGTTGTGAGTGATAAAATTCAGGCACGAACATTTAAGAGATTCAATCTCAAACTTAATTAAAATGCCTGTTTATCACCCAACGTAACAAGCCATAAATTATATGGATGCTTCAGTTTATTTGGCTCTGCAAACACGTCACTTTGATCGATATAAATGTGGTTTCACTCATGTACAGAAACAGCCTTGAAAGTGACAGCTCAGCGACGCTTTCTCTCTCAACAGAATTACAGACACTGCCACTGGAGGGCTGTCCGCTTACCCTAAATGACTGGCTGAGCCTCAGAGGGCAGGCGCGGAGCTAAGTAGGGGGCATTTGTAGATAGTTGACATGGAAGATCAAAGTACAGAGTAATTGATGGACTTCTACAACCTTAATCACTGCTATATGATGCAAAGAAAACACATAGCTATCTTACTCTCAGGCGGCAGTTCTTACCTCAAGAGAACCATCCTACAGACATATGTTTGCGCATTCGTTACCAAAATAAAGATGAAGCCTATGGCCATTTCTGGGCAGTGGATGTGCAAATACTCTGGAGGAAAGAGAAAGAAGAAGATTAAAATAGCATTCATAAAATCAGACTGGAAAAAATAGATCTGAGCTAATGTTGAAATTTATGAATAATACCTCTTGCCAAGAGCCCTAAGAAGAATGTCCATTTTCATAGGGCAATAAAGACAATATTAATTTTTAATCACTTAAAGATTTCTTGTTGGAAAATCTCAAACTGGAATTGCAAATAAATAAATAAATCACCCTGCAGTATTTGTTGAGAAGAAGGCTTAAAGACTTTAAGACATTTTCCTCCTTAAAATTTTCAAATGCAAAATGGCCAGTTCAGGTTTTTAAGTATCTCAGAAATGTGAAAGCCTACATTTCCCATTAAAGTATGAAATCATACTCTAAGTTGTCTGGATTTCATGAAGTCTGGCCTGCAGGTATAGGATTGGTATGTGTTAGGGGCCACAATTTGTTTGAACTTGGCAGCCTTTATTGCCCATTTTAATTAATTTTCTTTGTCACATTCCATATATTTCCTTTATTGCATTCAAGGGAATATATAGATGTGCCCCAGGGTGGCTAATTTAACACCTGAATTTCCATTATTTTTTTTTCCTATGTCTGAGAGTGACTAGTGGGCAGCAATGTGAATGAGTGTGGCATAGCAAATTCCCATAGCGGGCATTCTGTTTCGGATAAGATTGCATTAAAAACTCTTAATAGGGACGGGATTTTTCCTTTGAAGTTCCTGGGCAAGACCTCTTATAATTCCCTGTGTTGCTTTTATTTAGCCAGAATATATAGCTATTCCGATAATGTTTGTTCTCAGTTCAACTCATTAGCTTGGTGTTTGCATCCACTCCTTTTGTAATGATGAAGAATTCTTGATTTGAATAAGGCCGCTGGGAATATATACATGTGTGCATGTGCGTAATGTGATTAAAAATTCTCTGTGTAGTTATGATTGAGAGGCAGAGAAATAAAGATGTATTAGTAAACTCTACTTAGATTTTAATCTCAACCTCCAATCCAAGGCAGTGATATTTTAAGCAAATTACATAATAGACCCTCAATTTTTTAATCTATAAAATGAGTAGAGAAATAACGTTTTCCTCAAAGAAATACTATGTCAATTAAATTGGAGAATAGCTAAAAATAATTTTCAAACTGTAAGACAATATAAAATATTAGCTGTTTTAACTATATTGTGGAATAAGTGTAGGAGTCACATACAATGTAGGGGTCAGATAGATATAGATCTGAAGTTCATGTCTACCCTGCTAGATGATTGACTCACACTGCCTTGGTTTCTGCCATCTATAAAATGCAGGTAATAATCATCTTTAACATCAGTTATTCTGAAGAATTAATTTAATATATATATATATATGAAGCTGGATTTTTCTCGCCTCTAAACTTTGTTTCCTAAAAAGCAACACTCAAAATAAAAGGCATTATCATCTTTATAGTTCCTATGTGTTCCACCAGTACTTATGTATTAATAGATCAGAACTATTTTGCTGTCCTTGAAAAATAGGGCATAAAAAGAAAATAAAAGAGAAATCAAATCATAGATTTAATCCAAGAAGTTACAAATTTTATTAGCTTAGTTCAATCAGGTAACACTGCCCACCAAGCATACTAAGGAATGAATATAATCTTTAATAATGAATGAGAAATATAGTAGAAACAGTCATTATAGAAGGCGAAATCAGAAAAAATAGGTAGACAGGAAGCCTTCTGCAATCAATGTTCTGAGCATTCCAGAGCGGTGGCAGGCAGCGCACACTCAAGTAAGAGCAGTGGAAGCAAATGGAAAGGAGTGGAGATATTATTTAGATCCAATTTTCCTTCATTGTCACATCTTGAGGAAAACTTTCATCTAATGTCAGTGGACAACCATTTACTTCCCTTATCTCCTTTGATCATTTCTCATATCATGCCTTAAATTCATTTGTGACATAATGAAAAATCTCCAAAACTACTTGCTAGTTTGTTTAGATGGGTGAGCAACTTCCAGTCTCCTATAGGTGCCCTGAAAGTAACCATTCAGTTATACTTAAGTTTTGATACTAAAACATCAAAATTTATTTGGAAAATTTGTTTGGGGCTTTGATTTTAGAGATAGAAACAAATTCTGAGGACTAACATCATGCCTGAAGAAGTCATATGTACTATGAATTAAGCAGTAATATGAATATCAATGTTGTTTTGTTTTGTGTTAGGAAAGTAACAAGATGACTGGGAAATGATCATGAAACCATCGAAAGAGGGAAACACACTTGATTTCATTCTCTGTCTTATTGCTATTATTTTCCTACTATTTGCTAGAGAACCAACTCACACTCACCGAAACAGGAAATTGAAAAGAACGCTATTCAACAGTCAAAGAAGCTGTGCACATGTCCACACAGCTGCATCATTTCCTCAGTCCAATTTATGTAGGCTCCATTCACTTGTCATACAGCTACAAGTCACAGTTCTTCCTTCCCTCTGTTGCTATAAATGGTCTCTAATTTAGTAAAGATGAAAGCATTTCTTTTCATTTTATCCAACCTAACAAAACCCATACCAAACCCATTATTGTCGAGTTGATTCTGAGTCATAGCAATCCAACAGAAAAAGTAGAACTGGTTTCTAAGCCTGCAATCTTTAACAAAGCACTGTCATAACTTTCTTCTGTCAAGCAGCTAGTGGGGTCTGACTGCTGGCCTTTTGGGTTGTGGAGTGCTTTAGTCATTGCATCACAAGGGCTCCTTCAAATGCAAAAGCAAATAAAGGGGCATTTAGTCAATTCTAACTCCTAATGGCCCTAGAATATACAACCCAAATTCACTGGCATTGAGTTGATTCAGACTCACAGTGACTGTATAGGATGAGGCCCGAATGCCCTTTTGGGTTTCTGAGAATGTATCCATAAATAGAAAGCTTCATCTTTCTCCTGAGGAGAGGCTGGTAGGATCAAACCACTGATGTTTGTGGGTTGCAGCTCATTGCTGAGCCCACTCCATCACCAGCCTTCTCCAACACAGCAAGAAAATGTAAGGAAGACCCCACAATCCAGGGCATCACAGGAATAAATGGAAAAAACCAAACTCAATTTTGTTAAAGAAATAATTCATTACTAAGCCAAAGATACCAGTCATTAGACACAGCTATAATTCAATTGGCCTGTTGCTTTGGGGAAATCTGGAGTATTATACAATACTAGATTACTGGATCTGTTCTCTTTTTCTCCTTGCTCTTATGGTTGTTGGGAGTATTTACTGTTTTTTTAATTTTTATTTTATTTTAATTTTAATTTTAACATTTTAGCACACAGTCTCCACAGGAATTCAGTCACTTATGCAGTTATTATTTGTCTTTGTCTTCTAGGTGAGTAACCTGAAACCAATGTGAGCACGGATTGCGAGGGTCAACAAGCCAGTGGATTGGTCAGGCTCAGTTGGTTTTACAATAACCTCCACATTTCAAAGGTTTAACACATTAGAAATTCCTCTAAAGCTTTTGTTAAAAGGCAATACAGATGCTGGATGATGATTTGTGCACATTTGCAATAACAAATATGATTAAACCATTCATAGTCATATGTATAATGGGAATTGGAGAGTTTAGCCTTTAGAGCGTATAGGTTGTTATTGCTGTGACCTGTCATTGAGTTGGTTCCAGCTCATAGTGACTCTGTACACAACAGAAGGAAACAAATGCCAATCTTGCACTATCCGCACAATTGTTCTTAATGTTGAGGCAATGGCTGACACCTCTTTGTCAATGCATCTTGTTAAGGATGTTCCTCTTTTTCACTGTCCCCTACTCTACCAAGTATGCTGTCCTTCTCCACAGTCTGATCTCTCCTGACATGTCCAAACTGCTGGCAATGAAGCCTCCCCATCCTTGCCTCTCAGGAGCATTGTGGCTGCGCTTCCTTCAAGACAGAGGCATTTGTTCATTTGGGGCTCCGTGGTACAGTCAGTATTCTTCGCCAGCACCACAGTTCAAATGCATTCATTTTTCCTGGGTCTTCCTTAGTCAACGTCCAACTTTTCGGACACATGAAGTGATGAAATATACCCTGGCTCGTGTCGGTCTCACCTCAACACTCAATATGACACCTTGGCTTTTCAACACTTTAAAGCGACCTCATGCAGCAGATTTACCCAATGCAATGCCTCCTTTGCTCTCTCAATACCCTGCCTCCATTAGAATTGATTGTGAATCACAGCAAGACAAAATCTTTGAAACATTAATCTTTTCTCTGATTTATCATTATGTCATCTATTGGTCTATTTCTGGGGATTTAATTGGGGGCTCATACAACTCTTAGCATAATCCATTGTATCAAGCACATTTGTACCTTTGCTGTCATCATCATTCTCAAAACATTTGCTGTCTACTTGAGCCCCTGGTATCAGCTCGTTTTCCTCCTCTCTCTCTTCTCCCCCCTCCCCCATGCACCCTTGATAATTTATAAATTATTATTACTTTATCTTACACTGTAAATACTTTAAACACATTTGTTTGGGGTTTTGATTTTGTTTTTGTTTTTGTGAGGTATGTGTTTGCATTTCTTGTTTCTTTGTGATATAATTTCTTCACAGTTAAAAAAGCCTTAGGCTACTTTTCATCCAATAAGTTCAAGTAGCAGTAATCACATACAAATTTCTTGCCCAAATATAATTTATAAAATTAAATTATTTAACCAAATTAAGGGTGATTGCTTTGATACTGTTTCAAAAAGTACTCCGTATGAAGGTAGCTCTATTACATAGATTTTTGGCATTTCTGAAACAAAAGTTACTATGGGTATTAAAGATTTATTTTTGTCTATTGGCTCACTATTTTGCTTCCAGGAAAACATTTGGTCTCCCTATGCACTCAGTCCCTTGATCTTCAGATTTCCCCTATATTCTTCAGTGTCTTTGAAATCAGATAAGTCTCAACTGTATCTCTTTCTATGATACTTTCACAAGAAACTTCAAACATTAAAATAGATCACCCAACTCACTGCAATTCTGACTCACGGTGACCTAGATCACAGAGTAGAACTGTCCCTATGGATTTCCATGGCAGATAATCGCTACAGTAGAACGGCTATGTATTTCTAGCTTCTCCACTTGTCATTAGCAGCCCAATGTGTGTAACTCCCTATGTCATCAGAGCTGCTCTTCAATACATTACCAATCTCATAATTTTTAATAGCCTACTCTAGGGCTCAGGTCTCATGACCCATATGTACTACACTTGAGCTATAGTCATCCTGTTTCTGCCTTTCCTTGCCAATTATTGCCTCTCAACTGAAGCATACACATTTGAAGCTTTTAAATAGGATGTCCCAATTTAAATACCAATTTCTATATCCATTAAAGTGGACTAATGGTTAGAGAAGCGGTTCTCAACCTTCCTAATGCTGTACCCCTTTAATACAGTCCCTCATGTTGTGGTGTCCCCCCACCCATACAATTATTTCTGTTGCTATTTCATAACCGATTTTGCTACTGTTATGAATAGTGGGACCCCTGTGAAAGGGTTGTTCAAACCCCAAAGCGGTTGCAACCCACAGGTTGAGAACCGCTGGGTTGGAGGAAACACCTTCAAATATTCTTCAGTACAAGTTGATACAGTATTTTTTTACATGTACAGAACGTTTAAGTCTTTATTTCACATTATTATTTTTTTACTTTTTTGTTAATTAAAAGATCATTTTACTTGGGACACTTACAACTCTTGTTACAATCCATACATTGATTACATCAGGCATGTTTATACATATGTTGCCTTCTTTCATTTCTAGACACTTACTTTCTATTGAGGCCTGGTATCAGCTCCTCATTTTTCCCCCTCTCTCTCCCACCACCCTCACACCCCTTTGAAAGATTATAAATTATTATTTTCATATCTTACACCGACAGATGTCTCCCTTCCCCCATGTTTTCTGTTGTTCTTCCCCCTGGAGAGGGGTGTATGGTTGTGTCAATCATTGCAATTGGTTACCCCTTTTAATTCCCCGCCCCCCCCCCCCATATCCCTACTCTTCTGGTATCACTATTTCCACTCCTATTCCTGGATTCTGTGTGCCATGAGCCCCCATCTCTTTTCTATAACTGTGTGCCATCACAATATATATGACAAAGGATTTCTCTATGTATACACACCTTTTCTGAAAGTCTATTGTTTATGTGTATTTTCCTATGTTGCAAAATGAATGTAGTGGTGCATACAGGAACAAAGTTATGAAAAGCTTTTTGACATAACCTTAGTTAAAAGCTTGTGAGCAGCATTTTAAAGTATAACTACTGCCTTCTCCATCTGGAAGAAAGAAGAGTGTTAAAAATCAAAAGTTCAATTGACTAAAAAACGTGTAACTATCTGTCTTCAAACCCTGAAGTTGGAGGATGAGATAACGGTGAGCAACCGGTACAACTGCACTGAAAATAGCCAGGCCATGGATAAAAGGGGTAGTTAATAAAATGAATAAAACATGTTGAACAGAATTCAAAATCATAAAATAAACCAGGCCTATGGGAGAAACAAGGGGACTCCTAAGACTATGGTCTTCAGTCACCATTCAGGCCTGAAACTGATTTCATCCCTTAAATTATGGAATAATCAGGAATTTAAGATCAAAAGGGCACTATTTCCCAAGGATGAAGTGTTAGGAATGTTGGCAACAGACACAGAGAGGAAAGAGTTCAAGTG
The DNA here is from genome assembly GCF_000313985.2 of Echinops telfairi. Classification (NCBI taxonomy): domain Eukaryota; kingdom Metazoa; phylum Chordata; class Mammalia; order Afrosoricida; family Tenrecidae; genus Echinops; species Echinops telfairi. Next base: position 20,293,705 of record NW_022103915.1, on the reverse strand, counting down.
ATGGAACATTGTGGGAATTACAACTGATAAGTTGGAAAAAAAAACATGTATAACTTGTTGAATGTAAAATTGATGTTCTACTGTGCAAATCTCCTAATTCGCAATTAAAAGGTAACATGAATAAAACAAAATTACTGTGCAAATCCAAAAATCCATTATTTTCTATTAGACAACATTTCTGTAACTTGTAAAGCTTTATTGTTTTACATGTTGTAAACTTCACTTCGGTTAAAAATCTGGCACTAGTTTCACCTGAAAATAACTTTCTACGTCACAAAAATTATTTCGTGAAGGCACACTAGCAAGACTAAGATGAATATACTACTAACAGCATCTGCTGTAGCCATCAGTTGATCATAGAGATTTTTTTAGATGCCTTGTTTGAATAAAAGAAATTAAAAACAAAACCTAAAAACTAAAAGGGAATGTATGAATTGAATCTTTAGTAGCAATATTTATCGACTTACCCTCATGTGGGCCTCCCCCAAAAGACAAAAAAAAAATTTAAATTTTCCCCGTTTGGTTCCTTGCTTAGAATAACAGGTGTTTGATTAGTGAGAATGAAATGAAATAGTTCTGATTTTCAAAATTAAAAAAAAATTTTCCTCAGATGTTCAAAAGATTAGAGAACTTTGAGAACTGTTGACTACATTTGCCCACAGCTAAATTATTTTTAGACTGAGAAAATGATAATTCCAAAAGTTAAAGAAATGACTGCTATGTCTTTGATATGCAAAGAGAATTTATGTTACCACTTACAGTAATTTCAGCTTTCAGGACCAGGTTACTTACTGTGACCCACATTCCATCACTCATAATTATGAAATATTTCCTAATTCAAATGTTACAACTAACGGCAACACAAAAGAGTGGTCCAGAGAACACTTATCCAAAGAAGTGATTTTCTCTCTGGATTTGTAAGCTATAACTGGGGTCATGATAGTGGTGGGGAGGAAGCATTAAATAACTAGAAAAATGTTGAATGTTTTGTCCGTGCTATACCATATCCTGACTGGTTCATCCCTTCCTTGTGACCCTTTTGTGAAGGGATGTCCAATTGTCTACAGATGAGCCTTAGGTCTCCATTTTCCCCTCACCCTCATTTACTTTGATATGATTGCTTGTTTGGGGTATTCTGATGCCTCACACTTGACCCCGTCGACACCTTGTGTTCACACAGGCTGGAGTGTTTCTTCTATGTGAATTTTGTTCTTCCCTGGTGTATGGCTGCTCATTTAGCTTCAAGCCTTTTAGATCCCAGATGCTATATCATTTATCTAGCTGGGCACCGTCAACTTTCTTCACCATATTTGCTTATGCACCCATTCTGTCTTCAGCGATTGTGTCAGGAAGGTTAGCATCACAGAAGGCCAGGTTATTAGAACAAAGTTTTCTTGCAGATAAAAACTCTCAATGCATGGGATCCAGGACAGATAAGCCCCTCAGGAACAATAATGGGAGTAGGGCTAGCATGAGGGTAGAGGGAAGGTGGAAAGAGAAAGGGGAAATTAATCACAATCATGAATGTATACCCCACCACCACCAGGGTGATGAACAACAGAAATATGGGTGAAGGGAGACAGCGGATGGTGTAAGATATGAAAATAATAATAATGTACACTTTACCAAGAGTTCATGAGATTGGAAGGGGGGGTAGGTAGAGAAAAATGAGGAGCTTATACCAAGAGCTCAAGTGGAAAGACAATGTTCTGAAAAGAATGATGACAGCATATGTACAAATGTGCTTCACACAATGAAGAATGGATTGTTATATGAGCTGTAAGAGCCCCAATAAAATGAAAAAAAGAGAAATTATTTTCTGTTGATTTCCTTCTTTCCAACTTCCATCTTCAAGTTTCAAAGAGTACAACTGACATGCATTTTTTCCATCTTATTGGTACTATTATTAATATTTAACCTGATTCTCTAAAAAATATACAATATGATGATCCAAAATGCTTAATAATGTGAGGTTATTTTGGGGGGGGTGTTGTTTTTTTGTTTTTATCTTTTTTAATCATTTTTTGGGGGACTCATACAACTCCATCCATTATGTCAAGCACATTTGTACATTTGTTGCCATCATCATTCTCAAAACATTGGCTTTCCATTTGAGCCCTTCGTATCAACTCCTCATTTTCCCCCACCCTCCCCACCCCACCTCCCTCATGAACCCTTCATAATTTAAAAATTATTATTTTGTCATGTTTTACACTGTTCAATGTCTCCCTTCACTCACTTTTCTGTTGTCCATCCCCCAGGGAGGGAATTATATGTAAATCCTGTAATTGGATGACCCTTTATATCCCACCTTCCCTCCATCCTTGCAATATCATCACTCTCACCACTGGTCCTGAGAGTTTAATCTGTCCTGGATTCTGTGTGTTTCCAGTTCCTGTCTGTACTAATGTACATCCTCTGGTTTAGCCAGATTTGTTAGGTAGAATTTGGATCATGATAGTGGTGGGTAGGGAGCATTTAAGAACTAGAGGAAAGTTGTGTTTCATCAGTGTCATACTGCACACTGACTGGCTCGTCTCCTTCCTGAGACCCTTCTGTAAGGGGCTGTCCAGTTGCCTACAGATCAGCTTTCGGTCCCCACTCCACCCTCCCCCTCATTCACAATGATATGAGTTTTTGTTCTTTAATGACTGATATCTGATCCCATTGACACCTCGTGATCACACAGACTGGTGTGCTTCTTTCATATGGGCTTTGTTGCTTCTGAACTAGATGGTCATGTGTTTATCTTCAAGCCTTTAAGACTCCAGATGCTATATCTTTTGATAGCTTGGCACCATCAGCTTTCTTGACCACATTTGCTTATGTACCCACTTTGTCTTCAACAATCGTGTTGGGAAGGTGAGCATCATGGAACGCCAGTTTAATAGAACAAAGTGTTCTTGCATTGAAGGAGTATTTGAGTAGAGGCCCAATGTCCATCTGCTACCTTAATACTAAACCTATAAATATATGCACATAGATCTATTTACCCATCATTATATACAAATATATTTATATATGTACATGCCTGTATTTAGACCTCTATAAACACACTTTGGCTCCTAGTTCTTTCCTCTATTTCCTTTTAACTTCCTCTTGTCCCACTATAGCCTTCATTTAGGTTTAAGTAATTCCTCTTGGTTACATTGCTCTTGATCAAGCCCTACCAGGCCTCTTACACCCTCCTCGCCACTGATTTTTGATCACTTGTTGTTCCCTTGTCCCTGGATTTGTTAACATCACTTCCTTTACCCCATCTCCCCCTCTCCCATGACCCCCAGAACCATCAGTCCCATTGTTTACTCCTCCAGATTGTTAATCCCACCTATTTTATCTATATAGACCTAAAGAAATAATATGCACAAAAACACAACAGAGCAAAAGAAAGCAACAAAACAACCACACAAAAAAAGGACAACAAAAGAAAAACCTATAAATACCTCAAGGTCTGTTTGTTGACCTTTAGGAGTGTTTTCCGGTCGAGTCTGATGGGGTGTCACACCCTAGTCCCAAAGTCTATTTTTGGTACTCCTTCAGGACTTCCTTGCTCTGCTCCACTGTTCTGTTGTACACCCTTAGTGTTTTGCCTCAGTGTGATGGGGTCAGATTGGGCAAAATTCCCACACTGTGTCTCCAGTGTTGGCTCCTATAGAGCTATGGGTCAGTGAGGGATGTCATGTCTCATAGTGGAGCCAACCATATGGTCCTCTCTGTGCATTGGCTGTTCTGAGCAGGGATATCGTCCTCAAAGCTTGGTGGGTCAGGATGTGCTCCATTCTCTCTTCCTCCCCCTTCATTTGCTCCTTTGTGTTCTGATCAGACATGTCACTCTCCCTGAGCTGTAGCTTCAGTGCTGTCCACTGAAGTAAATTCTTCTTAGGGGGAAGGGAGAGGGGCAGCTGTCCACATAGTTGGGATTGGGGCCACCCCCTCAGATCTCTCTACTGGTTCCTTGCTTCATGCCGGTAAGTTGCACTCACATCTTGGAGCACCGGTTTGAATTCTGGTCCCTCTTTGCCTGTGGAGATAGAAAGAATACCTTCCCCTCCGGTGGGTTAGTGCTCTCTTTTCCCACTACCCATTTCTTTCTTTTCTTTCTTTCTTTTGTTCTTTCTTCCTTCCTTCCTTCCTTCCTTCTTCCTTCCTTCCTTCCTCTTTCTTTCTTTCTTTTTTTCTTTTTTGCTTCTTTCTTTTTTGCTTCCCCTCCCCCTTTTTTTTAGTTGGTTGCCATATGTATCCCAGGATGGTGTCTGGCCCCTGCCATACTACCTGGATCTCACCCCAGGAATATTTGTATACAGTAATATTTTCCCTATGTCCCTTTTGCATTTTTTTAAAGCTAACCTCAGTAGACTCATGTTGTATTTGTCCTTTTGTGCTTGGCTTACTTCACTTAGCATAATTTCTTCCAGCTCTTCCCATATGGCAATATGCTTCATGTGTTCATTACTGCTTTCTAGTGATGTGTAGTACTCCACTGTACTTATGTACCACAGTTTTTTTTAATCCATTCATCCGTTGATGGAAATTTGGGTTGTTTCCAACTCCTTACAATAGTGAACTGTGCTGCGATGAACACTGGAGCACAGATGTCTGGTTGTGGTTTGTTTCTTGCCTCTTCTGGGTAGATGCCCAGTAGGGGGATTGCTGGGTCGTATGGTAGCTCAATTTCCATCTGTTTTAGATATCGTCAAATCGATTACCATTGTGGTTGTATATAACTACAGATCTAACAGTAGTGGATGAGAGTTCCTATCTCACCATAGCCTGTCTAACATTTGTTGCTTTTTTATTTTATTTTTTGATTGGGCTATCTATCTTTGAGGGTATTAGGTGGTACCTCATTGTTTTAATTTGCATTTCCCTTATGGTTAGTGATCGGGAACATTTTCTCATATGTTTATTGGCCATTTGGATTTCTCCCCTTGTGAAACTTCTGTTCAGGTCCTTTGGCCACCTACTCATTGGGCAATTAGTATTTTGTCTTTTTGGAAGCTAGAAGAGTATTGTAGATTTTAGTAATAAGGTCTTTGTCTGATGTGTCATTGCTAAAGATGTTTTCCCAGTCCGTGGGCTCTCTTATTACTCTCAGTGAATTATTTTGATGTACACAGGTATTTTATCTTCAATATATCTCACTTGTTAATTTGTGCCTCCTCTGCTTGTGTTGTTCCCTGTTTCTGATAGTCTATGTATTCCCTGTGCCAAAGTACTCAGTTGGTCCCAATTCCCTCATTGGTGGCCCTAATATTTTGGGGTTTTACCTCGAAGTCTATGATCTGCCTTGAGTTTATTCTTGTGTTTGGAATGAAATAGGGTCTTGCTTCATTTTTCTGCAGGTAGATATCCATTTTTCGAAGGATACTTGTTGAAGAGGACATTTGCTTCCCATTTGGTATTTTTGGCCCCTTATCAAAGATCAGTTTTCTGTATGGGGATGATTTTATTTCTGGGTTTTCATTTCTTTTCCATTGGTCTGAGTATATGTCATTACACTAATACCATGCAGTTTTGACCACCGTGGCTGTATAATATGTGCTAAAGTCAGGTAAAGCAAGCCCTCCTATTGTATCCTTCTTCTTGAGGAGTTCTCTGCTAATTCTGGGCTTCTTCCATCTCCGTATGAAGTTGGTAATCAGTTTTTCCATTTCTTTGAAGAAAGATGAGGGTAATTGTATTGGGATAGCATTAAACTTATGTAGTGCCATGGGCAGAACTGACATTTTTACTATATTGAGTGTTCCAGTCCATGAGCATGGTATATTCTTCCATTTGTTGAGGTCACTCTTGGTTTCTTGTAATAGTGTTCTGTAGTTTTCCTCATATAAATCTTTTGTTCTTTTAGTCAGGTGCATTCCTAGATACTTCAATTTGTGCTTGGCTATTATGAAGAGTACCACCTTTTTTATCTCCTCCTCCGTGGTCTTATCTGATGTGTTTAGCAGTCCGCTAGACTTCTGTTTGTTGATCTTTTATCCTGCCACTCTGCCATATCCCTCTATTGTTTCCAGTACTCCCCATGTGGAGCTTTTGGGATTTTCCATATATAAAATCATATCATTGCAAATAACAATAGTTTCACCTCTTCCTTATCCAAGCAGATACTTCGATATAATTTCTTTCCCTTATGCTGTTAGCAAAAACCTCCAGTATGATGTGAAATAAGAGTGGGACAAGGGGCATCCTTGTCTGGACCCCTTTTGCAGTGGGATTGTATTCATCACCACTGACTACCACGTTGCCTGTTGGTTTTTCATACATAGTTTGTATTATCTTGAGGAATTTTCCTTCCATTCCTATCCTCTTGAGTATCTTACACAGGAATTAGTGTTGGATGTTATTGAATGATTTTTCAGTATCTTTTGATATTATCATAGATTTCTTATAATTTTTCATGTCAATGTGGCAAATGATACTAATGGTCTTTCATATATTGAACCATCTCTGCATCCCTGGTATGAATCTCACTTTGTCATGGTGAATTATTTGATTTATATACTTTTGTATTTTATTGGCCAGTGTTTTAGGATTTTTGCATCAATGTTCATTAAGGATATTGGTGTGTAATTCTCAATTCTTGTGGAATTCCTGACCAGTTTCAGTATCGGAATTATTCTAGCTTTATTAAAGGAGTTTGAGAGTTTGCCGTCTTTTTCTATGTTCTGGAAGAGTTTGTGTAAGATTGGCGTCAGTTCTTCCCTGAATGCTTGGTAGAATTCTCCAGTGAAGCCATCTGGTCCAGGGGATTTTTTCGTTGATAATCCCTTGATAACCTTGTTTATTTCTTCTATTGCTTTGGATCTGTTGAGATTCTTGACATCCATTGCGGAAAGTCTAGGGAGGGATTATTTTACCACGTATTTTCTCATGTCTTCCAAGTTGTAGAATTCATTGGAGTACAGTCTTTCATAGTACTGTATAATTATCCTTTTTATTTCATTAGGGTCTAGTGTAATGTCCCCTCTTGCATCCCTCATCATTGCTACTGAAATTTGTTTCCTCCTTTCTTTGGTGAGGTTTGCCAGTGGTCTGTTCATCCTCTCAAAGAACCAAGTTTTAGCAATTTTTTCCCATAGTTTTCTTATTTTCCTTCTCCTGAATCTCAGCCGTGTTTGTATTATTTCTTTTCTTTTGATATTAGTAGGATTGTCCTGTTAGCTCTGCTCTAGTTGTAAATTTTGTACCAGCATGTCAATCATGAGTCTTTCTTCCTTTTTCATGTGTGCATGTATTGCTATGGAACTTTGATAACTGCTTTTGCTGTGTCTTATAAGTTTTGGCATGTCGTGTTCTTATTCTTATTGGTTTCTAGAAATTTTCTAATTTCATCTCTGATCTTGGTCAATACACACTCCTTTTACAATAGATAGTTATTCATCCTCCAAATGTTTGCTCTTGTTTTCCTCATCTTCCTTTTGTTGATTTCCAGCCTTGTGGCACAGTGGTACAAGAGAGAAGTCTGAATGATATCAATGTGCTTAAATTTATATAGATTCTCTTGTCTCCCAGAGAATATGGGACATGTGGGCTTGAAAAGAATGTGATTTTTTTTTTTTTTTGTATTTGGATGAAAAGTTCTGTAAATATCTATCGAGTCAAATTGTCTAATTGTAGTGTTTAGTTCTTTAGCCTCTTTCTTGAATTTCTTTCCCTGCGATCTATCTTTCTCAGAGAGAGTGTATTGAAGTCACCTACTATAATTGTTGAGGCTGTGATTTATTTTTTCATCTTTTGGTGTGTTTGGTTGAATTTGGTCTCTCATTTGGAGAATATGTTTAAAATACTTAGTGGTTCTTTGCCTACTGTTCCCTTGAGCATTATATAGTGTACCTCCATGTCTCTTTTTATGGTTTGCACTTTGAGGTCAATTTCATCTGAGATTAGGATTGCAACCTCTGCTTTTGTGATTTGCTGTTTGCTTGGTATGCTTTTCTTTCGCCTTTGATTCTCAGCCTATTTGTGTGTGTAGTCTTGAGATGTGTCTCCTGTAGGCAGCAGATTGATGGATTGTATTTTCTATGCCAGTCTGGCAGCCTCAGTCTCTTAATGTCTGGGTTTTAATACCTGAGTTCAGTCCATTGACATTCAGGTTATTATTTCAATCTGTGGACTCTGTGATGTCATCTTATGCCTTTTTGTGTCTTTTTTTTCCTACCTCCCTTTCTTATCACTATGTTGTGTGTGTGTGTGTGTGTGTGTTTCATTCTTGACTTCTTTCCACCCTTAAGCCAATGCTATCTTGGGGGCTGTTTTCTCTTTGTTGCCTTCTGGGTGGGGTTGTTCTATGTGGCAGTCTGTTATTTATGCTTGGTGAGTGCTGTTATTCTGCCCATACTGGGTTGGCAAGGATATTTTGTAGGGCTGGGTTTTTCTAACGTATTATTTGAGTTTTTCCTTGTCTGGGATGACTCTTACTGCTCCATCTATCTTGATAGATAATTTGGCTGGGCAAAGTATTCTTAGGTTTGCATTATTTTCCTTCAATTTTTGGAATATGTTACTCCACTTTCTCCTCTTCTTCACAGTGTCTGCTGATAGGTTTGAGCATATTCTCATTTGGAAAACTATATGTGATTGCATGTTTTCCCCTAGCTGCTCTAATGATTTTCTCCTTTTCCTCAAAGTTGCATAGTTTAACTATTATGTGCCTTGGTTACTTCTTCTTGGGATTCAGTATAGCTGGTGTTCTTTCCTGAATGGTTGCCTGGTTTTCATTCATTAAGCTGGGGAATGACTTACTTGTTGTGTCTTCCTCCAGTAATCCAATTATTCTGATGCTGTTCTTCTTCATTGCATCATACTATAGCTTTTAAGTTTTCTTTAGCTTCTGTGATGATCTTATTAGATTTCTGTTGATGTTTGTTAGTCTGCTTGGCTGTCCTCTAGGTCACTGGTGAGGTTCTCTGCCTCCTCCAGTCGATTGGCAATGTCTGTGAGTCTGCTACTGGTTTTTTATATCTCGCTCCTAAGCTCTTGTATTTCTTTTTGATGTATGGATTTTATCTCCTTTATCATTTCATTCTTTTTCTTTGTTATTTCCCTCATATCCTGTATGACTCTAAGCACCATTCTGAAAATTTCTTTCTGTGGAGGATCAATGTCTGCTTCTTCTATGCAGTTCGTTAGGTTCAGGACATCTTCTGCCATTGCCTTTCGTTTCTCCTGTTTTTTTTTCATTGAGGTTGTTGGGGCTGATTGCTGTTTGCATTGCATTGTTTTAGAGAAGCCAGATGCCATTTTCCAGGGAGTCAAAGAGTACTGGCCCTCTCTGGGAGACTCATAGGAATGCTTCTTTGAACTGTATACAGCTAATTTCACTATGGAAGTGCCCCCCCGCCCCCCCCACCTTTATCCTCCTGTGGCTTCACTCTTTCCCTAGTCAACCAGTGTTCTGTTATTTGGAAGGCAAGTTGGATTGTCCTCCCTGCGAAAGCTGGTTGGGTTGTTGTGGACCCACAAGGATCTGCTGTACTAGGTAATCTCACAAGAAGCTGTGATGATGGGCTTCACGGCAACTTGCAGCACCTTAGATAGTATGCAGGTGTGCCTGCTACAATGTAAGTGCCACATAAGGCTGGTGGGTTGTCCGCTTTGGTGTAGAGCACCGCAAATGGTGGGCGGAATTGCCCTGGTCTGGTAGATCACTGCAGAAGTTGGGCAGAGGTTCCTGCAGAAGCGTGGAATCTGGTGAGTGTTGGCCGATCTGCCTTAGGCCATGTGAGGCATTAAGGCAGGCAGGAGAAAGTTCCTTCAGTCACGTGGGACCACAGAGGACAGATAGGAGCTCCCCCAGCCAAGCAGACAGGATTTCTCCCAAAGAATGTAGGTGGGATTTCCCCAGCCATGTGTCAAGCACTGCAGAAGGTGGGCGGTTGGAATTTCCCTGGTAAGAAAGTGGGTAGGATTCCCTCTGGAACAAGTTGGGCAGGATATCCCCTGGTGGAGGGTGGGCTTTCCCTAGCCTCTGGTTACACCTAAGAGGGTGGAGCTCTCCCAGCTGGGTGGCGGTCAGGCGTAAATTCCCTTGCCTATTGGGAGTGTTCTGGAGGTCAGGTCAGCAGTGGCATGTGAGAGAAAAGGAAAGAGATAGAGAAAAATCAAACAAACAAAAAAAATAAGGCCGTTGAGCCTGGGGGGATACAGAGAAAGAGGGAAACACAAGTAACAATATAGCTGAGCCCTGATCCCTAATTGTGGGGCTGGGGGGTGGGGGTTAATCCCTGCCCCTAGGTGGCAGCAGACTGTGGCTGTCTTGAGATAAAGCCACTTCCCTGTCTACAAATGATCCTGGCTCTGGCCGAGAGAGTGGTAGAGCTAAAGCCAAACCCTAGTCGGCCTCCACTGTGGTAAGCCAAAAGCCCCCAGCTCCTCAGAACCTAGTGGATCTGGGCCTACTTATCTTTATGCTGCTCCTCCTGCAACCCAGCAGTGTGGAATTTCCCTCTTAGTAACTCTCCTGACTGATTTCTGTGGAGTCCCTCTGGTATGTGTTACTCATTCACCACCTTCTTGGAAGTCCCCCTTTTTTGGGGGGTTTTGTTTGTTTTACAGTCCATATTTTCAGCCAAAAAAAGAGCATTGAGAATTAAGTCATTTTTTTATTTGTTTATAGGCAAGAATGCATTTACAGAGTGAGAAGTATAGAGTTCACATTTATCTGAGAGGAACAGCACAGCAAGAAACAGAGATTAAAGAGATTCCCAAATAACATTGAGCCTCATAATTTTTGTGTTAGGCTGGGTTCTCTAGAGAAAGAAACCAGTGATGCTTGTATGAGTATGCATAAAGAAAGAGATTTTGATGAAGAAATGGCTCACATTGTGACAAATGAGTACATCCAGTCTAGTTCAAATTTGTGGGTCAAATGTAAACTGAAGGCTTCTCCTGACTCCTGTAGCTGCAGGGGCTCATGAACAGAAAGCAGAAAGATGAAGTAGAAGACCATAAGCTGATGGATGATAAGCTAAATGAGTCCTAGATCAGATGAATGAATCCAAGATTGGCAGTTAATGCTCCTAGGATTGGCAGGCAATATAACAATTCAACATAAAGAAGACAAAAATCCTCAGAACTGAATCAACAGGTAATGTCATGATAAATGGAGAAATGATTGAAATTGTCAAGGAGTTTGTCTGCTTGGATCTATAATCAATGCACATAGAAGCAGCAACCAGAGATCAAAAATGTGTTGCCTTGGGTAAATCAGCTGCACAATACTACTTTAGAGTACTGAAAAGCAACATTCTTACTTTCAGCAATCTGTTTTACCTGACCCAAGCCATAATACTTTCAACTGCCTCCATGTATATGAAAGTGGGATATATGAATAAGAATATCCAAAGAATAATTGATGCATTTTACTTGTTCTTCTGAAAAGACAAACATATCTGTCTTGGACGGAGTGCTCTTTAGGAGATGTAGGCTGGAGAAACTTTGTCTTGAGTAATTTGTACATGTTGACAGGAGAGACAAATCTCCAGAGAAGGCCATGGAAAGGGGCAGCCAAGAAGAAGGTGGCCCTCAAGGGAATAGATTGATCCAGTGGCTGCAACAATGGATTCAAGCATAGGAAGCCACAGGATCGTACAGTGCAGTGATTTGTTTTGTGGAGCATGGGTTCACTGTGAGTTAGAACAGACTTGAACATAACAGTGGATTAATGAACCAGATGCAGTATCCAAATCCAGGAACAGAAGTCTACTACCTTATTCACAGTGTCAATGTGTGCTACGAGTAGACCCCACTCTGAATAAAACCTCCCTCCATCATATTCAGACTCAAGGTGTAGCGGTAAAACATTTGGCTGTTAAGTGCAAGCTCAGCAATTTGACAATGTCAGCTACTCGGCGGGAGAAAGGTTTTCTGCTCTATTAAAAAGTTAGTCTCAGAAACCCGCAAGGAGAGTTCCACTCTGTCTGATAGGGCGGCTCTGGGTCAAAATCTACTGGATGGCCGTGAATTCAGACATTTTTGGTTATTTTCCCCACAACTGCTTGACTGCTTCACAGAAAATCCCATCATGGAAATGACTGTGGGTGTTACATAATTTCATGTCAACTTGAACATATATAAAATAGTAGGTGTGACGTTTATCCTGTCAATCTGGTCATCAGCCCTCACTTGGAAATGTGATTGAGATATATAGTTCTCTGGAGTGCAGCCTCTTTCTTTCTGCTTTCGCCTTCCTGCTTGTTAGACACCCTGAGAGCTGCTAGGTGTATTCAAAATATTTAGTGAAGCTTGAATATTGACTGCAATAAAAATGTTAATATTTAAAACTATTACATGGGGCAATTTTCATGTGCCCGAAATAATAGGTGACTTATAGGTTTTATTTTCCCATTTAGACCATGCAAGGTAATTAATTTCCTCCTATTTTGGAGAATAACATATTGATTCCCTAGAGACAGTGCCATTTATGAGAAGCTACTTGTCTAAGAATTGTCAAAGGTGGAATTTCCTGTCTTATTTGTCATTTCACAATGACTGCTTACTCTGTTCCATTTTCTGTTTATCTCATCCATGTATGACTTATTTTCTAATAAAATGGTAATATAATTCAAGTCAAAACCTCAATGCCACTGAAATCTTGCTCGTTTACTAGTTTGTAATAACCAAGATACACACAGTTGACATTTCTTACAGGTAATGACCATGCAATTATTAGGATGCAATTTAGGCAGAGGGAAAAAAAGTATTGAATCTTGGGCCTGCAGAGTTAAAATTGAACCAACATGTTTTGAACTGCAGGGTGTAAAGATTTAAAATTTCATTAATCATGACATTCAATCCCTTAATTCTTTCTTATGAATCATGCTCATGCCATGTAGATATAGAAGAGAAACATAAAAGGATATTTTTATAAGTTGTTCATATATCATTCCTTAATGATGAAGATTGAAAATATAACATTAGAAAGACTAACCTTCCAAGGGTCAAAGATTGCCAGTTTTAGAACAGGAATCAGAGGATAGTATCTTTACATTTGTGGAAAAACCGTTTTGATAGTTAAGCCCAAACTTCAATTTTATTAGAAAAGTTTACATTCCATTTTTAGCTGTATTTTAGAAATTAAATTGAATGAAAAGGAATTGTAAAGGGATATTTTACTTTGAATCAGGATTCTAAGTATCTTAACAATATTTACATGAACACAGTATTTAGTATTAACCCTTAAAGATTCTATAGTTTAAGTTGTAGATTGTATCTGTATGTAAAATTATTTTAACAAATTAAGATCATGAGAATGTAATTTTTCAGGCATCAGAAATCAATAATGGAAAGCCTGAAACGTAAATGAATATAAAAGTTGATTGGCATCCATAGTGATAAAATATTAATTAATTCCTATGGAACACAAATATATACGAACAAATAGATAAAATATGTTAGAAAATATTAAGCAACACAGATGGTGCTGTCCTGTTAGTGTTGAATTGCTAAGTGTAAGATCAGGGCTTCAAATACATCTCATCAGCTCCAGGGGAGAAAGGTAAGAATTTATACTCCAATAAAGATTTCCAGCCTTAGAAATCCTATATATGGTTGCTATGTATTAAACTTGTTTCATATCGTTAGGTTGATAGCCTTGTTGTGGTGTGAGTGGTTGTATTAGTCCAGAGAAACAAATTCATAGACACTCATATGTGTGTAATAGAAAACTTCATATCAAAGAGTAATTGTATATTAAGAAAAAATCCAGCCCCGTCCAGATCAAGTCTATAAGCCTGATATTAGTCCATATGTACCATACCAGTCTATAAATTCCTCCTCAGACTCACACAGCTCATGCAATGACATCAAATGCAGGAAGATCACAGGCCAGTGGGTGGAAAATATTTATTATTATTATTTGGTCGGATCTTCTACCTAATCAATCATGATGTCCTCCTTCAGCAACTGATCCATCATGATAAAATGTCTAAAATTATTGAAGCAAAGATTTACAATTTTTTAAGGTGGATTCTAGCTTTATCTTTCCTAGATAGTCATTCAGCTGGAAGCCCAAGGTATATATTTAACATTCTTTGCCAGTGCCACATTTGATAAGTATTAATTCTTCTCCATTTTCCCTTCTGCACTGTTCAGCTTTCATACACATATGAGGATATTAAAAATGCCATGGAATACACTATTCTTCAGTGTGACATCTTTGCATTTAATCACTATAAAGAGGTCTTTTGGAAACAGTTTGCTGAATGAATTGTCTGATTTCCTGATTGCAAATTCTATGAGGATTTATTATGCATCTGGGTAAAATAAAAAAAACCAAACTTTGACTTTTGCACCATGTATCACAATGTTTGCCTATTGTTCTAATTGTGAGGATTTGGGGGTTTTGTTTGTTGAGGTGAAATCTATAATCCAGGTGGTATCTTTGATCAGTTTGTACTTCAAATTTTTTTTGCTAATATCAAGCAAGGTTGTTTAATCTACATATTACAGATTGCTAATGTATCTTCCTCCAATTGTGCTGCTGCATTGTTTTTAACATAGTCCAGCTTCTTAGATTATTTTCTCATCATACAGTGAAAAACTGTAAGCCTGGAAAACACCTTCCCTGGTGTGGCACTGCACAGTGTTCTCTTGTTCTAATAGAATAACTACCTCTTGGTCTAGTTACAAGTTTTGCATCAGCACAATTAAAATTTCAGAAACTGTCATTCTTTCCCATGTTATTCATAACTTGTTATGATCCACACAATCAAATGCATTTCGTACCCAATGAAACATAGTCAAACATTTTTCTGGAATTCTCTGCTTTCTGCCAAGATTCATATGCTATTGGGAACGATATTCCTCATTTCAAAACTTCTTTTACAACTGGGTTGAACTTTTGGCAGTTCTCTGTTTAATCACCCTTTTGTGGAATAGGCACAAATATGGATCATTTGTAGTCAGTTGGTCAGAAACTGTCTTCTAAATTTCTAGGCATATATAAGTTAGTGCTTGCAGAGTTGCTTCACCTTATTATATGGTGTTCTATAATGGCATTTCATAAATCTTGAACTCTTGTTTTCTCCAAATACTTTAGATGCAGCTTCAACTTTTTCCTTTAGTTCATCATCATATGTTACCTCTTGAAATGATGGAATGTCCATCTTTTTTTTTCCTTTGCACAAT
Organism: Echinops telfairi; assembly: GCF_000313985.2. Taxonomy (NCBI): domain Eukaryota; kingdom Metazoa; phylum Chordata; class Mammalia; order Afrosoricida; family Tenrecidae; genus Echinops; species Echinops telfairi. The sequence continues at coordinate 20,278,579 of NW_022103915.1, read as the reverse complement.
GACTTCATGTATTCCTCCCAACTTCTTTTGATGCTTTAAGCATCATTCAATATTCCTTTCTGAAGAATCCTTCCATATTGCAACTCTAGGCTTGAATAATTTATGTAGCCTTTCAGCTTGAAAAACACTGTGCTTCTTTCCCTTTTGGCTTTCTAACTCCTTGTCTTTTCAGGTTCCAAGTTAGAGGCAGGGTTGACCAGAGAAACAAATCCAGAGACACTCAAATATGTGTAAGAGAGAGTTTTATATCAAAGAGTAATTGAAGTATATTAAGAAAACATCCCAGCCCAGTACAGATGAAGCCCATAATCCAGATACTCACCCATATGTCTGATACTAGCCCATAAATTCTTCATCAGACTCACATTGTCATTCACAACGGATGGCAAATGTAGGAAAATCACAGGCTGGTGGTGAAAACTCCGGTGGGTCCATGGTGTTGGAAACATCTCCATGTAACTCCTCAACAAGACAATGGAACAGAGAGCGATGTGGCCCACCTCTTCTGATGGCAGAATCTTTGTGAGAAAGCCATGCCCACAAGGAAGGATCATCAGGTTGCAACCTGATTCACAGGCTAGACCCCACTACATTCTTTAACAAAGCTGGCACAGAGTTGTGTACCTACCACATCCCACTATAATACTTTATTTTTTCTTGAATTTCCCTTTGAAATTTTTATTCAGTTCTTTTAGTTTATTTTTTCTTCTCTATGTTCTATCTACTCTAGGTTCAAGAGCAAGCATCACCCTTTCTGACATTCATTTTGGTCTTGTCTGGCTTTCCTGCATTTTTAGTTTCTTTGCAATTTCACTCCAAAGTTCGTGCAGCCTGTGGTTATTAGCATTCAATGTGTAAATCTATTCTTAAGATGATCTCTAAATTCAAGTGCGTTATATTCAAGGTTGTACACAAATTTAGTCAATTTGATTCCTGTGCATTACATCTGGAAAGGCTCAGTTATATAGTCACCATTTAGATGTTTGAAAAAATATATACACATTAGTAAAATATTGGTGTAAAATTCTATCTACACTCTCACTTTTTTCTATCACTGTAATTGTATCTCTCAAATATCAAAACTTTATTTTCAATTTTTGCATTTCAATAACTAGTTATTGAAGCAAATGGATGAAATGTTAGATTATTTTAAATCTGGAGAAATTGATATAAATCATTAATTTCATCTTTGGCATGAATAGTTTACAAAATTGAATACCGTTATATTAACTGCCTAGCTGTAGACACAAATACTATTCTATAACTTATTGTAGTTTCAGGAAAGTGAGCAGAACAAACTGGTTTTGCACCCCCCCCACCCCCACCCCCCAAGGGGATTTTAAAAATTATTATTAAAAGATCATTTTTTTGGTTACAACTCTTATAAAAAATCCATATAGCAATTGTATCAAGCATATTTGTACATACGTTGCCATCATTTATTTCTAGACATTTACTTTCTATTGAGCCTTTGGTATCATCTCCTCTTTTTTTGCTCGCAAACCCCTCCCCCCCAATAGATTATCATTTTTTTTTTTAATTTTCATATCTTACACCAACCACTATCTCCCTTCCCCCATGGTTTCTGTTGTTCTTCCCTGTGGAGGGGGTGTGTGATTATGTGTTGATCATTACAATTGAAGCCCCTTCCTCTCCATCTCCCCTGCTTCTCCCTACCCTTCTAGTATTGCCATTCCCATTCCTGTTCCTGGATTCCATATGTCATGAGCTCTTATCTCTAATCTATACCTGTGTACATGCTCTGTCTAGTCCGAAGTGAAAAGCAGCATTGGGGCCATGACAGTGGGGGTTGAGGAAGTCTCAAGGAACCAGAGGAATATTGTGTGTTTCATCAGTGGTTTACTGCACCCTGTTGACTCATCCCTTCCCTGTAACCCCTCTGTGGGGGGTTGTTCCATTGTATACAGATGGACTTTAGGTTTCTGCTCTCACCCCCCTCTTTCTCAACGATATGTTTTTTCATGGTTTATTTGTCGTGGGTGTTCTGATGCCTGTTACCCAGTTATGATGACACCTCACGATCCCACAGGCTTGTGTGCTCCTTCCATATGGGCTTGTTGTTTCTCTGCTGGATGGCCACATGTTTCACTTAAGGCCTTTAAGACCCCAGATGCCATATCTTTTAATAGCAGGGCACCTTCTGCTTTCTTCACCACATTTGCTTATGCACCCATTTTGTCGTCAGCAATTATGCCAGGATGGTGAGCATCACAGAATGATGGTTTGTTAGAAGAAAGTGTTCTTGTATTGAGGGAGGGTATGAGCAGAAGCCAGAAGTCCATCTACAACCTCATTGTATTGCCATATAAATATATTTACATAGGCCAATACATCTGTTTTTATGGATTAATGTATTTACTTATGTACACACCTATGCTTATACCTCTGTCCATAGCTTTTCTTCCTATATCTTCTGTTTCATTTTACCTTTCTTCTGCCCCATTATCATACTTGTGCTACATCTGCCTCATGGTACTTCTTCTCAGCTAGATTTCTATTGCTCCAATACCCCATGGATCTCTCTATCCTCCTCATTATAGATTTTAATTCCCTAGTTGTTCCCCTGTCTATGGCATTGTTTGCTCACCACACCTTTACCCCATTCCCTTCTTCCCACAAGTCCCTCTGTGACCATTGGTCCCATAGCTTTCTCCTTCAGCTTGCTTCTCGTGCCTGTCTTATGTAATTAGGCAAACCAAAAGTGGCATAGACCAAACAAAAATAAACAAAAGATTGACAAAAGAAAAAGAAAATAAAAAGGAGAAAGAAAGAGAAAAAACACACAATTCCAGGTCTGTCCGCTGGCCTTTATGACTATCTGCCCACCGGTCCTGGGGGAATTCCGGGAGCTATCCCTCCTAGCCTGAAGTCTATTTTGGGGGGGCTCTTTAGGGGTTTAGTGGCTTTACTTTCCTACAGTTGCTTTTTTCATTGTGTTCCCTTCTTGATTTTCCCCGCTGCAGGGGGCTCAGACCGCACAACCTCCTTGCAGTGTGTCCCCAGGATTGTCCTCTGTCACAGTATGCTCCAGTAAAGCAACAACATGTCACGAGCTGTTGTTCGCCCTACAGTCCTCTCTGTGTCATAGCAGCTCCATGCAGGGATGCCATCCTCCGGGCTTGGTGTGCCCATATGGGGTCTAGACCAACCGTTCCTTTCTCTTTTTGCTTCCATGTGGGCGTGGTATTCTGGCCCTCACCCCAAACTGTAGGTTTAGTGTTGTTCTCTGGGAGGGGGTCTGTATCCCTGTATCCCAATATTTTCATGCATTCCTCCATGTGGTTCATTGCCCTCATGGATTGGTGCACCATGGTGGGATCTGTATGCACACTCCCAATTCTGTGGAGACATAACCAATACTCTCCCCCTGGGTGGGTTAGTGCCCTGCTCCCTCCATGCCATCATCCCTCCCCCACCTTTTCTCACTCCACTTTCCCCTTATTTGTGTTGGATTAACATGTACCGTCTTGTGTTTGGTCTGACCTCCACCCGACTACCTGTACTTCAACCCGTATATTGTGAAATAAGTGGCTTTTCTTCTATGTCTACTGTGCTAACTCAGGGGACTCATGTTGTACTTGGCCTTTTGTGATTGGCTGACTTTGCTTAGCATAATTTCCTCCAACTCTTCCTATGAAACTACGTGTTTCATGTGATCATCTGTGCATTTTAGTGATGCATAGTACTCTATTCTGTGTATGTGCCAGAGTTTACTATCCACTCGTCTATTGATGGAAATTTAGGTTGTTTCCAACTCTTTGAGATTGTGAATTATGCCACACTAAACATTGGAGTGCAGATGACTGCTCATGTTTTAATAGAGCGAGAGCTGGGTTATAAAGTGGATTGATTTCCATTTACTTTAAATATTGCCAGATCACTTTCAACAGAGGCTGTACATATCTACAGGACCACCAACAATGGAGGAGCGTTTCTATCTCACCACATTCTCTCCAACATTTCTTGCTCTCTAATTTTCTGATTTGGGCTAACCTCAACGGTGTTATATGGCATCTCATGGTTGTTTTAATTTGCATTCCTCTGATGGCTAATGATCAGGAGCATTTTCTCATATGTTTATTGCCATACAGGTCTCCTCCCTAGTGAAACTTCTTTTCAGTTCTTTTGCCCACTTCCTCAGGGGGTTAACTGTTTTCCTCATTTTGAAGGCCAGGAGGGTATTGTAGATTTTAGTAATAAGCCCATTGTCTGTTGAGTCATTGCTAAAACCCACTCTGTGAGATGTCTTGTTACCCGCTTGGTGAAGTCTTTTGGTCACAAGCAGATGCTTCATCCTTAGTAAATCCCACTTGTCAATTTCAAGTTCATCTGTGCATGTACCCTTTCCGATTGCAGTTAGCCTATGTATTCCCTGGGCCAAGGTTCATAGGTTTGCCACAATTCCTTTGTTGATGGTCCTGATGGTTTGGGGTTTTATTTCTAGGTCTGTGATCCACCTGGAGCTTGTTCTTGTGCATGGGATGAGGTAAACATCTTGTTTCATTTTTCAATTTGTAGATATCCATTGTTTCCAGCACCACTTCTTAAAGAGGGCACCCACCTTCCACCTGAGCTTTGGGGGCCCTTGTCAAAGATCAGTTGTCTATATGCTGATGGTTTTATTTCTGGGTTTTTTGTTCTTTTCCATTGGTCTAAGTATGTCATTATTCCAGTACTATGGTCTTTTGATCACTGTGGCTGTGCGGTAGGTGTTAAAGTCAGGTAAAGTGAGCCAACTTTTTCCTTCTTGAGGAGTTCTCTGCTACTTCTGGTCTTCTTCCTTCTCCATATGGAATTGGTGGTCAGTTGCCACAATGGGTTCAAGCGTAGGAACAATTGTGAGAATGGTACAGACCTATGCAGTATTTTGTTCTGTTGTAGACAGGGTGGTCCTAATGGGTCAAAGGCAACTGTATGGCACCTAACATCAATAAGAACACAGATTAGCACTTAGTGTACATAAATCCCTCATTTTCATTAACATAATATACCAAACTATTATTCAAACTTTCTCTAATAACTTCAGTAGGCTCAGTATAAAAATAAATAAAGAAATTCATTCTATTGACTATACATCAGTCTTTTAAAATTTGCAATAAATAATTCATATTATAAATGTAAATGGATTGAAAAATTAAATTAATAGAAAAATGAGCATTAACTTACTTAATACAGTAACTTGATTAAAGTTATAGATTAATTTAATATGATTAAAGTTATAGAAAATAATTTATAATAAAAAGTTGACAATACATGTATAAATTTATGAAAATGACTTTTTTTACATTTATTTTTATTTTTATTTTTATTGATAATGACTTTTCTTAAACTCAGTCTTATATGAGGAGCCTTTCATTTAAAAAATCATTTTAATCAAATTTTAAAAATGAAGTCCAAAGACAAATGATAAAATAGAAACTTTGTTTTTCAACAAATGCTCCATCAAGATCATGATCTATTGATAAATGACAATACCAAACATTTATTTCATTCCTAAATAACTGAGAATCTTGGAATTTAACTGTCAGAGAAGTTTTGTTATAAATATTTTGAGATTTAGAAACCAATATTAGCAAAAGAAACCAAACAGGGACTGTAACATAAATGTATCATGATTTCTAACAGAAAATCTAACAAAAATAAATTACAATGAGGAAAGGATTAAACTTTTATTTTTCCAAGTTTCAAATATACTTCATCACAAAAACCAGTTATTAAAACTTGAGAATATGAGTGATTTTTTGATTCCTGGTTTAAGCAAATATTAACTAATATAAGTTAATGTTCTCAGAAACATTTAAGTTAATGTTCTCAAAACTATATATGATGCATTCTATGTTTATGAAAGTATGTCATTCTTACTTACTTCATTTCCATATTCTGCATCAAATCCTTCTACTTATATCTGTCTTATTAAAAAATGCAGCTTTGGATAGCCACCCAATGTTATAATTTATCCATGTAACCCCAAATTTTGCATTTAACCTCATATTGGAATAATTGAGAACTATTGAATGGTTGGAGTTTGGTATGTGGAGTAGAATTATTTTGTTAATAAGGCACAGCATTTAAAACCAAGATGAAAATCAGATGTAAAGAATAAAATCCAACATACAACAGATTTGGATATGTGATGTGAAATAAATTTGGAAAAGAAGTAGGAGAAAGGTAATTAGATTTAACAATAGAAAAACACGTGAGGTCATTCAAAGATTTCTTTCAGAAGGATAGTGATTCAGTAATGTAGATAGCAGACACTTAAAAAGAACACACAAGTATAGACAGTAGATTAATTGACAATAGCTTAATTGATAACAGAATAATAATGAAAAAATATGCCAGTACAACAAAAAACATAGGATATATTAGCTGAGTCAAGTAAATATTATTATTATTACTATTATTATTTTATAAGACTGGGAAATCTCTGAATATTTAATTATTGATAGAGAAGATAGACCTAGCAGAAAAGAAGATAAAGTTGATAGATAAGAGTCCACAGGAGTTAAGAGACCCTGCTAGGAAATAATCAAGTATTTGGATAACTAAAAGCCAATTATGACTCAAAGTAACTACGTATCTCTGTGGATGGCAAGCATTGGACGGCTAACTGCAAGTTCAACAGAATGAAGGCTGCCAGCTGCTCTGCAGGAGAGAGAGGAATCTTTCTGCTCCCATGGAGATTCACACCTTGGAACCCACAGGAGACCTTTGACTCTGTCCTTTAGTTTTACTGTGTTTCTATGAGGCAGAATCGACTTGATGACAATAAATAAGAAGATCACACCTTAGACAATTTTGTATTTCCAATTAGGTTCACCTGACAACGGCAAATGCGTTTTGCTCTGATCTTTTCCAATTTCTCTGGAAATCCTCCAGGATGAGTCATTTCTGCAACATGCTGGACATTCCCTAGAGGTGGCAAGCTTATCTCTAGTATGCTAGTCAAGAGTTGGCTCAAGACTCATGTCTTAAGTTTCAGTTTTAGAATTTTGCTAAATTCAAAAGAAATAAACACAAAATACCCCTGAAAGCACTGACACAACCCTGCCAAGCACACATTATAGTTTTCAAATGTGGGATTCTAATTTGAAAGATTAACCTGTGAAGTAACAAAGTCCTTTTGTTAAAGTCCATCCCGAGTTAACCCTGCACCCACCTATAACTCACACTGACCCCCTCCTCAGTGATATTCAAGTAATAAGGAATGAGCGATCCTTCTCCAAGTACACCATGCTTTAGAGTGCTAATCCCTCAGTCTGGAATGTTTTTCTGTCCTATTGTCCTTTATGTATCCTTTAAAAATCATACATACTAAATAATCATATGTTTGGGGAGCTTATCAATTGTCCCAGTTAAGTTACTCCCAGGTTGTGCTGGGCCAACTCAGTGCATGTTTTTCATTTTCTCACTTTTTATCCATATTAAAATAATTATAATGATTTTCAACAACAGTTTTGTTTTTTTTTCTGTATGAATCAAGATCTACTTTGGAAAACCAGGAATTTTGATGTTGGCATTGTCATCTCCTAGGTTATCTGAAAAGGAACAAAAATACACTAATTCACTATAGATACATAACTAGTGAGCTACATAGCTCATAGTGAAAAGAAGAGTTAGAAGAATGAAGTGGAGAAACAAGATAAATAACAAAAAATGAGTAAGAACAAAAACAGGAAAATGAATAACAATAATATGAATTTAATATAGTGAAATGTCAACTAGTTCTTTTTAGTATAGTGACTTGTATTCATTTCCTGTTCTATTGTGAACTCAAATCTTATAAATAGCAAGGGGAAGGCATGCATTGGCAGATACTTAAAACCTCACAAACAGTAGCATAATAGTGCCAGATAGAATACCAAAAATGAGACTTTCAGGTCTGAAGACACTCAAAATATATCCGTGGAACAGTTGCCCTCTCAAAATATTGTCCACCCATAAAGATGCAGCTGGAGTAAAGCCTTTTGGACCTTCATTTGCTATTGAGACAAAACTCAAATTTCAAAGAAAACCCTGCAAACATATCTTAATAATTGAAACTTGGAATGTAAAATATATGAATCTAGGAAAATTGGAAGTCATCTTAAATGAAATGGAACTCATGAAGATCAATAGCCAAGGCCTTAGTGAGTTAAAATGGACTGATATTAGCCATTCTGTTTCAGAAAATGATAAGGTTTATGATTCTGTGGATGAAAAATTAGAGTGGTATGACGACACATCCATTGTCAAAAATGACATTTCAACATCTATCTGGAAGTTCAATGCTCTCTGTGATAGCATATTATCTATCCACATGCAAGAATATCCAGTCAGTAAAACTGCTATTCAGATTTATGAATTAACAACTAAAGCTAGTACTTAAGACATTAAAGAATTTTACCAATGTCTTCCATCTAGAATTGATCAACCATGCAATCAAGATGCATTGATAATTGTTGGTGATTGTAACACAATGTTGGAAACAAAGAGGAAGGAACAGTAGTTAGAAAATATAGCCTAGGTGAGAGTAACAATGTTGGAAATCAAAAGATAAAAATTTGCAAGATCAATGACTTCATCATCATAAATAACTTTTCTTTCATCAACAAATTGCCACTCCACATGCTGATTTCTCCAGATGGAATACACAGAAATCAAATCGACTAAGCATGTAGGAAGAGTTGACAGAAAATCTCAATATCAGTAGCTAAACCCAGGTCAGGGGCCAACTGTGGAAGAGACCATCATTTGCTCAGATAATTTTCAGATTAAAGCTAAAGAAAATTAAAACAAATACAAATACTACCTTGAATATAACCAACTTCAGTTTTAAGAGAACAAATTTGATACATTAAAGATAGAAGGCCTGAAGGACATCAAGAATATTATATATGAAGAAAGCCAAAAAGTCCTTAAAAAGACCGGAAAAAAAAACACGTGGCCAAGTGCATGTTAGAAGAGACTGAAATTTAATCATGAAGTATCTGAGCTAAGTGGAAGAAATGATGAAGTAAAAGATCTGAACAGAAATTGTCAAAGGGCAGCTAGAGGAGATGCACAAAGATACGGAAAGAGAAGAGCACATTTAGCATATCTTAATCTGGAAGAACTCAACCCATTAATTAAAATATCCTATGAGCAAATACGGAATGATGCAGAGATTATCAATAGAAGATGGAAAGAATACAGTCACTGTACTGAAAAGAACTAGTTGATATTTCACCATTTTTAGACGTGGTATATGAGCAAGAAGAAATGGAGCTTAAGAAAGCAATTCAAGTGGCACCCCAAAAGCAACACTTCACGAATTGATGAAATAGCAGCTGAAATGTTTCAGCAAGTTGATGAAGCACAGGAAGTACTCAATCACCTATGCCAAGAAATCTGGAAGATTTACCTGGCCACCTGAGAAGGGGAAATCAATATTTGTCCCCATTCCAAATTCTCTTAGTGGCTTGACAAAATTCTCAAATTATTGTACAATATCATTGATAACAGAAGCAAGAAAAATTTTACTGAATATCTTTCAATGACGTTTGGGACAATACATGGACATGGAGCTACCAGAGTTCAGGCAGGATTCAGAAGAGAGCACGGAACAAGGTATGGTTGATGTTAGATGAATTAGGCTCAACACAAAAATTACAAGGAAATTGTTTACTTGTGTTTTATTGACCATTCAAAAGCATATGATTGTGTGTATAATACCAAACTATGGATAGCCTTGAGAAGCATAAGCATTCCAGTACAGTTAGTTGTGCCCATGCAGAATTTCTATATGGATCAATAGTTGTGTAAACAGAACAGAGTATCGCATGGTTTACAATATAGAGAGGCGTGCTGCATCAGGGTTGTATTTTCTCACCATACTTATTCAATCTATATGCTGAGCAAATTATTCAATAAATTGAACTATATAAAGAAGAGCCTGGCATCAGGCTTGGAGGAACGCATACACACAAACTAGCATATTCTTGCTCAAAGTGAAGAGGCCTTGATGCACTTTCTGATTGAAGATGAAGGATTTTAAGCCTTCAGTGTGTATTGCAGCTTAATGTAAAAAACAAACAGCCTCACCACTGGATTTATACATAAAATCATGATAATGGAAAAAAAAAAGATTGAAGTTGTCTTCGATTTCATATTGCTTGTATCCATAATCAATGTGCAAGGAAGCACCAACCAATAGATCAGATGATGCATTGTGCTGGGTTAACTTGCTGCACAAGTCCTCTTGTAAGTATTGAAAAGCAAGGATGTTATTTTGAGGACAAAGGTGTGAAAATACATTGGTATTTTCATTGCCTTATATATATCTGAAAAATGGATACTGAATAAAGAAGTTCTGAGAAGAGATGATTCATTTGAATTATGGTGCTGGCAAAGAATATTGAAATGACCATGGACTACCAAAACAAACAAACAAACAAACCAAAACCAGGTCTGTCTGGAAGGAAATGTAGCCAGAATTCTCTTTAGGAGCAAGGACTCTTGGTCTCATGAACTTTGATCATGTTATCAGAGAGAACCTGAAACAGGACATCATGCATAGTAAATTGAGGAGCAGAGAACAAAGGAAGCCTCTTACCAGTCAATCATGGAGCAGCCTGGTGATGCCTCCTTGATGTCAGAAGCCATGTGTATAGAAGCAAGGTGAACAGAGAAGTGTGTCTCTGGCACTTAGCTTTCCTTGTCACTAGAACTTCACTAGGACTCTATGTCTGCCTCCAGTGGTGGCCCCATGTGGGAAAACTTATGGTAAATGCTGTAGACTGAAAGCATCCTGCCATGCTTCTACTGATCTTTGGATCCATCCAACACTGTACCAAATGGCCTGTTACATTCTGCTTTCAGGTTCACCAATCTACATCACCAGCATATAACTGCATGAGTCTGAAAAGGGACGCATGAACTAGTATAGCATGAACTTGGGTTGGACTAGACTGAAATGCTTTCTTTACATATAAGTACTTCTTGATATAAAGTTCTTTCTTATATGGATATATGTGTTACTGGATTTGTTTCTCTAGACAACTTAGCCTAACAGACCCCTCAACAAGATGAATTCACACAGTGGCCATATGATTGACAAGAACATAAGAATGATTGTGAGAATGTGACAGGACCAGGCAGTGTCTCCTTCTGCTTGATGGGTTATGAGTCTGAACAGAGTGGATGAGACATAAAAAGAAAAAAAGAAAAAGTTGAAATCTCAGGAACCTGCAGAGGCAGATATAGCCTGCTCTATAGCGTCTCTAGAGTCAGAATGGACTTGGCAGTGAACATGGGAGGAAATTTTCTTCTATCAGCTCCACATTATTAGATACAGAAGGTTTGTGATTCTAATGATATGATTATCATAATTCCCACACACAGAACAATAACTGTAAGCTTATAGGGAAAAAACAATATATCTTCAATGGTGGATGCTGTGTTTTAATATGAAAGGTCAACAATCCTTTAATCAGATAAGATGCTTTCTACCTACAAAAGCAAGCAATATATTCACCTCAGCCTGAAAGGGATTCATGAATAAAATAATAATTACTGATATCTACTTTCAAGTCCTAATACAAATACTGAAACATTTAGGAAAAAAATACTACATTATTTGAAGAAGCATATTCAAAATATCATGTACTGAGTACTTCGTAGAATGTTTATTCAAAAAGTAGTTACCAGTACATGGACCATTTTCTTCCACATAATATGTATTTAAGCATATCTTGTTAGTATGTCTTTTTTTAAAGTCAATTTAAACAGTAGTTCCTGAAGAAATCTAGTGGGATGGTTAAATGGAAGTCAGAGAGAATTATGTTCAGAATTCTGTTTCAGAATTCCCAAAGAGTAATCTTGATATTTAATCCAAACACATAAAGAGATCATAGGAGCTTATTATGAAGACCTCTTTATAAAATTGAAAACTATATTGGTGAGAAAAAAAGCCAAGAATGTTGTACTGAGGTTTTGTTTTTTTGCTATAAAAGAAGTTTCCTTGCTCTTTCTTTGAAAGTAGCAAAGGCAGTATTACTAAAATTTCATTGGGAAACTTTACCCTATCCAGCTTACCATGCTGACTTTGCCCCATCAGACTTCTTTTGGATCCTAAAACTCAAAGAAGAGTTACATAAACAAATTCATAGACACTCATATGTATATAAAAAAGATATTTGTTAAGTATTTGTTAAGTATTAAGAGGGCAGACAGACATTGGGCCTCTACTCAAGGCCTCTTTTAACACAAGAACACTTTGCTCTAATAACCTGACACTCTGATACCTTCCTGACAGGCTTGCTGAAGACAAAATGGGTGCATAAGCAAATGTGGTGAAGAAAGCAGACAGTGTCTGGGTATCAAAAGATGTAGAATCTGGGGTTTTAAAGGCTTGATGTTAAATAAGCAGCCAACTAGCAGGGAAGCATAAAAGCCCACATGGAAGAAGCATACCAGTCTGTATGATCATGAGGTGTCGATGGGAACAGGTATCAGGTATCAAAAGACACAAAATGAACAATTACAATGTGAAAGAGTGGGGTTGGAGTGGGGACCCAAACTCAATCTGGAGACATTTGGATATCCCCCCACAGAAGGGTTACAAGGAAGGGACAATTCAACCAGGGTGCAGTATAGTACAGACGAAA
>NW_022103915.1:20201879-20265629 GCF_000313985.2 Echinops telfairi | reverse complement strand
ACGAATAACAGAAAGGTGGGGGAAGGGAGACAATGGAGAGTGTAAGACACAGAAGAACAATAATAATGTATATTGATCAAGAATTCACAAGGGAGGGAGGGCGGGGGAGGGCAGGGAAGAGAGAGGAGCTGATACCAAGGGTTCAAGTAGAACGAATTTACTTTGGAAATGTTGATAATAACATATGTACAAGTGTGCTTAATACCGTTGAATGATGGGTTGCTGTAAGAGTTGTAAGAGATCCTCAACAAAATGATAAGAAAAGAAAGCATTTAACTTTGCGGACTACGGAGTGCCTGACTGAAGCCATGATATTTACAATTGCCTCATTTGCATGTGTAAATTGGGCACTGAATAAGGATGGCTGAATAAGAGTCAATGTCTTTCAGTTGTGGTGCTGGTTGAAATTATTGAAAGTTCCATGGTCTGCCAAAGAATAAACAGATCTCTCTTCAAATGAATATATTCAAAGTGCTCCTTAGAGGTTGGACTTCATCTAACACACTTTGGGCGTGCTGCCAGAAGAGACCATTACCTGGAGAATGTCATGATTAATAAAGTAGGGGGCAACAAATAAGAGGAAGGCCCTCCATGAGGTGGACTGGCATGGTGGCGGTAACAATGGGCTAAAGCATGGGAACACTGTGAGGATGGACGGATTGGGAAGGACAGGATTGGGAAGTGTTTTATTCTGTCGTGCACAGGGTCACTATGAGTCAAACAAGACTCAGTGGTACTGTACTTTAAAGTAGTCTTTTGGAGCATATTTACTCAACACAATCCCTCTTTTGATCCAATGACTGCTGCTACCATAAACATTGGTTTTGCATCAAAGCAAGATTAAATACTCGACAATTTCAGTATTTTTATTTATCACGATGTTACTTATTGGTCCAGTTGTGAGAAGTTTGATCTTTTTTACACTGATTTGCAATCTATACTGAAGGCTGCAATCCTTGCTCTCCATCAGCAAGTGCTCTAACTCCTCACTTTTCAGCAAGCAACGTTATTTTGTCTGCATATATGCATGTAAGATGTTGGTCATAAGCCTTCCTCCAAGCATGATGGCATATTACTCTTCATATATTCCAGCTTCTCTGTATTGTATGGCTGATTAAAAAAAATCCTTGTCATCAAGTTGATGCAGATTCACAGTGACCCTACAGAATAGGGTAGAGCTGTCCCTTTGCGTTTCTGAGACTAACTACAGAATTGAAAGCTTCATCTTTTTCCAGTAGAGTGGCTAGTGGTTTCAAACAGATGACCTTGTGGATCAAAGACCAACCAGTAACCATGGTGCCATTCATGTCTTCCTCTCACCAGGTGGACCAGGGGAAGAATGATAAGAAATAAAAGGAGATAAAACGGATACAAATTAAGGAAGATTGGGAAGCAGAACCTAGTAAACTGATCAGAACAAAGAGAACATGGAAAAGAGAAAGTAGAAAAATACCCAAACAAACAAACAAACAAACAAACCCCATAAATGTCTGTTGCTAGATTTATGGGTGTTCATTCATGAACTTAGGGCAGGAGTATGACACACGATCTGCTTGTGCTGACTCCTCTTGAGAACAGACAGGCAGTCAGGCAGGAGAGTTGAGCTTTCCGAGGCGCCCTGGTACAATCGTGTGTTATTTGTTGTCTCATTAACCTCAAATTCAGCAGTTTGAAACTGCTGGAAAAGGACACCTTTTACTCCCTTAAAGAATTGCAATCTTGGTAACCCTCTCTGGGCCCAGGATTCTACCCTGTCCTGTAGTTACTATGAATCGTGATCAACTTGATGGCAGTGAGTTAGAGTTTCTTTGACAGCAGAGCCTGTCCAAAGGAGTTCTGCTTCTGCAGTGGGCCATGCACTGAGCTGCTCACCACAAGGTCAGCCATTTTAACCCATCTATTTCCTTGGAGAAAGGTGAGACTGCCTACTCCTGTAGAGATTTAAAAAGTCTCAGCAACCCAAAGGGACAGTTCTACTCTGTGCAATAGGGTGGCTCTGAGCCAGAATTTACTCACAAGATCATTGGTTCTCTTTTTCCTGAGAACACTGGCTAACATGAGTCTTGGATGAAGATTTTAAGTGATGGGCCTCTAATTCCATTTCTTTTTTCTCATGAACCTCGTAATTTTTATTAACTGATTTTGTACTTGGAATGAATTATAAAGGGATATATATGAAGCATTGTAATTAAAATGACTGTATACGATTTCTTGGGTAATTGAAATTCTATGGTCTTGCTTAGATGTCTTAAACAATTTCCCCCCAAAGTCTTAGCAATCATTGGTCAACAAGACAACTTTGGTGTGGGAATAGGAATGAAAAGTATCAGTAATCATAACACTTCCAGTCTTGTTGATAAACAGTACGTAGTCAGCATGCAAAACCAATTTGTACTGACATCTCTGACAACTGAAGGCTGACTAGAATTGGTGAAAGATGCTGTTTCTAAAAATCCACAGTATTTCCCCCATAGTTTGTCAATTTTTTAATTTAATTGTTTGTTTGAAAATGCCAATGCTGACATTTTTAGTGAAAAGCTGTTTGTTTAAAAAAATCACACAGCTGTCGGTCATATGGTGAGTGTTTCCTGGGGCAGGATAGAGAAAACTGGTGAGATCAAACTGGACCTAATCAAATTGCCTCCTACCAGGTTCAGGAAAAAAAAAAGTGTATTCTTTATGTCTTTGGTGGGCAAAAGTCTGATATGATTCATGTCTGTCTGTTTTAGAGAAGGTCAATTTCTGACAATATGCAAAACACATTTACCTACCAAGAGATGTAAATGAGCCCTTTTATTGAAAACAAGGAAATTACACGCAGAGTAAGAAAAAAAATCGCATTAATTCAGCATCTGTCATAGAATCCTTGCATTGCATTTTCTTAATAAGCTCATAAAATGACAAAGAAGCCGTTGTGATAATTGAAATACCTAACAATGTGTATGGCAGAGGCACGAAAGGATCGCATAGGGCATCCACTATATAATGCAATCACACTTTCCTGATATGTACTAGATACATGTTACTCTGACCAGAGAAAAGAGAAGGGGAAAGTATTATTGGTTTATTAGCCTTCAAAAATTCACAAGATAAAATTGAAATGTTGAAATTGCTTTTCTCTTGTTATGTCAGTCCCTTCATTGTGCAAATGGTTGGCATGCTCCTTTGCTAAAAGAAATGCTAGCTGTCTGCATCTGCCCAGAGGTCCCTTAAATGAAAACCCTAGCAATCTACATCAGAAAAAGCAACCAATGAATACTCTACGTTCCATGCTTGTACTCTGATATGATAACTCCAACATATGTTGGAGCAACGCGCTTTGTTTTAGACAATAATCAGTTTCATAGTCAAGATAATTGCAGAATATTAAAATTAGTTTTTAAATAGAATATTAAAGTTGATTTCAGAGGCTGTGTCTGATTCTTCAGTTTTCCTAGGTGGCACAAGAGATCTGTCTTCAGCTACTGATTTTCTCCAAAATCCCCCAAAAGTATAAGTGGTGCTGTCCTTACTTCATAGGTAATAAAACTAAGGCTCCAAGAGGCTAATTAACTTGACTTAATGCACACTGGCAGACAGGAATTTAAACCAATGTGATCTTGTCTCGAACTTCCTATTTCATATGCCAAATATCCTGAAACTAATCTCTTTCACAAAATTGAAGTTGAGCCCATTTTTTAGATGAAGAGAAAGTATTCCAAGGTTGCCATTCAGCACACGGAGTATGGAAATGTTAAGAAGCAAAAATATCTTTGTTTCCACGTTGATTTACATATGAAAGCTTTTTGGAGAAGGCTGAAATAAACAGTTCAGTTTCTGGAAACTTATTTAAATCAATGTTCACATTCTTTAGAGATGTTAACCACAACACTTTAAATATCTATTTATAACCATCTCAAGCTGGCACAAGATCCAACCACTTCAGGGCAGCTAAACGTGGCACCCATTTTTGCCTAATCTGACTTCATCAGAGTTGTGGTGGCTAACACTGCGTTGCTTTCTCATTTTCAGTCCATCATTCATTTCAGCTTGTGTTTTTATGTCTAAGATTTTACAAGTTTAGACCTGTAGAATTTATGTTTTAGAAACATGTGCCAGATGCAGATGTTTTAGATATGGTCTTTTGAAGTCACATTTTTTTTAGAACAAGCCATTTACTTTAAATAACATATTAAAGAGCGAGGAATGGCTGTCTAATTTTCAAAGTAACATATACAAGAAGAAGCGATTGTGTGCTAGCAAAATTGCATCCTTTGGCACACGACTATCACTGAGTGACCTCAAATCTACAACTACATAAAACTCCTTTAATCCCTCTGCGATTTGATTTCTACCATTGTATAATAAGGAGTCAAAATGTTCAACCAACTAGGGTCACATCTATTCCACCTCATAGGAACGAGTCAATCTATCTTATGGAGATTTCAGTGATTGTAATTTGTATACAGAAGACAACTGCCACCTCTTTCTCATATGGAGCATCTGATAGTTTCCAACAACTGAGATTTCGGTTAGCAGTTGAGCACTTTAACCACAGAAAAACCAGAGCCTGTAAAACCCACGGAGACAAATTATCTCTATGATTTCAAGACCATGAGTTTTGCCAGACAACGCTGGATAGTTCTACCTCAAAATGCCACCACGAGAATGGTTCCTGCATTTGAACTCTCAGACTTCTCTCTCTGACGCTTTTGATCCTGAGCTAAAAGGGTGCCTTTTAAGTTTCCTCTGCATGAAATTCTGAGTTTTCCAGTCAAAGCAATTATAAGATTGTCAAATTATAATTTAGTCCAGCGCTTTTCAAATCATGGGTTGGGACACACTACTGAGTTGAAAAATGTGTTTACTTGTGACCAAGGTTTGGTTGGTTGCATGTGTGACTATTCAATTTTTAAAAATGAAATAGGACAGAATAGAAAATACCAGTGTGATTAATATGTAGTAAACGTAAGTCTTACGGCAAAAAGTATGCTTTAATATATATATAAACACATATGTGGATTCTGTGAAATATGACACATTAATAAAATGTCTTTCTTACTCTGCCCTCAGGGGAAAAAAGCTGTTGTTAAAAAGAACAAAACACATTTTTTACATCTCAATTATTGCATCTTTCTAGAAAAGTGGTAAGTAAAGTAATTCAGATATGGAT
Organism: Echinops telfairi; assembly: GCF_000313985.2. NCBI lineage: Eukaryota > Metazoa > Chordata > Mammalia > Afrosoricida > Tenrecidae > Echinops > Echinops telfairi. The sequence continues at coordinate 20,260,477 of NW_022103915.1, read as the reverse complement.
TTTCTATTTAATCAAATCACAGGTTTAAATAATAGCGCTTTTGAAATTGAGTTCTTTGTGAAACCTAAAGACATTTGGTATCCTAATTGTTCTTTGCAGTGCCACTCCTTCCTTTACTGGGGCAAGAAACTGTATAGCTCAGTGGTAGAGACAGAAGTCTAGGAATGAATGCAATGTAGAAAAAAAAATATTTTCAATATTTTCAAATATCCCTGATTTCCATTTCAAGTACGTTTACTTTGGGAAATGAAAATGTTTCCTGATATATACCTTAATTACTTTTCAACATAGGGAAAAATTCCCCTTTAATTACAGAACTAAAGGAGATCCCAAGCAAAAATATTTATGATAATAACCAGTACACTAATATTAATACATCATACATCAAAACAGTACACTAATACATCATAATAAACAGTACACTAGAGATTGATACATAGGTTCCTTTGTACTATAATAAAGTTTTAATATAGTTTTAAGATGATAGAATGAATTAATAGAGTTATTGTACCAGAAAAAAGAAACCATTTCGCAAGGTAGAGAACAAATGTTTTGAGAATGATGAGGGCAACAAATGTACAAATGTGCTTGACATAATGGATGTATGTATGGATTGTGATAAGAATTGTACAAGCCCCCAATAAAATGATTTTTAAAAAAGAACCAATAGTATGAAAAGAAGTCCAAACTCCATGGAATGCACTTGGAGAAAAATGAGGGCCCAGTACTTGATAGAACACCAATTAAAATATTTTCAGTCTCCTGATACACCTATAACAGCTAGAGCATGAATAAAGAAGACCAAATGAATGGACTCAAAATATGGTGTCAGAGAATAATATTGAAACTACCATGGACTTCCAAAATAATAAACAATCTGTCCTGGAAGAAGTACAATCAGAATGCTCCTTAGAAGTGAGGATTGGGAGATCTTGTCTCATGTACCTTTGACCCCTTATCAGGGGAGACCAATCCCTGGAAAAGGACATCATGTTCGGTCAAGTAGAGAAGCAATAGAAAAGAGGAAGCTCTTTGATAAGGTTGACACAGTGGTGGCAACAATGGACTCAAACATATCAACAATTGGGAGGATTGCAGAAGAAGACGATGTTTCTTTTTGTTGGACATCGGGTTGCTATGAGTCAGAACCAACGAAAGGCACCTAACAACAACAACAACATAGAGGACCAGTACAACAGATATTAATGGCCTTTTCAGTCCTGAGCGCCAAAGAACCACTTTTGGCATATATTCCTTCTGTGTCAATATGACCTTAAATTTAGAAGATCTTATCCAGCTCATGATAAGTAGTTCTAATCACATAATCATTTGGTATCTGTTGGCCTGACACAGTTCCTATAAGACCCATTTGTTTAAACTGAGAAACATTTTCTAAGTTGAAAATACCAGACCCATAGGGTTTACCCTTCTCCCTTCTTATAATATATTCCCAGACTCCATACAGCACCCTTATCTGCCACAGACTCATCTCATCATCACATTGACAAGTCATTTGCCTTAAGAACACAGCACTGTAGCCTAAATTTATTCCAGAACATTCTCTTGGTTGAGGTATCAAATAAAACCATAGATTTCCAGGTCACCAATTTTGTTCCTATGTGATCGTTTTCTAGGGCCACAACAATGATCACAACAATTATAAAACTAATTAGGTAATGTATAACAACATAGATATATTGGCTCAAAGTTTTAGATGCTAAAAGTTTGAAATCTAGCAGTGAGGACTTCATTCCACATCATTCTACGGCCATCTGGCAATGGCTGGCACTTCTTGATATTCTTCTATTCTCCACTTAGCTATCATCCTTCCTCTCCTGTTTATTCTCCTCTTTTATACGTCATCACTAATACTCAATTAGCAGCTTCTCTATGCTAACTTAATTGAAAACATCATCAAAGACAGTATTTCCAGAGAAGTACACATTCCTAGATACTAGGGATAAAGAGTTCATCTTACATATTTTGGACATGTTGTCAGGTGAACCCAGTCCCTGGAGAAGAACATGATGCTTGGTAAAGTAGAGGGAAGACCCTCCATTGAGACCGCAGCTACAACCATGGGCGGTGTATAGCACAGGAACACTTGTCACAACGTTGCACGGCAGGACAGTGAATGTGGTCACTATGGGCCAGAACCAATTCAATGGCATCTAACCACAACAGGGATTCAGACATGCCACATTTTGGGGGTGCAGGTTAACTCAGGGTACTTAAGGAACACATCAGAGGTTACTCCAGTCCATGCCTAGAAGCCCTGACATATAAAGATATACATTTGTGTGATTAGGCTATAAAGTGAAAACACTTCACGTCAGCATTAAATAAACAGTTTGAAGTCTGCAGAACACTTACCACCACGGCAGTTCTTGGGGTGAGCGATAGGGCCGCAAGAGTATCAAGTGCTGTGGAAATCCACCAGGACACAAAGAGCTATCATTTAGCATGAATACAGGTGAGTACAATCTGAGGTGGAAGCAGTGTTGAATTTCTCAAAATGTAGTGATATGGAATCAGTAGGTTGATAAAATGAGAATAGGAGGGCGTGTTTACACTATAATAGCACAGTAAGCAACTGGATCAGGATCTTCACCTCCCCTAGCTATATCAGCCTCCCTCCATGGGTGCTACTCACCTTTAACCCAATTCACATTGCCTAACAACTTTCTAATGAAATTTGGCAGCCTGATCTTCCATTCTCCAAATATATATATAAATGAAATGTGGCTTGTTATTTAGCATGTCCAATCCACATATATGAAGCTTGAAACTTGTCAGTGTCTCTATGTTCTTCGTCCCCCCCCCAGAGAAAATTCCAGGAAAAACATAAGAAACGTGTACAAAGTATTTGAAACATCTGCTGTTTTTGTTGCTATCAATTTGATTCTGACTCCTGGCAACCACACTTACAAGAGAATGGAAAATTATTCAGTCCAGTATCACAGTCACAAGCGATGGTATACTTGAATGCATTTTTACATACCTGGTATATTTTGAGTTCCTTTAAGTCAAGATGTCTCATGTTCTTGAATTATATCATACAATAATACTCTGTGGGATCCTTAGTGTTTTTACTGGCTAAATTTTGTAATTGAATAATCAAACTTTTATTCTGAATGCCAAAGTCTGAAATTTCTGCTGAAATCTATCTGCCATTGGTGATCCTGTTAGTGTTTGAAATCCTACTGATGTGTTTTTCAACATCATAGCAACATGGAAGACACCACATTGTGGCGAAGTGTGGTGTCCCAATGGGTAGTCATGAGAACTTGTAGTCTACATACATCCATAATGGCTACAAGAATCAATCCAAAGTCCTCCGAGAGGCAGGACTCAACATGGGGCAAGTTGTGACCAATATGTGTTGAGTTAATTACCAATGAAAGATGACATTGGAAAGGGAAGGAGAAGGAGGAGAGTAGCGCTGACACGGAGCTCTGAAAATTGTGAAAGAGCAGAGGAAAGGGAAGAGATGTGAGTATGGCGTGATTCAGACTACTTCCCTTAGTCAAAGTTGCCTGTTTGAGAATGCATCGATTGGTTTTAATTTGTCTGACTCAGTTCTAGACTGGCGCCAGACTTAACATTTGGGCCTAGCCTGGTGAGTGCGGCACTAACATAATTATATTGTGGTTCAGAAAGAAGACCACTTATATGTGGTAATCAAGTGTTATCCATGCAGCATGTTCTCTTGAAAAGGTGATCTGAGCGTTCTCACCCCTTGGGCACTGCACCAGTTATCGGATGAAATCCAGCAACAAAGAAAGACTAAGAGGAACAAAGAAAGCAACTCACCTTGCAGTTAATTATGCAAAGGTTAAGGCAACTTAAATAAATTGTTAAAATCAGTATTTTCAAAGCCAATACCCCCAAACCAAACTCACTACCATAGACTCGATGTCGACGCATAGAGACTAGATAGGGCAGGGTGGAACTGCCCCTAGGAGTTTCTGGGCCTGAACTGTTTGTGGCATAGAGTCCCTTCTTTATCCTGCAGAGAAATGTAAATAAATGATAGAAAATGGAGTAGACATTTAAAAATAACAATAATTTATTTATTTTTACAAACACAGAACATGATTAATACAAGGAATAGACTATAAAGATTTGGATAGGTGTGTGTGTGGATGGGGTAGGGGAAGCGGGAGAAATATTGACTACTTTGAGAGCCCATCTAAGCAATTCCTAGAAAAGGGCAAAGAGAAAAAGATAGGAAAAGAAACTAAGAAAGAACTGATAGAATCAAATTCCTCAGAGCTGAAGAAGACTGCATAGTTTCAGAATGAAAGAAGTTTTTTCCTTTCCAAGAAAACAAAAGTTAAAAATCAAGAGAGAGACACATATAGACCTAGCCACATCCTTGGGAAATTACAGGAACCAAAAATGAATGTGTAAAAATGTGTAAAGTTAAAAGTAGATTTGCATCAACTGAGCTGGTTTCTAACCAACATCAGTTTCTCATCAGCAACAAAATGTTAAAATAATTTAAACCAATAAAGTTTATGATTTATGAGAACATGATCTCGAACTTAAATTGTTTATCAAATTATCTTTAAATAAGAGAATGTCAAAAATGCAAATAAAAATGTGCCCACCATAAAATGCTCTGAAAGACATTGCCTGAGACACATTTCTAACAAAATCCAACAATTCAAAGGAAAAGGAAGTCCTGCGAAGTTCCTGGAAAAGATTCCTAGAGTCAGCAAATTAAAAAGATATAAAGTTATTGCCTTAAAACGAACACGAGAAAGGAAAATTAGAAATCTCAAGAGAAATAAAAAACTCAGACTTTATAAAAAAGGTATGGTTTCTAAAACTAAAGCAAATTAAAATGTGGAATGATTTTGAGAAATCTATTCAATGCATTAAAATGAATGCTTTTAAAATTGATGCTTGGGTATTCCTTTTGGAGCAATGCATTTAATAACACGAGGACACATTCAATGCTGATGGACTTTATAGTTTCACCAGGTTCTGTCATTAATTTGATTTACAAAAGCTCCCACAATGCGGATGGTGGGTGCACATTGCTCATCTTTTAGATAACAGCCCAACCATACATCAGGGTTCCTCTACAGTATTATATATTTAAAAAATACCATCAAGACAGCAACCCTATACAGTCCTCCCAATGCTATAAATCATTATGGAAGCAGGCAGCCTTATCTTCCACCCTAGGAGTGACTCGAAGTTTTAAACCATTGCAGCTTGGATAATTTTGAACCATTGCAGTCAGCAGCCCAAGAACTAACCCCTAGGACCACTAGAGCTCTTTCGTTGTAAGGTTCTGTTTGTTGGCTCTGATTCATAGCAACCCTGTGTACAACAGAAGAAAAGGCTGCTCAGTCCTGCCCCATCCTCACAATTATTGTCATGCACGAGCCTGTTGTTACAGCCATTGTGTCAATCCATCTCTTTTTCTCTGACCTTTTATTTTATAAAGTATGCTGTCCTTCTCAGAGAACGTTCTCTCCAGATAATGTGTCCAATTTACATGAGATGTCATTTCTTTGAGGAACATTTTCATTCCATTTCTTCGAGGACATATTTGCTTGGTATGCTAGCAGTAAATGGTACTTCCAATATTCTTTTTTTAAATCATTTTATTGGGGACTCATGCAACTCTTATCATAATCCATACATATATCCACTGTGTCAAGCACATTTGTACATTTGTTGCCATCATTCTTTTCAAAGCATTTTCTTTCTACTTGAGCCCTTGGTATCAGCTCTTCATTTTTCCCCTCCCTCCCTGTTCCCCCTTCCTAAGGAACACTTGATAATTTATAAATTATTATTATTTTGTCATATCTTACACTGTCCAATGTCTCCCTTCACTCACTTTTCTGTTGTCCACCCCCAGGGAGGAGGTTATATGTAGATCCTTGTGATCGGTTCCCCCTTTCCACCCCACCCTCCACCATTCATATCCAACCCCCAGCACTATGTTGCAGTCAAATGCCACACAGTCCGTTCGTACTCATGCCGAGATGATGTACAATGGGAGCAGGCACTGCCCAGTCCTGTGCCATCTATACAAAGTCCTTATGTTTGAGCTCATCAGTGCACCACTGTGTCACTCTGGGTCGCCAATGACCTTCCTTTGTTATCACTGCCCCTCTACTTTGCCAAGCATGATGTCTGCTCTAGGGACTGGTCGCTCCTGACAATGTGTCCAAAGTAATGAGATCAAGTCTTGCCAACCTTTCCTCTAAGCAGCATTCTGACTATACTTCTTCCAACAGACTTGTCCATTTTTCTGACATTTCATGGCATGTTCAGTATTTTCCACCAGCTCCATAAGTCAAATGCATAGATTTTTCTTCAGTCTTCCTTATTCAACCTATGCAAATTTCATGTGCAAAAGAGGCAATTGAAATACTTGCTTTTCAATATTTATAATCAACTTATAAACAAAACATAGGACACTTAGACTTGTTTATAAAACAGAACACAAATATAGCCATAGTTTTAGCAATGTAAAAGTAACAGTAGACTTGTAATAAGTTGAATTAAAAATGTAGAAAGATATGTAGGAGAAGTAAAGGACTTAACTTAGAAAATCAGGAGTCAAAATCTTCCACATCCTTTTTATTTGAAATTGATGCTATAATTTACATAGAACAGAGAAGTAGGTGAAAAATGCCACTTCACAGAAAATTAAAAATGAGAATCTTAACTCCTTATAATACATTTGAACTACTTAACATAAATAAGGATTTACATTCAAAACATCATGACAGTTAGATAAAAATAGCTTTTGGAAAATTTTAATGCTTTGAACATGTATTTAAAATGAGAAATTTTAGAGGAAAAAGTAATAGTTTTTACTATTGACAGTACATCAAAGAGTAAACTGCTCTAAAAACATATTGAATATGGCATAGATAAAATGCCAAGCATTTTCAGTCTATTTGCCTTGTTAGTTTAAATGAGATTATATTAAAGTTTTAAATCAGCTAAATGGGAGGATGTACATGACAGGTTTTCCCATTTTCTTTTACATATAACCACAAATATGAATGTATAAAATGTATGACTTTTAAAACTTACAGATAATACAATATACACTTTTGAAATCTATGTTTATGGTCTTTTAAATCTCATTCCTATACTATTCTTATTTATGTCCTAATTAAATGATCTGTATCTCTCTTTTCATAAAATATCCTGTCAGCGTATCTGGATATGTTGATTTTACTGAGCACACCCTTATACCTCAGCACTTTCCCAGAGCTATCACAATTTCCTGGACTTCACTGAAGCCCAACCTTCCTTTTCGATAGGAACACTGTCCCTTCTAACCCACAAGCTTTCAAGTCTTGAGTTGGATGCAGTTTCCTTTCATGTTATGACTTCCCTTCCCTATTGAGAAAAATGTCTCTTGATAATTACTCCAAAAGAGATACTTTCTTTCTGTACTCTGCAGATTATTATCATTTGCTAACATACTAATCGTCCCCTTCCAGTCATTATAGATGATGTTTTTCTGACTATTACAAGCCATTTGATCATTATCAAGAACACTAGCTTTTTTATTATTAATAGATCCCCAAACGGACTTACAATAAACTTAGTTCCTCCAAAACTAGTTCAAATAATCCCATCACCATATGGATGGCTGGATGGATCTTGATATGTTAGACTAACCAACACCTTTGCATTCTTGATTTCAGATATCTAGTTGTCAGGGGGAATTGTTTATACTTTGGGCGCAATTGCTATTTGATTTCCACCGCTAGAATTATTTGATTCATCTACATCTTCAACTCATGTTTTGTTTTGCTGCTGCCTGGTTCCAAGCAACATCTCCAACTCCAGCTTTGTTTTGCTACGGCCTGCTTCCTATTCCTGGCTTGACTTAAATGCTTTTCCAACCAAATCAAATTTTGTCCTTCAGTGTAATCATTTCCTTTTTCCTTGCTTTCTTCTTTGGAACAGTCCAGATCTGAATGAATCATTCATCTACTTTCTCCACACCAGAATTAGTCATTATATTTTATATTAAATACTATTTAACCAAACAGACATATTTTACATATATTCATGAAAATAAAGCTCAAGTAAATGTTAAAAAATGTATACAAAAAATGTATAGCAAGCTGACTCTCTCTAGTGGACTCATTTTCTCATTGCCTCAGGTAACCATTTCACACTCACCCATCTCTCAGCACCTTTAGAAATCATTGGCTGTATATTTATTGAATGGGAAATCATATTCATTAAATGGCAAATATTTTATCTTTACAATGTCCACATTTGAAGTAAAATTCCCTTCCTACTTGCCGACTAACTGAAGAATCTACCCCTTCTGCTGTAAAAGCTCCTTTCTGCTTTGCAGCATTGTCCCTCCAGATACAAAGAAACTCGATTATGTCTTTATGTTCCTGCAGGGCAACTTACAAACATGGTCTATTCCTAAGTGTGCCTTTCAGAATTTGTAAGTAAGTTGGAAAAAGTTCAACAATGGGCTCAAACTTCAGAAAAAGTGTGAGGATGATCAGGATCAGTCAGTATTTCATTCGGTTAACTTGATCGTACCTAACAATATGTGTAGTTTCTTTATCCTTACTTTATCCTTACTTTAGTCAAGAAAAGGAGCCCTGGTGGTGTAGTGATTAGACAATTGGTTATTTTCTGCGTGGATGGCACTTTGAAACCACCAGCAGCTCCTTGGGAGAAGGTTTAAGCTTTTGTGGTAATTACATAATTTCTTCTTTTATATATAATTTTATTGGGGGCTCTGACAGCTCTTATCACAATCCATACATTCATCCACTTTGTCAAGCACGTGTGTACATATGTTGTCATAATCATTTTTAAAACATTTTCTTTCTACTTAAGCCCTTGTTATCAGCTCGTTTTCTCCTCTTCCACCCTCCCTCCCTCATGAAACTTTGATAATTTAGAAATTATTATTTTTTTCATATTTTACACCAACCACTGTCTCTCTTCACTCCTTTTATGATGTCCGTCCCCCTGGAATGGGATTATATGTAGATCATTGTGGCCAGTTCCCCTTTCTAAACCCACCTTCCTCTTTCCCCCTGGTATTGCTAATCTCATTATTGGTCCTGAGGGGTTTATCTGTACTGGATTCTCTGTGTTTCCAGCTCTTATCTGTACCTGTGTACATACTCTGGTGTAGCCGGATTTGTAAGGTAGAATTGGGGTCATGATAGTTGGGGGTGGGGGTGGGGGAGAGGAAGCATCAAAGGACTAGAAGAAAGTTGTATATTTCATCAGTGCTATACTGTCTACAAATGGACTTTGGATCTCCACTCTGCACTTCCCCTCATTCATATTGATATGATTTTTTTGCTGGGAATTTGATGCCAGATACCTGATCCCATCGACACCTCATGATTACACAGGCTGGTGTGCTTCTTCCATGTGGACTTTGTTGCTTCTCAGCTAGATAGACCTTGTTTATCTTCAAACCTTTAAGACCCCAGATGCTACTGTATATACTTGTGTATAAGCTGAGTTTTTCAGCACATTTTGAATGCAGTTTTTTTGTGGTAAAATTAGGTGCCTCGGCTGTCTTCTGTGTCTGCTTGTACTCAAGTATATACAGTATATCTTTTGGTAGCAGAGCTCCATTAGGTTTCTTCACCTCATTTACTTATGCACCTGTTTTGTCTTCAGCAATCTTGTCAGGGAAGGAGAACATCACAGAATGCCAGGTTACCAAAACAAAGTGTTCTTGCATTGAAGGAGTACTTGTGTAAAGATCCAATGTATGTCTGCTACCTTAATACTTAACATATAAATATATGTACATAGATCCATTTCCCTATCATAATATAAAAATATATTTACATATATAAATGCCTGTATTTAGACCTCTATTAATGTCCTTTGTCTTCTAGTTCTCTCCTCTATTTCTTTTTACTTTACTCTTGTCCCAGTATCATGTTTGGCCTTCATTTGGGTTCTGTAATTCCTCTTGGCAACAGTGCCCTTTATCAAGTCCCACGAGGCATCCTATGCCATCCTCTCCATTGATTTTTAGATCACTTGTTGTCCCCTTGTCCCTGGGTTGTTGACATCCCCTTTCTTTCCTCCCACCTCCCCCTCTCCCATGTACCCCCTGGAAGTGTTGGTTCCATTGTTTTCTCCTCCGGTTTACCCCACCTATCTTATCTAGATAGACAACCAGAGACAATAATAAGCACAGAAACAAGACAAAGCACAACAAAACAAAACAAAAGAAAAACACACACAAAAAACAAAACAACAAAAAAAAAGCTTATAAATAGTTCCAGTTCCGTTTGTTGACCTTTAGGAGTGATTTCCAGTTGAGTCTGATGGGGTGCCATGCCCTAGCTCCCAACTCTATTTTTGGTATTTCTCAGGACCTTCGTTGCTTTACTCTCCTTAATTACATAATTTCAAGTCAACTTGAAGATATATAAAAATGTAGGGGTGGTGTTCAATATGTCAATCAAATCCCATCCTGATAGTGCCTCTTTGTGGATGTAGCCTTCTCATAAGGACGGCTGTGGGAACCTCACCCTCTCTGCCTTCACCTTTTCATTGTAAGGAAGAAACTATAGAAACAATGATGTTGTTAAGCAATTGGTTTACTATTATGATTATTTCACCAATCATGTAACTTAAATGTAGATTGTGCAGGGGACAGTGGGGACCGTGGGCCTTAGGTGCTTCATTTTTAATTTTGTTGTGCTCGTAGGATCAATACAACATTCTAATACATACATTTTGACATCAATATTTCTGATAACAAGAAATTATTATAGTGCTCTATTGCCTTCTATAACAATAGTAACAACTATAATATCAAAAGACAAATAACTTGCCTTTCCTTGTTTTATCGATAGCCTTGGGCTTTATGCTTTATCCTTTTAAACTTACAGCTTGCATGTGATGATCACTACCTTTTCATGATATGAGTTGAAATACAATGCATACTAAAACTATAATTTAAAGTTTTCTAGCAACCACATGCAGAAATACAATGCATACTAAAACTATAATTTAAAGTTTTCTAGCAACCACATTTTAGAAAAAGCACACGAAATTAATTTGATATATTTTGTTACCATTTTTTATTAAAATAGTATTGTTTAAGCATAACCTATCTAAAAATATGTTATACTCTCCGTTTCAGTTTCTTAATAAGTCTTTAAAATCCAAGGAGTACTATATACTTATGTTACAATTTGGATGGAAAATTTCATCTGAAAGACTGATTTGAATTTAGATTTTATAAAACTTAAATTTCAAAAAGTGTATTTCTATACTTAAGTCATCCCAACATCGTTTAACTTTTTTTTTACAGAAACTGAATTGAATGATGTTTTTAAATTGGTTAACACAAAGATAGAGAAATAAAGGGAAATTGAATATTTTCCTCTCTGGAAGCATATAAACAAATGATTAATTTAGCTTTTAAAATATTGCTTAAATATGTTGGTGTATATGTTCTGTATAGACATAAATAGGTAAAAATACTCTAAATGTCTAACATATACTACAACTCAAGTTAAACTACTACTTCTATAATTTAAATAATTTCTATTTGTGTCTTATGATGACTCTATAGTAAAAATAACAAAAATACTTCAGTTTTTCAAAGTAATCTTTTATAACCAAGAAATATAAAGTAATGCAAAATGTACACCTCACAAAAAAAAGCAGTGGAAGTAATTTTCAACACTTTAAAACAACACCTCCAACAATTAGAACAGAGGCAACAGCTTAAATCTTCCAAAAATAGAAGAAAAGACATAATAAAAAAGTAGAGCAGAAATAAAGGAGCTGTGAAATAGAAAAACAATAGAAAAAATCAACAAAGCAAGAAGTTGGTTCATTGAAAGGATCAACAAAATCGACAAACCAATAGCAAATGTAGCAAAGGTAAAGAAAAAGCAGATTTAAATATCTAGAATTAGAGATGAAACAGGTGGCATCACAACAGATCCGAATGAAATAAAAAGAATAACGCCACAGTATTATGAAAGACTGTATTCCAACAAAATTGATACTACTGATAACACAGATAAATAACTTGAAATAGACTCTCTTTCCAAATTAATGCAGATGGATATTATGGACTTGACCCAGAGCAAAAGAAGAAATACACAAGGTCATCAAGAAACTCCCAACACGAAAAATCTCAGGATAAGGCGGCTCCACAGGATAATTCTATCACATATTCAGAGATGAGCTGACACCAATTCTACACAAAGTATTACAGAGTATAGAAATGATAACAAACTCCCAAGCTCATTCTATGAAGCAAGCATAACCCTGTTACTAAAACCCAGCAAAGACTCCACAGAAAAAGAAAACTACAGACCTACAACCCATTTTCTCAACAAAATCCTGTCCAGCAGAATAAAACAATAAAAAAAAAAAAATGAAACCCAAACAAACATTGTAACCAAGTTGAATTCATTCCAGGTATTCAAGGATGGTTCAATCTTAAAAAAAAAACACACCAAAATACAATTAATGTAACCCATCACATAATAATATAGAGGATAAGAATCATGAGACAACTTGAAGAAATGAAGAGAGTATAATTGGGCAAAGAAAACTACAGAATGTTATTATAAGAGACCTAAAAAATGGAGGTATACCCATGTTCATGGATAGGAAGACCCAATATTATAATCATGTGTCAACACTACTTAAAGCTATCTACAAATTCAATGCCACCCGGATTCAAATCCTAACATCATTCTTTAAAGAAATGGAAAAACTAATTTTGGACTTCAGAAAGAGAGGAAAGAAGCCCAGTATAAGCAAACAACTTTTCATGAAGAAAAACAAAAGTAGGTGGTCTGGCATTACCTGACCTCAAAATCTACTACACAGCACAGTCATCAGAACAGCCTGGTACTGGTATAATGATAGATAGATACATAGACCAATGGAACATGTTAGAAAATCCAGAAATAAAAACATTTGCCTACAGACAACTGATTTTCAACAAAGTCCAAATAAACAATAAGTGGGTAGGGGATGCCCTTTTAAATAACTCATGCTGGGAACGCTGGATATCCATCTGCAGAAGGTAATGAGACCCATACCTCACCCCATGCACAAAGCAAACTCAGGGTGGATCAATGACCTAAAGATAAAAACTAACACTCTATAGATCATCAAAGCGACAATTGGGACAAAGCTCAGGGCCCTAGTGCTGGGCATACACACGCTACACAGTAAGCACACACAGTGGATGATTAAATAGATGAATGGGACATATGAAAACCAAACAGTGCATACATCAAAAGATGTCATCAGAATAGTAAAATGAGAGCCCACAGATTGGGAAAAGATATTTAGCAATAACATAATGGATAAAGAACTAATTACCCAAATCCACAGAATACAACAAAAATACAACAAAGAAAAAAACAAACACTCTTAAAAGTGGGCTGGAACCTAGATAGAGAATTTACAATAGATAACACCTGAATGTCTGGGAAACACATAAGGAAATGTTCTCTTTCACTAGCCTCCAGGAAATAAAAGTCAAAACAACAATGAGATACCATCCAACACCCATAACTGTAGCACAATTAAAAATAAAACAACAACAGAGAACAACACATATTGGAAAGGGTGTGGAGAGATTGGAACACTTATACATTGTTGGTGGTCTTGTAAATACATACAACCACTGTGGAAAGTGATATGCCGATTCCTAAAATCGATGTAATAGAAATACCATATGGCCCAGTAATACCATTGCTAGGCTCATATCCCCAAATAATAAGAGACACATCAGGAACAGATATAGGTTCTCCCGTATTCATTGCAGCACAGTTCACAATTGCAAGAAGTTGTAAAACAGCCTAAATCCTGATCAGTAGAAGAATGGATTAAAACAACAACAATAATAATAAACCAACCAGTATATACTCACAATGGAATACTTCACATCTCTAAAAACCAGCAATAAAACCATGAAACACCTCATTACAGGGTGAGGGCTGGAAAACACTATGTTGAGTGTAGTTAGTCCATCAAAAATGGACAAATACTGTGTGAATCCACTCCTTTCAGGACAAGCAACAGGATGGGTGTGCAGGTTCAGGCTTGCAGTACTCCCGGTTTGTTGGCTAACAACAGAGACCCTGAGACCCTGGTAGAGAGCCAGAGACCCCGGTAGAGAGCCTGACTTGTGCTGATGGATCCTGCACCATCTTCTCTCCAGCTGTGAATCTTTAAAAACATTTTTTAAATTTTATTTTTTTGTTCCAGCTGTGTATCTTGAAGGACACTTGGAGGAGGGGTCCTCACATCAGCTGGGATCCTCTTATCCCAAAAGGGGGAGGGATAGGGAAGGATGACAGCTCAGTGGTTGTCATGCAAAGTTATGATGAGGTTCCCCAGGACTTGCAGACATTCCTATCAGAAGGATGAGGGATAATGAAGGGAAAGTCAAATCAGGAGAGGGACAGGAAGCACATAAATCTGGAGAAGGACAAGTGTGTGTCTGTTGGTTGAAAAGGAGGAAGAACCCATTTCCAAATGGGGCAAAAATGATGAACAGTACTCAGAAGGATCCTAAGGGGGGTGGTTAATACCTGGTAATATACACCTACTCAACCACTTGGCCTGGTTTTCTGAACACCCCCTGAGGATCCAGACCAAGTGCTATAGAACACTGGGGCATTGAATCCTGGATCTTCAAGGCACAAAATATGCTTCAAAGGCCCATACCAGAGGAATACTATGTGGATACTCCAGTAGGTGAATGAGACCCTGCTTGAAACACACCTGTGATTTGAAGACTCAAGACTGAAATTACATGGTGTGTGAAGAAGCAAAATACAGCCATATCAAGAGTATTGAACTGTTGGTAGGTGATTGACATTGGTTTAATACATCAATGTCCTACTTACAGTATTAAGATATGCATAATGTTGACAAACCTGTGTTTGACATTGTCTGTGAATATTATTGTAAATTTTGCCTGATAACTAACTACCATTGCTTGTGTAAAGAGTATCTAACCACGTAAGGATCTATTCGGTGTAAAGGAATAATTCAAGTACTGTGATATGTAGTCAGCCTATGAGGACGTACCAAGAAAAAATAAACAGAAGTTTTTTTCTCAAAAGATCTATTCTGTACAAATCAGTAATTCAAGTATTGTGATATGTAGTCAACCTATGAGGGGATACCTCCCCAAACAGGATTTTTTTCAAAGCTATGTATTTAAATTTTTTAAGCAACCTTATCGTGTTCAAAATACTCTCCATTATACATGATATATTTGTCAAATCTGCAATTTCATTCTAGGAAATATTTTTCAAACTCATCTCTTTGGATGGCTGACAGCACCTCCCTTGTTTTTTGTTGTTGTTATTTTTCACCTCTTCCACATTGTCAAATCACCATTCTTTCATGTTCCTCTTCATCCACAGACACAAAAAGAAGTTACAAAGAGGTCATGTGAGTAAGGTGTGTGGGGCAAGAGATGCATGCTGTTTTTTGCCCAAAACTGGCGAACTGAAATGGTTGTGTGAGCATCATCATATTGGCAAAATGAGTCCCTCTGTGCCACATAACAGGCTTTTATGAGGCACACTGTTATGCAATCCTATCAGAACCTCTAAATAGAAAGCTTGATTAACAGTCTGACCTGGTGGAATGAACTCCAAATGCACTACTATGTCAACTTTTTCATACATTTGGGAAGTTGATGGATGTCCAGAATGAGGTTTGTCATCAACTGACATTTCATATATATTTTTAAGGAGAAAACCACTCATACACTTGAGTTTTTCTCATAGTGCTGTACTTAATAGCTGTGTTCAACATCACAACAGTTTCTGTGGCATGTTTCCCTATCAGGAAACAAAATTTCACAGCTTCGTGCTGTTCTCCTAAATTGGCCATCACAAAAAATGAAGTTCAAGTGAAACTGCTTTTATGAAAAAATTCCCTGGGACCAAAGAGAACCTTCCCAGGTGACACTAACTCAAAGAGAGTTGTTCAATGCTCGCCTAGCGGGAAAAAAAATGTGTACTAGAAAGCTGTGCCTCACAAAGCACTATTTCAGGTTTTTTTGGATGGGGATACTCCCCTAGTACACTAGTTTAATATTCCTCTCTCAACAGTGCTTTAAAAATTGGTATCCTGGGCTAATTAATAACACTATAAACAGAAGATCCTTATGCACCAGGGAGATGATCCATATGATTCTCTCCTCTCTAAGTGGATCCAGAGGCAGATTGAAAACAGAGAGCCAGGAATGAATTTTAGGCTCACACTTAATCCTTGCTGCAATTAAGAGCAATTAATTCTTAAGACATGGCCATGCTGAAAACTTGCCCTTGTGAAGGAAACACAGAGAATATGTTTACTATAGGAACATTTTGTGAAGAAATTAGAGGGTGCCCAGCTA
The DNA here is from genome assembly GCF_000313985.2 of Echinops telfairi. Classification (NCBI taxonomy): domain Eukaryota; kingdom Metazoa; phylum Chordata; class Mammalia; order Afrosoricida; family Tenrecidae; genus Echinops; species Echinops telfairi. The sequence continues at coordinate 20,244,069 of NW_022103915.1, read as the reverse complement.
TCAGATAAAATAGCATCTGGAGTCTTAATGGCTTGATTCCAAACAAGCAGCCATCTAAGTGAGATGTCAACTAATTCCTCTTGGAAGAAGCACATCCACATAAGCGACCAAAGGATTGCAAAATTATGTAACCCAAAGCTGCAGCAGGAAATCGTATCAGAACTTAAAATTTAAGATTCTGGTTTGCAGAAGGCTATAGATGACAGTGCGAGCCCAAAATACATTTGCAAGATCTGCACAGGAAATACGCCTCCAGGGATTTCCCTCTCACCATAATTGAGTGATGAGAATAAACTGGTTACCAAAGAGAGAGTTTGGGAGAGATGATTATAGTAGATTAAAATGATAAACTTGACTTGCTGGCTAAAAAAAAAAACAAAAGAAAAAAGTGCAGTCCATATTTCTCTTCCGACTCCCCCAATTGTGTAAGAGGAAATATTAGAATTAGATCACTTATATTCTGCGTCCTGCTTTAGCATCATACCAATGGATATCTTATTTCATATCCACTAGTGTTCTTCAAACCTTGGCTCTGTTTTACCATGCGCTTATTGCTAGATGGACATTAAAGAAAACACATTTAAAGTTTTATTGAGGAAATTTATATATATGACTTGATCCATTTCATAGAGTACTTTTCATTAATTTAATTTTCCCCTTGATTTATTGGGGTAAAATTATTGGGAAAGTTATGCTTAATAATATCTAGCTAGTTAATGAAAAACGTTTTTTGTGGGGGGAAAAAGCATGCAGTCTAGAAGAAGAGAGGACTTTTTATATGCCTGGTTTGCCAGAGTGATTCAATCATTTCCAAAATTTCAGCTCTTTGTTGGTTTATAGTACCAGGTTTGGAAAATGGCATAAAATCGTATATTATTATTTTTGGAATGGGAAACAGGAGGAGTTTGGTATAATCCTATGGGAAACTGAAAACAAAGGCAGACTAAGGGTTGGACTGTTTTAATTGTAAGACACAGTGTAAAAAGTATACAAATGACAAACACGTGCTACCAATCATTTCTATTTAATTTATTCCAGGGTTTTGACTTTTCCCCAAACATTTGATTATCAGTTTCAGCTATTTATACACCAAATGTAAACATGTCAATGAGAAGTACCTGCCTTGAAAGCAGTAGATGACCCGGTAACACAAACACATTATGGGCTATTGGGGACTTCCACTTCTAATTCATTACATATGTGAAGAAGGAGATAGTGTCCAACACTGTGCCATCTCAGGAAATGAAACATCTCATAACTCCCAAGTCATGAATATGTTTGGCAAACAAGAAAAAGGGTTTTAAGTGTGTGTGTGTGTGTGTGTGTGTGTGTGTGTGTGTGTATTTCGTTCTTGAACCTAACATTTCATCTAGATTTCCAGAATAAAGAATTGGGATGGGATATTTAGGTGGGTCTATTAGGGGAGTTTACAGAAGCTGTTGAGATTCAGTATTTCTATTTGGTTTAAGGCCAATATGACACACTGTTCAATGAAGCTGTCTACTCTCTATGCCAACAACTCACACATAACCTGTACACAAATATTTGCAGCAGATAGTTTTGCAAATGCCCTCAAACTGAAAGCAACCGGGATGCCTATTTCATGGGAATCCAATGTCAGAAATGTTGAAAATCTTAGAGTTTTCCCCATTTGATCATAACTCTTGTCTCAGAAAGCTAGTTTAAAATATCCAGATGTTCCCCAAACTGCACTGAGCTTTTGACAAAGAAAAAACAAAACAAATTATGAAAAGGGAAAGGTAAATATTTGCAATCGACATATTTGACAAAGAAGCTGAACCTAGAATATACAAAGAATCTCACAGTTCAACAATTACAACAATTTAATGGATAAAAGACATAAATAACTATTTCAATTTTCAGAGTATACAGATGACACATAATCACATAAAATTTTTCAGGATTATCAACTGTTATGAAAATGTAATAACTCCATTGAGATAACAGTACAAGACTACCTTAATGTCCAAATAATATTAACAGGTAAGTTTCCTGAGAAAGACATCCTTCTACTTCAGCGGTTCTCAACCCGTGGGTCGCGACCCATTTGGGGACCGAATGGCCCTTTCACAGGGGTGGCCCGATTCATAACAGTAGCAAAATTACAGTCATGAAATAGCAACAAAAATAATTTTATGAATGGGGGGTCACCACAACATCAGGAACTGTATTAAAGGGTGGTGGCATTAGGAAGGTTGAGAACCACCTATAATGGCAATGTAAATGGTACTGCAACTCAGGTAAAAGAGTACAGTAGTTTGTAAAAAACTAAATGGTGGCTTCTCATAACATCCAGAAATTGTACTCTTAGACTTGAAATAAAATAAAAACTTATCTTCACACAAATGACCATACATTAATATTTATAGCAACGTCATTCATAATATTCCCCAAATGGCACATTGCAAATGTCCTAAGACAAGGGACTGTATAAAGTATTTACTGTGGTAAATTACTGTCAAAGAATATCATTCAACAAGCTATTGGTAGAGGCAACAATGTAAATAAATCTAAAAAGAAAGAGCAGTGAGTGAAATAAACCACAATAATATACTGTGGCATTCCATTTGTATGGCTTTGTTGAAAATGCATTTTGGAAAGAAATGGTGACATTATAGTGGTTGGGGAAGTTGGATAATCTGGAGTGAGGACATGGAGGGGGTGCATATTTTTAGTAAAAATAGCATAGAGTGATTCTTTCCATGGTATTATTTTTTATCTTGTATGTGGAAGTATACACAAGCATCTCCACATGCAATATGATTGCATCTAACTAGATAAACACAAAAAGACAAAATGAGTGCATGTACAGCGGATAATACCTGAATAATGTTTTAAAAATGTAGCAAATGACGTTTTCCTACTGGAATATTTTAGTATAGTTATAAAAATATTACTACTGGTCAAAATAAGTGAATGGTATACAATGTACATTTCTTTATATTCCTTTAGAACTATATGTGGGTTTACATTTATCTCAAAATGCAAACCTAAAAAGGTCAGATGTTTTGGTATTTAAAAGTGAATAAGAAAATGACACTTTCTTTGTTACATTCTATTACATCAAGATTGACCCCTATTACTTTTATTTAATACAGTTAGAGCCAAATTCTTCCATTGAAAGTTTTTATTCTTGTTTGAAACTATATATGAGCTGCAACAGGGGGAAGAAAAAATATCCACTATAGACTGAAAAAGCTGGGAAAGCTGAACTGGGTAAATCAGAAGCCTGTCAGAGAAAAGTAACTAAACATGCGCCCCTACACAGAGTCATGAAAGGCAATGGGATGGTGTCAACGGCAGAAAAATTGCAAGACCATGCAAGACAAGAGAGTCCAAAGGCTTCCAAATTGCATAGATTTCATGTGTCAGGCATGAGTGCTGTTATTAAAAGTTTCAAGGGTGGTTTCTCTTTATATTTTATTATTCCAAAGTACTATAATTCACAATCATCCTTTACTTTTATTCTCTAATAACGTATAGTTCAAAACCAGGGTACATGAGGATTATAAACTCCATTATACTATTCAACTGAGCAAATGATTTTAAGGAAGAATGTGGAATCAATATTGATAGAAGACTCATTAACAATTTCTGATGTGCAGATGACACAACCTACCTTGCTGAGAGTGAAAAGGCTTTGATGCATTTGCTTAATATCAGGGGCTACAGTATGGATTGCATCTCAGCATAAAGAAACATTTCAAAATCAATACAAATGTACCAATAAGAAACAATATGCCAAAACTGAGACCCGGTTGAAGGTGTCAAGGACTTCATTGTACGTGGATCCACAGTCAACATCCCACAAAGCAGCGATCAAGAAAGAAAAGCATGTATTTCATTGGGTAGATCGGAGAGAGAAGACCTCTTTAAAGTGTTAGCGGTGAGATTTGTTTTTGTTTACTTTCCCCCCCTACTTTACCAAGCATTATATTCTTTTCCAGAGACTGACTCCTCCTCTCTATGTCCAAAGAACATGAGAAGGCTTATGTGGTGTTATCTGAAGTTACTCCAATATTGGAGTAACTTAAAATGCTTCTAGTGAAACTATAAATTAGAAATGGACATTTCCGCCACGCCACAGAAACATGCTTTCCGAAGAGTCTCCGTGCCCCTTTGATGGCCAGAAATGAGGAAGACTGGAGAAGGTGGTGTCCAGTCATTCAGGTAAAGAACATAATTTCCGTTGTTCTCATTGATCTTTTCATCAATTAGGTTTCTGTCACCGCTGGTGGACTGTCATCCCAAGCTAAGACAAGAGACATCTCGTGTCGGTTAAAGTGGTATAATTGTATGCTAATTATTGAGCACGTGAATGCTGATTCATTAATACTCACAGTAGCACAACAGGTGGGGACATGTTCAACAGTTATGTAAAGATAAGAAATGAAAGACAAGGGCTCATATGTGACCATTGTACCGAGCTTCTAAAAAACAACTGCTTCAACGTACACTACGCAAGTCACATTTTTAGCTTCACAAACTATTTATGCAAACAAAACAATTTTAAATCCAATATACAAGAGAGATCAAAGCAAACTAGCTACTTTTTGAAGCAAGAAAAGAAAAATCCCTGGGTAGTTCTTCCCACCCACCTATATGGCCTGTAAAAATAGGATACATTGTCCAAGACTTGAGTCTGCCGATGGCCACCCCATGAGTGTCAAAGTATAACTAAGCTTCACAGGGTTTTCTTTGCTGTAACTTTTACTGAAGAAGATCGCCAGGCCTTTCTTTTGAAGTACTTCTAGATGGAATACAACAGCCCACTTCTCTGTTAGTAGTCACACACAAACTGCTTGTGCCACCCCGGGAGCCCACATAAACCCGCAGGTACCACTACAAATGGCTTTAGGATCTAACTAATTGCGTTTTTGAAATCACAGCAATGAACTATTCTCTTGTAATTTTCTGAGCTCCAGGCAGTTTTTTCTTCTTCTCTAAATTATTAGGCAAGATTTTAACTTTTCATTCAGTAGACTCGCCTTATGGGACAAAGAAAATATTTTTAATTTGATTATTTTGCTGCTTTCACTAATTAAAAGCCTTCAATCATCAAAATAAAAGGTCATAATTACTAAGTATATCCTACGTGTCTGCCATCCAACTAAGCCATGGGTACAGTATCCGATTCAATATGCACCAACACCTTATAGGGTAGGTAGTGCTCTTATGAATAGTTATATGAATTATTTTTCAGTTTTCAAGATAAGGAAAATGAATCTGGGAGTCATTAAGGATTTATGCAAATGTCTGCAGTTAGTGCGTTCAGAATCAATCAGGGATTCGAATGCAGATTTGGTAACTCCAGTGTCTGCCTCTCTATCCACTACCTGTTGCTGCCACCACTTGCATAATTTAATATTGTGAACATCATTTCTAAACCAGGATGTTCATCCTCTGCACTTTATGCGTCTACTTCTCCATTATTCATCCTCGAAGTCTGTATTTCCTTTTCACAATTCAAAACATTCAGGAATCAACTGCAAATATAGCTTCAGCATTTGTTAAAGGCTAGGTGGGTCAAAGCACTAGTTCAGCATTTTGCTGGGCATGGATTTGCATGGGTGCCTGCCACCTGTCTGTCTTGATAAAAGGGTTCAAATAAAGGATCGGTCTGCTAATGCGTAAAGTGCTCTGGAGATCGCTTGACCAATGCACTCATTATTTACACTGCAACACCTATGCTTTTACCCAGATTTCATGGGGAAATAGCTATCCATTTACCCACACTTTTTGCAGTCCCAGCAAAGCTTGCTAATCAGGTGCAGGCTGGGCTCATTTCTGCTGAGATGGAAGCAGGGTTTGTGAGCTTTCTGCATTCCTTGAACGCATGGGAGGGTGCACCTGGCCGTAGTTAATTGGGTGAAGGAGGTTTGCCTGTGAGGTGAAAGGAATTAGTGACAGGTTTCCTATTCTTTAGACCCCCTAAGGTCGGATAAAAAGCTTGACGGGCTCCCCATTTTACAAGACCTATTGGGGAAAGACATAATTAAGGGCAAGATGAGGTGACATGAAGTTTTTCTCTGAATTTGGAAAGGTACAGTTCCACAACAGGCATGGTAGATAACCGAGGGGTTCGCTAAGTTTGAACACACACACACACACACACACATTTTATAAATATATATATATATGTATATATATATATGTTTAGTTAGCAAGCAGTGCAGACAACCAACTCAATGGTTGAACACTATTGGACTATAAAGTTGTCAGTATGTGATTAAGGTGAGTGATGCTGAGTAAGTCTTGTAAAGTTTATTGGCGTTCAAGAAAGGAAACTATCACATTTGGCCGGCTCTGCCATGAAAGGAAAGGGCCTGTGGGAGTCGGCTAGACCTTCTATTATGATCAATGGCCTGATGGTACTCAGAAAAAGAAATAAAAGACTTGGAAAGTGTGTTAATTCTTCAGGCTCTTTAGTACAATTTATTGAACTGTATAGTGCCCCAGGGTATTGAAAGAGTTAAAAATCCCTGGACAAAATTCAGAATTCCTCCCTTTATCCTGGAAAGGTCCATATGTATAGAGGGGACTTTATTAGCCAGGGTATTAAAATTGGCTTCACTGTAAGCAATTTTCCTAGGTCCCATTCTACAGCAGCAGATTTTAGGCTTATTTCTGTGCCATCTGTCCTTTTTGTCCCTCTTACCAGTAAAAGTAATAAAATGTTCACATTCACTCAAAAGAAAATGGCCAGAATTAAAACTCCACCCTTATGAAACATATCTTTATCTTTCAGGATGCTGTGTCAACAACTGATTTTTCATAATTCACAGCAACTCTTTCATACTTGATGTTTATGTTACACAGGCAAATTGGGAAAAAACTTTGATCAAAATTAAATCCAAACATAGTAACAAAAATCTCCATTAAATATAAAACTGAAGTTTTCAATTGATATAGAAAGGGAGATCAAAAGAGATGAGATGTGAAAAAATGAAGACTAAACCTAGGGCCAGGGCCTGCTGGTATTTAAAAAAGAAAAAAAAAAAGCATTTAAATTAATAGGAACTGAGTCTTGCCAAGAAATGCTCCTAATTTCCTGGCCTGGGGGTCTAATCACTATGGAGATCGCTAGCGATAAAGAAATAAAGGAATCAATCAGCCATGACCATTGACAGGGCTTTTTGTTAATAAAACACCCCCTTCAGTGTTGAGCAACTCGGTCTCCAGCATTTCTCTTTTCTCAGTGCCTTTTCCTGGGCTTAAGCTTCTTTCATGTAGTCTGTTTTCCTGTACTTTTTAACCTTCAAAGTGGTAGACCTTATACGTGTAAGCATTTAAAAAAACAAACAAAAAACTTTTCAATTTTACTTTTAGCATCTAACCCAGTGTCTTCTGGATTTGAAACAAAGTCATATAAAATGCTGCCCTGAAAGAATTAGCCAAAAAGAAGAAAGAAATCTGTCTGCCTGTTTAGTGCACATGTTTGACTGATTGACCATTTGAATCTGTCATTTTCTGCAGTCTTGGGGGCTGGAATATGTCATTCTCTGTAGGAATAATATTCTGCACCATTGCCTTAAATGCAACGATCCTAAATCAGTTTTCAGATAAATAAAAGCATTGGGCATATGCCTTTAACAAAGAAAAGTCAAGGGCAGGAAGCTTAACTTTCCTTCCTGAAGTTGTGCTTTGAGAAGAAGATAAGTCAAGGATAGAGCTTAAAATAACATAATATTGATTTCCCTGTGTCATGAGATCATGAGTTTTTCATTAAACAAAATGTTTTACACCATACAAGCATGCAAGAGTAACTTATCCCTATTGACCTTATAAGGTTTTAAAAGTTCTTTCTGCTACAATATCTTGTTAGATTTCAAGGCTATCCCTGTGTCCTCATTGGTGGGATGAGTGACTTACTGGGTCTGAGAAGCTGGTTTTGAAAAGCTGATCAGAATCCTGGGCCCATCATAGTCTTCCTCCTATGTTGCTAGAACATGAAAGTGAAAATGTTTCTAGATTTATTGAACTCTACTTAGAAAAGATGCATTTACTTTTTTGCTTTGTTTTCAAATAGCATATGTAATACACTACTACTACCAAATAAATGAATAATATTAGCCAAAGGTATCTGATGTTGAGTTGTTCTGAAGCATGAGGATTCTCTGAGCGTCAGAATAGAACTGTTGTTCCCACAGCATTTCAATGGCTGCTTTTTTCCTGCGGTATCTCTCTGTGCACATGGAATCTCTTATCTTTCAGTTGGCAGTGAGTGTCATCATATATGAATGTTAAGGTAAAGGGGAATAAGCAAACAGCAAGTCAAATCGGCTACTAACACTTTCTCCTACGCCATCATTTGAACATTTGTGGCACGGCCAAAAGAATGTATTTTCAAACTTGTGTTCTGAGTTTTTTCACTTAGTGCTGCAATGTAACTCAGACCCTATGAGAATGAACACCTTGTGGTTTCCATTCAAAAGGCTAAATAGTCACCAACTGAATTTATCAGCATCTATTTCACTAGTCCATATTTGTACATTTACTTTATTTGAAGAATATACGTAAACACCTTTATTCATGTTGTGTTACATCAACTTAATATCAGGTGTTGTTGGTTTAGAAATAGATTTAGTAATTTTGACAATACATTTTTTAAGCTGTTGAGTCTCTAGAAGAATAGTCCAAAAACAATTAAAAGCATACTTGCATTCAAACCCCAGTTTTACCTATTACTCTTGTAGAACATTAAGGAAGTTACTAAATCACTTTGTGCCTCAGTTTCCCCACCTGGGAAGATAACACAGATCATTCACAAAGTTAATACACATCATACATAGAATGATGTCAGTATATAGCAAGTGCCTGGTAAACGGTCACTACAAATCTCCCAATTAGTACAAAATGCTTGCCTCAGAAATTGATCAAACATGAAATCCACATGCATTAAAAATATTGGCAATTGGGAAACAAAGAAAAAGAAATAATAGTTGGAAAATATGACTTTATTGATAAAAATGTAGCTAAAGATCGCAGTAAATTTTTGCAATTAAAAAAATTAGTTTTTAAAATCGTTTTTGTGTTTTGTTTTTTTTAATCAGCAAAATCCAGTCAGGACTGACTATATATCAGTGATTACTATGAAAGCTCAGGTTGAAGCTGAAGAACATTAAGCATACCTGCATTTGAAACCCAGGTTTACCTCTTAATCTTGCAGAACCTTAACCCAATTACCTATCCACTTTGTGCTTCAAACCCATGGAACCAAAATACAACCTTGAGTATATCACAGCTGAATTTAGAAACCATCTCATGAACTTTTGGACTCATTGAACACTCCTGATAAGAGAAGACCTGGCAAACCCTGTGATGACACGAAGAACAACAGACACGAGGGAGCAAAAGGTTATTAACAAACAAGAAAAAAAATACCAAAGTGGACACCAGAAGAGACTCTGAACTGTACCCTTGAGTGCTCAAGTATATCTTTCTATCATTCTTAGTGTTCAAGAAAGGTCTATAAAAACTTTATCAATATCATAACCATGTCTTTAAGTTCTAACTGTCCTTTGTCGGAGTCTCAAGAATTCAATTATACTAATACATATATTTGATATTTTAATCAGTAAATTTTAAAATTAAATCATATTTTTCTATTAACATAATTATATATACTCATGTTTTGTTAGATATGTATGATAGACTAAAACCGAAACTCACTGCCATTGAGTGGATGCTGACTCATAGAGACACAAAAGGACATGGTAGAACTGCCCTGTGAGTCCTGAGACTTTAAATCTATGGGAGTAGAAAGCGTGTTTCTCCCTTGGAGCAGCTGGTGGTTTCAAACTTCTGATCTTGCCGTTAGAAGCCTAGAACTCCTAAATATGTATGATCCGTTCTAGGAAACAAACGTGTGATTTGAACATTGCACACAAAACAGTTCCTGGATTACGAACAACTTCCATTTCTGTAGGTAACTTGGTAGCATAGTAGGTTATGTGTTGGGCTGCTCCTTGAAAGTTCAGCTGTTCAAAGCAACCCGTCACTTTGTGGGAGAAAGATGAAGTTTTCTGTGTCCATGAAGCTTCAAAGCCTTAGAAGGGGCAGTTCTACTCTGCCACGGGGTCAATATGAGTCAAAATTGTCTTGATGGCAGTGAGCTTGATTCTTTCATTTTGCACTAGTTTATTTATTCTGAAGTAAAATTTTATACACGTTAGCTGTATGCTTTGCATCTATCACCAACTAGTAGAGTATCTTTCTTAGTCTAAAGGATTGTTATAAGTCACAGAACAGACTGTTGATGACCAAGAGGTTTGTAATTGAGTCTATAGTAAATAGTAAACTTTTCGACACCCACAAAAACATAAAGAAGCATTTCTAAATAGGCCATAGTCCCTTAAAATTATAATTAAGTACTAAAAACCTAATGCTTTGATGCACATTGAAAAGTAGAACCTATGCTATTATGCATCACTGTATTTACTTCGGCTTTTAATATAATTGGCTTTTTGTGGGCTGGGATTATGCATGAACATCTTTATGATTTGATGTTACCTGAATGGGCATTATTCAACACATGACTATATGGTTCTCTTTAATCAATTAGTGTGCTAAATTACATTATTATATTGCCCTCTGTTAAATCAATCTCTCATTGTTTTTTAACCTAACTCAACCAATGAAACTATACTTTTAGGGTATTTACTTATTAAGATTACTATTATTTTGTTTTCTTTTCAGGTGATTTTATAAATAGCTTGAGAAAGGTAAGGTACCAAATTTTGCTCTTCTATAGTAGATATAATGATAACCTTTTACATTTTCCCCAAAATTTCAAATTAAATTTTGATGGAAATGCAGAACAGACTTTGATTGATTTTTTTTCCATGCATATGTAAGTATGTATTACTCATCATGTTTCTTCTGAAAGTAGAGGTAGAAAGTTGATTAGCTCACTGAAGAATGTTGGACCCAAGTTCCACTGCAAACATCTATGACAAAATTCATCCATTTTGAACTCCTTCAAGTGACCTTCAAAGTTTCCTTCTGTGATCATTGTGGGAATGGTTTTACTGGTCAGAATGATGTGTCTAATTTTCTATTTTACCTTACTTCCTTAGTATAACCCTGTGGATGCATTTTATTGTTCACTGGTAAAGCAATCCATGTTTACGAAAAGTAGATTTTAATACTTTTCAACCCAGATGTTTAATCTAATTTATGATAGTAGTAGCTATGGTACTTTGGACATGACATCAGGAGGGACCAGTCCCTGGAAAAATACATCATGGTATGTGAAGCAGAGGATCAGTAAAAAGAGGATGATTCTCAATAAATTGTATTGACACAGTGGCTTCAACAATTATTTCAAACATATCAATGATTCTTCAGATGGGAGAGGGCCAGGTAAGGTTTCAATCCATTGGACACAGAGTAATTCTGATTAAGAACTAATCTAAAGGCAACCAACAACATAACACTTAGGAAATCTAATTTATTTTATTTTCGGAGAAGCAGAAGTTAGTAACACATATTTAGCTGAGTAAAATATGAAAAGATAAATATCACCACAAAAGTGACATGTAAATAAACAGACCTCAAGATACCACATGCCAAGTCATATAATTCATTGAAAATAGAAAGCATTTGCATGAGCACATTTGTTTTCCATGGTTTCAGTGTCTCCAGTAAACATTTTGCCTAATTTCCATTATAGAACAAAGAGATAAAGTAATATCAAAAGGATGATAAAAATAATATTTGGAAAGTTTCCATTATTTTCTTTTTTGTCTCTGAAGTAAGTCAAAAGTATTTCTAATGGCAGATACAGTAAAATAGACTTGTTATTTTTGAATTAAAAATGCATTCTCTTTTAATCTGAGAGTTGTTATTTTTGTGAAGCATTGTTGGATGTTGGGTGTGTCTATCTGGGAGGTGTTCCTGTCTGAGTACAGTTTATGTCTTATCCTTTTCCTTTTAAAATGTTGAGGTTATGCAGGGATCAAATATAGTCACACTAAGAACATTTATATTTATCTAATATATGCAATAGAAACCAAGAACTTTGATAAGTTTCAGACCTTGAACTTTTTACCCTATTACCATTTTTCCCATCAAAAATGCAATCTATATATTAATCATCACAAAGTACTCTAAGTATTATTAAAAGAAAAATATGTGGTTTTGAAAGTGAAAAAGAGCATTTACACATGCATGTGTGTGCTCATGATTTCCCACTGGACAATTGAATGCTGGATGTTGGAAAAGCAAACTAATCAAAATATGTGTGTCATTCAAATACAAACTTTAGAATTTTATGTTTTCTCTTCTCCTGATCTTTGTATCCCCTAATACTCAGTCCCCTTTACTCAGAATAGCTATCTAGACAATTACCACTGGTCTAACAGTGACAATTTGTCCTCTACTCTTGCCATAACCAGACAAGAAAGAAAATGATGGACCTATATCAAACTCAATGTCATCAAGTCAGTGCTGAGACTAGAATCATTTACAGGAGTAGAAAGCCTGATCTTTCTCTCAATGAGCTGCTGGCAGTTTTGAACTACTTACCATGGGATAGCAGCCTAACTTGAAACCACTGCACCACCAGGGCTCCTATTGAGGCACACATGCTTGTTAAAATATTATTCTAGAACTCAAGAGACCTAGTTTCTTAGAGCATTTGACAAGGTTACCCTTGTCATAATTTAAATCCAATGTCCTCCTTGACCACATGGTAAATATGGTCAACCTTCTAAAAGCTTCCCTATAGTAACTTGGGTTTTTCATACAACTTGGTTTTTCCATATTTCTATTCCATGACAATTGTGTTATGAAACTTTGATGCATGAATGAGTCTTTGCCCTCCCTCCCATCTTTCTACCCCTACCTTCAGGATACTTATATGAATATGACACATTTTAATAAGTGAAGAAGATTATAATTTAGAGTTTTTTGGTTTAAAATTTATACATTAACTATTTAAAAGTTTATAGAAATACATATTTTTCTTGATTTGCATTTATTATCATTATTTGAACTTCCAAATGATAATTCATTTATTTATTTATAAATCATTTTATTAGGGGCTCATACAACTCTTATCACAATCCATACAAGCATCAATTGTGTAAAGCATATTTGTACATTCATTGCCCTCATTCTCAAAACATTTACTCTCCACTTAAGTCCCTGCCATCAGCTCCTCATTTTTCCCCCTCCTTCCCTGCTCCCCTCTCCCTCATGAATGCTTGACAATTTATAAATTATTATTTTGTCATACCTTACACTGTCTGATGCCTTCCTTCACCCACTTTTCTGCTGTCTGTCTCCCAGGGAGGAGGTTATATGTAGATCCTTGTAATCGGTTCCCCCTTTCCACCCCACTCTCCCTCCACCCTCACCACTCTCAGCACTGATCCTGAAGGGATCATCTGCTCTGGATTCCCTGTGTTTCCAGTTCCGATCTGTACTAGTGTACATCCTCTGGTCTAGCCGGATTTGTAAGGTAGAATTGGGATCATGATAGTGGGGGGGGCGAGGGGCAGAAGGAAGCATTTAGGAACTAGAGGAAAGTTGTATGTTTCATTGTTGCTACACTGCACCCTGACTGGCTCATTTCCTCCCCTCGACCCTTCTGTAAGGGGATGTCTAATTGCCTACTGATGGCTTTGGGTCTCCACTCTGCACTCCCCCTCATTCACAATGATACGATTTTTTGTTCTGATGATACCTGATACTTGATACCTGATCCCTTCAATACCTCGTGATAGTACAGGCTGGTGTGCTTCTTCCATGTGGGCTTTGTTGCTTCTGAGCTAGATGGCCACTTGCTTACCATAAAGCCTTTAAGACCCCAGATGCTGTATCTTTTAATAGCCGGGCACCATCAGCTTTCTTCACCACACTTGCTTATGCACTCATTTGTCTTCAGTGATTATATCATGGAGGTGAGCACTCAATGATATGATTTTTTTGTTCTTTGATGCCTGTAACTGATCCTTTCGGGACCTCATGATCATGCAGGCCAAAGGGTTGCTTGAGAAGACTAAACAAAGTATTATAAGGAAATGTGCAGTAGTATAAGGAAAGGAGCATAAGGAAATGACCTCAGTAAGCTCTTTCCATTGTTCATCAGTTAAAACATTTTAATTGGTATGCCGTCAATTCCTGGAGTGAATTTTGTTGTTGTTTGTACAGCCACTCAGTATTTTTGGCATCTTTTTTAATTCTTCTTGTGTCATTTGGTATTTGATCTATAGAAACATTCAATATAGTTTGTAAATAATCTTAAATTAAATTCAATATATTCGGTTAAAACCTTAATTTATGATATGCTTTTGATATTCTGCATATAGAAAAATAAATGGAATTATAATAGAGTCAGAGAAACTGTCTGAAAGAATGAGTGTGACAATTTTCTATAATTAATGTAATGGGCTTTCAAGTAGTGTAATGGACTTATCTTGATTCTACTTCCTATATTATATAAATGCTTTATTATCTGTTTTAAAGATGACATAACACTAACAACAAAAATATTTAAATAAATTATTTAAGGTCATCCAGTTTGTAGGGCTCTACCATTTAAGCACTTTCTAAATTATGTTAAATTATTTCGCCATTATTATTATTTTAGGAAATGTTTTGCAAGATAGGAATTGAGTAATGTGTTTTCATGTAAAAGCTGTACCTTGAAAACTTATTTTTCTCTATTGAAATGAGCATTTTTCATCTACTCAAACCTCTGAATAATTAGCTTCATCTTTTGAGTAATTTTGATGCTAATGAAAGTATATTACAAAATTTGTGTTCCATATTTGTGATATCTAAGATAAATATTTAGAGTTTTAAAATAAACAATAGATTTTATAATAAAACAGTTTTCACTAGGACATTAGATATGTTCAAAATGGGGAAAAAGCAAAAATTGTAACAAGAGATAATCATGTGATTCATCAAAAACAAATAGACCACGTTTCCACCCTACCCTTCCCGGTATCAACACTCTCACCACTGGTCTGAAAGGATCATGCGCCCTGGATTCCCTGTGTTTCCAGTTCCTATCTGTACCAGTGCACATCCTCTGGTCTAGCCAGACTTGTAAGGTAGAATTGGGATCATGATAGTGGGAGCAGGGAGGAAGCATTTAGGAACTAGAGTGAAGGTGTATGTTTCGCGGATTACAAGGATTTACATATAACCTCCTCCCTGGGGGACGGACAACAGAAAAGTGGGTGAAGGGAGACGTCGGAGAGTGTAAGATATGACAAAATAATACTTTATAAATTATCAAGTGTTCATGAGGTAGGGGGGAATGGGGAGGAAGGGGAAAAATGAGGAGCTGATGCCAAGGGCTTAAGTGGAGGGCAATGTTTTGAGAGTGATGGAGGCAACAAATGTACAAATGTGCTTTACACAATTGATGTATGTACGGATTGTGATAAGATTTGTATGAGCCCCTAATACAATGATTTAAAAAAATAAAAATAAATTAATAAAAAAACAAAATAAAAAGAAACAAAATCAAATAGTCCTTTCCAAATAATGAAAAAGAACAGATTTGAATTTAGAATAAATATTTCTAAACTAATTTACTGCATTTGCTTTCAATATATTTACTTTAAATGATCTTATATCTAATAGTACTTTGAACTCTTTTACATGTCCCAAGACATGGTATTGATCTTATGAAAATAGTTTAACAAAAAGTAAATCTATAAAGAAATTCTAGATGTCACAAATTATGAGTATTCTAGAAGTAATCCCTCTGGTTATTTTAATTTTGATGTTTTCTATATACAAATAATTCAAAAATCGTAAATGAGAGATTAAAAAATTCTTAGCAGTTTTACCATTGCTAAACAGTACTCTAATAAAGGAGTCGTTGTGGTATAGTGGGTTATGCTTTGGGCTGTTAGTCACAGAGCAGCAGTTCAAAGCCACTGGCTACTCCACAGGAGCAGGATGATGCCTTCTACTTTAGTAAAAAGTTATAGTCTCAGAAACCCAAAGAGTTCCTATTCTGTCCTGTAGAGTTGCTATGAGTCAGAATCAATTCCATGACAGTGAGAGGAGATTCTTTACTTGACAGAATAACAATGGAAAGAACTCATTCGAATACCTAATGAAGCATTGGAAGCATTTGCTCACCTTTGCCAACAGATTTAGAAGACAGTTACCTGACTGGAAGATAGATAAATGATAGATAGATAGATAGATAGATGATAGATAGATAGATAGATAGATGATAGATAGATAGGCAGACAGAGAGATAATAGATAGATATCCATTCCAAAGAAATAGAACTCTACACAATAAGTAAATTATCAAACAATATCACTAACATCACATGCAAGTAAATTTTTGCTGAAAATAATTTAAAAATTATTGCAGCACTATATCAACCATGAGCTTCTAAAAATTAAAGCTACATTCAGAAGAGGACTTGGCCCTAAAGAGATTAATACTGGCATCAATTGGATCTTGGTTTAAATAAGAGAACACCAGAAAGATGTTTATTTGCAATTTATTGATTTTTTTTGCACACATTCCAGTGTGTGGATCATGACAAACTATGGATAACATTGAGAAGAATGGGAATTCTAAAACACTTCACTATGCTCATAAAACATTTACGTGGGCCAAGAGTCACTTACTTGACCAATCCAAATAAATAGTTTGTGTATCACTGTTGTATGCTTTCACACAATCAGAATGCCTTTTAACAAACAAGTAAATATAAGAAAATAGTTTTCATATTCTCTGCTTTCAGCCATCTTATATCAGCAATGATATCTCTTGTGTCAAGTGCTCTTCTGAATCCTGCTTAAATGTCTGGTAGTTTTTTAGTCTTGTCCTGTTACATCTTGTAAAAAAAGTATTTCCATAAAAATTTTACTTGTTTGTGTGCTCATGATGTTTCCCATAATCTGTTGAAATATTTTTCTAGCTTTCAATATACAAAATTCAGGAAAGAGTAACCCTCTCAGAAACAGTAATTGGAGCAATGATTCCAGGAGGATGGGGGAAGGAAAAGGTGGGGAGGAGGGAGGGAAGGGGGAATAGATAGCAACGATGGCAGAATAATACCCCCTCAGGGGAAGAATGCCAGGATTGTAGGTGAAGAGATAGAATGGGCAGTGTAGGATATGTATAAATAATAATAACTATATATAATATATTAAGGGTCCACGGGGTTGCAGGGTGGGGGAGGGGTGGAAAGAAGAGCTGATATCAAAGGGCTCAAGAAAAAGATAATGTTTAGAAATTGTTGATCCCAATAATTGTACATGTCCACTTGAGATAATTGATGTATGGCTTGTTATAATATAAGTAAGAGCCCCCAATAAAATGATTTATGTAATAAAAAACATCTTTCTCTAGAATGATCACAAATATGGCTCTCTTCTAGTTGATTGGCCAGGTGACTGCATTCCGAATTCCTTCACATGGATGAGTGAGCATTTCCAGTGTAGCATCCATTTGTTGTCATATTGCGGTTGTTATTCGATTAATTCCCACAGCTTTGCTGTTGCCATTGTCTTCAGTGCAAGTCAGTCTTTTTTCTTCAGTACTACTGGTTATTGATCATATATCAGCTCCTGAAATATTTGAACACCAACCAATTGTAGTTATTTGTATGACTCTGTGCTCCTTCCATCTTTTATTGTTGTTGATCCTAGTCCCACTAAATATTTTTCCATAAAATGTTTCAATATTACAACTCTCAAATTCACTGCCATCGAGTCAATGACAATTTATAGTGACCCCTCATGGCATAGTGCTAATGTGTTGGGCTGCGATCCAAAAGATTGTCAATTCAAATCCACTAGCCATTCAGCAAGATAAAGAGAGGCTTTCCAAGTCTGAAAACAGAGTCTAGGAAACCCACGGGGCAGTTCTAACCTGTCCTATAGGGTCTCTATGAGATTTCAAACGCTAGAATATTTTTCCCTCTGTTCTTTCAGCTGATTACATGTCTCAATATCTTTTACTATTTTTGTTTGTTACTTTCAGGTGGAACACTTCTTAAGAGTCTTCTAAAGAGAAGTATACTGTAGTTAATTAAGGACATAAAATATCTGGAATCTATTGTACTCTATGGTATTCGATAGGTGATATCTCTTATACTAGTTCTTTGGGTGACAAAGCACTTTCACACTTGACAGCTAACCAAAACAAAACCTACTGAGAGAATGCTCTGAAGATGGACCTCATTTTCGACACTCCACAGATCATCACCATTGAAAACCGATGAAACATGCGGAATCAGTGATCTGGAATCAACTCAACAAAAACTGGCTGCTTTGGGTGAGGTTGGGATCTAACCAGGCAGGCTTTGAATTTCAAAGTAAGATTTGTGTCTTTTATTTTATAGGTAAATGGGAAATTCTTACACGTTTATAATTGCAAAATGTTTCTCAATAAACATCTTACTATAAAAATGTATTTTCTATGTATTGCTGAATAGCTAGCTCAGAACATACTAAAAATGTAGAAGAGGTAATCTTTTTATACCATGATGAGTTATTATTAGTTTGAGGATATACAGTTACCTAATCTGTTAAGAGAGAATTGTTTCATTTTTAAAGCTCTTAATTAAGCTACATAAAGATGATTATCATACATTTACATGCATGTTTCCCTTTGATTATTTCCCTAAGCCTAAATGTTTTACTTGCTTGCAAAATTTTCCAAAGCAAACATTATTGCTAAGCTAACTATACTGACACCTCGCTAACCAAAATATCTATAGGGGTCTGAAAAAAGATTTTCACTCTTTTAAATGTCTGCAAGTTAAAACTAAGAAACAAATCAACCCCATGAGATTAGTTCCAGCAGTATGAGATCATATTTAAAAAGCTAGTGACAACATCTCACGAGTGATTGGGAAGTCTAAAATGCTTTGTAGCTTACAAAGTTATTTATTTTACCACTTAAATTCAGAAAAATGTAAAAAGCATATATTTTTCAGTTAGAAATCATGAAGAGAAATTCTTGGGAAAAGGTGTGTGAATATTTGTTTTTCTCTAAGAACATTTAAAAACAACTACTTGGGACAAATATTTTCATGGACATAATTATTTTAAAACATGAAACTATATGTAAAGTATATATATGTACATATATTGGATAATTATATTAGGTAAAAAATAGGATGGAAAAATTAAGGTCATCACTAAAGCTCACATAAATGCAATAAATTATATGAGGGATCTTTGAAAGTTTATGGACAAAAATAATTAAAAGATAATGGAATTTTTCACCATATAGCCCCATGATCCTTGTGTATTTTATAGCCTATGGAAATAAGAAAGCAGCATGAATAGCAATGTGCACAATCTTGCTCATCGCAGTAGTACCAACAATCACAAGCATGCGGGAGATGATCTGAATGGACATCGTTGGAAGAATGGATAAACACACTTTGGTACACACACATAATGGGATATCACAAACGTTAAAGAATAATGGTGAATCTGTACAACATCTCATAAGATGGGCGAACCAAGAGAACATTGTGCTGAGTGAAATTAATCAATCTCAGAAGGAAAAACATTGTACAAAACCATTACTCTAAAATGTCAAGGAAAGGTTTTCATACTTAAAGAAACTGACTTTAATGGTTACCAAGGGTTGGGGGGAAGGGAGAGAATGGAAATCACTGGCTAAAGAGTAGATAAATGTTAATTTGAGTAAAGGATACAATGTTGGACCAGAGGGAGGTAGGCAGAAGATGATATAATATTGTCAGAAAATGATATAAGGATGTATGGACAGGATTGTGGGCCAAGTTGGCACCTATAAGAAGATATGGGCAAAGACAAGTCTATCAATAAGTTTGCAGCCTAAAGAAGTCTCCTTCAGGGTATGGGCTTTTTATTAGAGATGGTCTGGAGATCTGAAAATTATCTCCTCTCCTCTTTTCTCTCCCTTCTTCAACTTCCTGCTTGCCTAGGATGGCAGTCCCAGTGGCCTGCCATCCCTGTGTATTTTTGGTGCCCTGTCATATTTCTGCCAACCTTAGATTCATGCACCTTGCACCCACCAGCCTGTGATCTTACATTCTGTGTCACCTTCCTGCTTTATCAGAAATTGTGTGTGTGAGTGCATCCGACTCATGCATTTGGGTTAGATTGGACCACACTGCTTCCTGAGTATAAATTTCCTTCTTTATTTAAAGTTATTTCTATACATTTATGAGTATACCTGATTTTGTTTCTCTAAGAAACTCAGTCAAACACAGGAGGTTTGCAAGAGCTGAAGACAGTAGATATAAACACTGTTGCATACACAGTTCTGCAATAGTGCTGAGCTTCATGCAAATGCTTAGATAGGTGTGCAAACTGAAGAGTAGTGAAAAGAAGAGTTTGAGTATGCATAGGAATATGTATACATATACATAGATTTTTCAGAGGTTCGATTGTGTGTATTTTTCTTTGCTAAAAATAGCTGAGAATGTGGTGGAGTATACAGAAGGAAAACTATGAACACTTCTTAGACATAACCTAAGCCCTTGAAGGAATAACCTGCTGGGTCTGAAGGAATCAGGACCAGAGTCTCTAGGAATATTACAATGTTTTAAAAAATCATTTTATTGGGGCCTCGTACAACTCTTATCACAGTCCATACATCCATCCATTGTGTCAAGCACATCTGAACATTTGTTGCCATCATCATTTTCAAACATTTGCTTTCTACTTGAGGCCTTGGTAATGAGCTTCTCATTTTTTCCCCTCCCTCCCGTCAGGACAATATAATGTTCTATATTCTGCTTGGCTGAGGAGCAATGAGGATCTTAGTTTTTGAGCAGCCACTTAAGATGCAGCAATTGGTCTCTTTCATTCTTGAGGAAAGAAAAGTGTTGAAGGCAAGAGACATATGTAAATAGTTTGTCCAGTAGAATAACTGAATGCACAATTATTAGTCTTCACAAACCTAAGACCATAGAGAGATGGTACCTTGCTACCAATATCAACTACTTTGCTGATCAAGTAGAACATTGCGGAACACAACTCAAAAGTACCAGAGACAGGCTGTCTGAGCCAAGAGATTGCTGAGGCTTTGGCCTTCAGTAACTTGTCAAATCAGAAATGGAACCCATGCAATCAAGAACTAATCTACCATTTAAGATCAGATGTGCAGTGTTTGCTCAAGGACAAAGTAGAGGGTTATGAAAGTAGCAGGAATGGGTACAAAACAGAAAGAAAGCATAACAGATGATGGTATATAGAGGGTATTCCAATGGATGAGTTGAAGCCAAGTGTCTATGAGTTGTCAACTAGAAAACTGATGATCGTCACCTAATTCACAATAAAAACTTAAAAGTTCATGGAACTCTTTGAAGACCCCTCATTTGATTGCCCTAGTTTGTTTGTTTTAAATCTGAAAAGTCTGGAATTCAGAGGAAAGTATGCAGTGTACAACGGTTTCCCTGTCAATTTAGTTCTCTGCTAAATGATACCATAGAATGGTGATTTTGATGATATTTTTATTTTAAACATTATAACAGTGTTATAAGCAGGTAGTGTTTTTTCTACTCTATGAAATGAAGAAAGCACTCATGGGACAGTGAATTAAGCACCGCACTGCTAACCATCAGGTTGATGGTTCAAAACCACCAGGCTTTCTGTAGGTGAGCAGTCAATCCATTTTTGTAGAAATGTATTGCCTCAGACATCCTGCAGAGCAGCTCGGCTCTGCCCTGAACTCTCACCATGAGTCAAAATTAGCTCATTGGCAACATTAGTTTTGTTTGATTTTATGCAAAGATTCATTTGAGAACATCACTATTTTATTTAGTGTGAGTGGCTTGGGTGTCTAAAACCTTTTGACAAAATGAAAAATCTAAGAGATTTAACAAATATTGTGTATAAAACTTGTGTATAATTATGATTTGTCAGATTATTGAGGAGTATTCTATCTTGTTGTAACAAAATGACTAGTATAGTGAAAAATTTGAAAAACTTTAAGGAACTTACTTTTAAACAAATTGCTCAAAATACTGAATTGACAGACATTGTGAATGCCAAACAAAATAAATAAGTATCTTTGAGAGATATAGTTAAAGATGCCCAGCATTCTTCAGTTTGCTTTCTAACTTAAGTTATACAGATGAATTGTTAAATGAATATGTCATTAGTTAATGTATTAAATATTTTATTAATACTTTGAAATATTTTATATAGTGTTTAAATTCCTCATCCAATTGTACTTGTATAAGAAAATTCAACATTAGTCAACTATTAAAAGGAGTGGTCTTTATACTTACAGAATCAATGACCCTTTCTAACACAATTCAGTGATGAATTAAAATGTTTCCTAATTTTAAAGATACATTTCTTTGAATTAAAGTAAAGTATAATTTGGAGGTGTTTGTGTTTTTTTTGCCCTTTGTTAATTCCTACAAGTGTGATTTTTTTTCCCTCCCTGTTTGAGAAGACATTGAACAGAAGAATTATTAGCAAAAACCTTTACCAGAACTTCAGTTAAAGTATTTTTTTTAATTAAAGCACTCATGAAAAATAATCAAATAACTCACTTAAGAATCTAAAAATATTCCTTTGAAAATTTTAGGTACACTCAAAACATATCTTCTATATTCCTTGCATCTTATATGTATTCTAAGTATGCAATATAAAATAATTTATATACCAAGCCACATATATGTATATATATCATTTTAATCTACATTATCATTTTCTGCATGTATTATAAAAAAGTAATGCAAGCAATTTTGCTGCAATAAATATTAACGAAGAAAAATAATCTGGGAAAATTCTTGTCTGAGAAATATATACATGTATGCAAGTTGGATTGATTGCATGGGCCATGGATTATGCAACAAACAATAATTAAAACATCGACTCATTCATAAGCAGAAGTGGAATGACAGTGAGTATGAATAGAATTTGTAAAAGTAGGAGATAAACTGTCTATGAGTCCAAAAGGATTTACTAATCCTCCACGATTTCAAGGTTGGATTATAAAGATGTAAAGGTGTCATGTTTCTGATAAAGAATATGGATAATTATAAAGATGTCATGTTTCTGATAAAGATATAAAGATGTCATGTTTCTGATAAAGAATATGGATCATTCAACCCAGCCATTATTTCTTATTTGTTTTTGAATCTTATTTGTCATATATTTTTCAAAAAAATGAATGTACTGAAATGATGTTTGTTTGTTTTCCTGGCAAGAATTGTATTAGACAGGGTTCTCGAGAGATAAAACCAAATTGCTGATAATTTAATATATTTATTTATAAAGATAATTAGATGTATAACAAGAAATGAACTATTAAATCATATACAGATGAATATATAATACAAGAAATAAACAGTTAAATTATAAAGCACTACAAATGGCTCAGTGCAACTCACATCCATGAGAGAATGTTGAGAGACCAGCAGTCCTTCAAGTCTAGTCTGCTGCCAGATCTTCCTCTATTTGTAGAGAGAGCTAGGCTATATCAGCACAGCAGCCAATCACAAGGCAGGTCACCAACCGCCAGTCCCCAGCTCCAGAGATGTCTTAAAGGGACCTCAACTTACAGCGACACAGTCCACAGGCTAGGCGTCCCACAGGTAGTGTAGCCTTTAAGTTGAGGCACAGAGCAAACAAGGCAGCCACACACTGGTCCGATGATCACAAAGCGAGAGACAAGAAAGGCAAGGCTCACCAAGCCATTTATCTCTCTGCCCTTCAGTTAATCCCACTTGTGTTTATCAGCCAGGCTGGCACAATAAACTATTTATTATTTGTTTTTGAATCTTATTTGTCATATATTTTTAGAAAAAATGAATGTACTGAAATGATGTTTGTTTGTTTTCCTGGCAAGAATTTCTGCATATTGGTAAAAATTAGTTTTGCATATAACAGCATAAAAATATACCATAATGTGCCATTATGATTTAAGCCCTATATGACTATCAGCTTTGTAGTCACATATATGGTTTCCTTTTAAGGTTATATGTCATGTTGTATTTCACTTGTAGTATGTACTAAAGATTATGGAAGGCAAGTCTTCTACTTCTAAAGAAGTAACTACAACTATAAAGTAAAGATGCAGGAATATCATGTTTATCTTAAAGCTATTTATTAAGTGTTACCTCAAGGCCAACTTTACAAAGAATGAAAAGCAAGCATGTTCCATTCCTGAGCTCATAGCCTAAGAATGTACACTCCTCCGAAATAAGAGAAGACTGTTTTATGAGTGGAGCTCCATCATTTACAAACTTATCTTTCTGATTTCCATCTACTATAATATGAGGATAGAGATTTTGGACATATCTCTGAATCATTATATTGACCAATTATGATAATATGGTCAAAGTCCTATCTAAATTATTATTATGGATTGGAATGTGTCTTTAACATATGTAAATTGGAATCTTAGCTGAAAGCAGAATATACCAGAAAGATGTTTACTTCTGTTTCAATTAATTGTGCTCATTCAGAACTCATACAGGAGTCAAGAGGCAGTTGTTTGAATAGCAAAAGGGAATAGTGCATGGTTTACAATCATAAAACGTGTACATCAAGGTTTTCCTCTCGCCACAATCATTCATTCTGTATTCTGAGAAAATCATCAGAGAAGCTGGATATATTAAGAAGAAAGCTGTATCAGGATTGCTAGAAGGCTTATTAATAACTTACTATATGTAGGTGGCACAACTTGCTTGTTGAAAATCAGCAGGACTTGAAGTCCTTGCTGAGGAAGCTCAAAGTTGGAAGCCTTCAGTCTGGACTAAAATTCAATTAAAAGAAAACAAAACTCCTCACAAACGGACCAATGAGCAACATCTGAAAAAACAATAACTTGAAGTTGTCAAGGGTCTTGCCGTACTTGGATCTACAATCTGAGCTCATGCAGCTATCATGCAAGAGATCAAATGACTTGGCTAAATGTGCTGCCCAAGATCTCTTTAAAGTGTTACAAGGATGTTAATTGGAGGACTCAGGTACCCCTGGCCTAAGCCAGGATATTTTCAATGGCCTCATATGCATGTGACAGTTGGAACTTGAATAAGGAAGACCAAGGAAAATCAATGCATTTGAACTACGGTGTGGGTGAAGAATGTTAAAAGTATCATGGACTACCCAAAGAACAAACAAATCTGTCTTGGATGAAATGGAGCCAGAAGGCTCCTTGGAGGCAAAGATGGTGAGATGTTGTCTCACATACCTTGGACATGGTATCAGGAGAGACCAGTCTCCGGTGGAGGACATCATGCTTGGTAAAGAAGAGGGTCAGCGAAAAGACATCGACAAG
Source organism: Echinops telfairi (assembly GCF_000313985.2). Classification (NCBI taxonomy): domain Eukaryota; kingdom Metazoa; phylum Chordata; class Mammalia; order Afrosoricida; family Tenrecidae; genus Echinops; species Echinops telfairi. The sequence continues at coordinate 20,218,812 of NW_022103915.1, read as the reverse complement.
ATGGATGGAGACAGCTGCTGCATCCGTGGGCTCAAACATAAACAATTATGAGAATGGCACAAGGCCTGGCACTATTTCCTTCTGTCTCACGCAGGATCACTCCACGTCAGACCCACTCCGTGGCACCTAACAATAACCAGAGCCCGCGGATATGCTCTCATCTGGGAATAGAGTTTTCTTTGTTGTACTAAAGAGAGCATATAACTGTAGAGTGTATCTTAAGCCTAATCACCTTTTTAATATTACAATAATAGATTAGGTCCAGAGGCAAGAATGCACTCACGACCAGAAAGTCTTTTCTGACTTTGAGACCTCACACGAAAGAGAAGAACTACCCCGTGGGTTTCTGAGGCTGTAAGTCTGTCCTTCAGAGCAGCTGATGTTTTAGAACCGCTGACTTTAATATTAGCAGAGCGATACATAACCCACTGTATCCCCAAGGCTCCTGGATGCCCTGAAACAAGGAAGCATACACTGGGAAATGGTAGATTACAAGTAGAGGGGAAGCTGTAACAAAGATTTTCCCTCAGAGTGGGTGGAGAGATTTCCCCGAGAACTGGAGACCAGAATTTAAACTTCTAATCTCCTAATTGTGTGAAAATAAGTTTCTGTCCATTAAAGATACTCACGTGTATTATCTCTGTTATAGCAACACTAGGAAACTAAGAAAATTATCAAAAACTTCATAAAACAAAATATATATTTTATTAACTAACATGTCACAAGCATCTTTCATTGTTCGGTGTTGTTTGGCATGGGCTCTATTTGATTTAAGGTAAGTTGTTTTGCTTGCATCTTGGTTTTCTAAGTTACCTGTAAAGGAAAATCCATTTAAAGGAAAGTGCATCTCAAAATATTTCGCTTTACAAAAATCAAGTTTGTGGTTTGGACCATCTACAGAAGCTTGACAAATAAATGAGAGGAACTATCCATACAATAACGTATAATTCAAGGTTACAAAAACAGTCAGCTAGTAGATATTTCTCTTGCCTTTGTTTTAGCCAGATCTCAGGTTTAGAACACAAACCTGTAATGAAGTCTGATAAGGAATATATTTTAAAGGTGACATGGATAGTAAAACTCTCAGCTTGCAAGACATTTGTGAATCATTAAAATAACATATTTCAGATAACATGTTCAAGTAAAACAACAAAAATACTGTCTTTAACACAACCTCGGGCAACTGTAAAATACAATTTGCAATAACAGTTAAGCATAACAGTCCTTTGGGGACTTGTATACCAATATATAAAATTAAATGAGTCACCAGCTTTCCAAATGTGGTTTGCCTTTGGAAAACCCAAGCTACACACTCAGAAGTGCACCTCCTATTGCAGAGGTAGAGGCCGAATGGAAAGTATTTCAATGACACTCTCCAGCCTCCAGAATGCTTTCCCTCCTCCTCTCCAGCTCGAAATCCTAAAACTGGGGCCGGGAGGAAGCTTTCTTCCATTCAATGAATGAGAGAGTTTAAAGCAAAACCAATCATATCAATGTGTATATTCAAAGTTCCTGTGATAAGACAAGCATGTGTTTTGATGATATATGTATAAGCCAGAAACCACTTATCCATTTAGCTTCTTAAATAGGCACTTTTTAATATAATTCATTGTGTGGTTGTTTTTGAGAATATATAAATACATCAAACTCCCTGCCCTCAAGTCCATTGGGACTGAGAGACCTTATCAGGCAGGATAGAAATAGCTCTGTGGGTTTCTGAGACTATGCATCTTTATAGGAGTAGAAACCCTATTCTTTCTCCAGTGGACGTGCTGGTGACTTTGAACTGCTGACCTTATGATTAGCAGCCCAATTTGTGTCCCACTCTGCCACCAGGCTTCTTATACAAATGCATAGCAGAAATCAAAAACAAAATCCATTGTCCTTGTGTCAATTCCTTCTCATAGTGACTTTATATAGCTTCCTTGGCTGTAAATCTTCACTGCTTGTGGGCGTAAACCACAGAATTTTTGGTTAGTGGTCTTACCCAACAGCTCTAAAACATACAGGGAGTTCTGAACATACATCCATTACCCCCTGTGTTTCCTATGTGATATTTTCAGCTGCTGCTGTGAATTTGATCTCATACAGCTAAATCTTAAGAAGATCATTTGATCTCATAAAGATGGATCTTATCAAGAACACCGTGTTCAAAGCAGTCATTCTTTTCCAGTTAAGTGAATCTATTGTTTGACTTTGAGACTACTTCAACAGATTATATGTTTTGGGGGTTAATCCAACTTCTGTGGTTCCAGAAAGTGTATATTTGTTAAAATGGTCTTTGTGGCATCAAGTGTTTTCCATTAATAAATATAAATCATGACTTATTAACAGTGGCCATGGGTATAATGAACTCTTCCCCAGAGATCTTTAATACACCATTTCCTGAAGGAGGTACATTCAGTAAGAATTTCCTTCCTAGAGATTGATCTCAAAAATTGTGTGTAAATTGTCCACCAACTTTCCGTGAAATAACTGCATGCATGAATATGCATCACATATTTATTTTCTAAAAAACCATTTGCTCTAATATGATAGGTTTAATTTTTTTAATTTGTAGCAGATAAACAACTGTAAGACTGTGACATGGGAACCTAGGTAGAAGTTTCTTGAAGAACATATTTTGACTATTATTTCAAAGACGGGTAATTTTCTTGGAGCTTCTATGTTTCCCCCTATAGAAAGTCTCTGAAGTTGGCATGAAATATCATATGTGTACCATCAAGAGGTATACCATTTATTGGACAAGGTATGGAGTGGTTGCTGGTGCTGTCCTTGTTATTATAGGTGCTAAACAAAACAAAATGAATGAAACACTGCCCAGTGTTTAGCCATTCTCACAATTGTCGGACTTAAACCCATTTTTGCAGTCAGTGTATTAATCCATGTCATTGAGGTCCTTCCTTCTCTTGAATACCCTATATTTCACATCTGCTATGTCATTTCCAGGTCTCATTTCTCCTGAAAACGTGTCCAAAGTGCATGAGGCAGAGTCTTAGGGGCAGAGTCCTTCTGGTGCACACGGTTTTTTAGAAAGCCGATGCCATCATTTCTTCTCTGGTTTTTCTTAGCCATTATCCAACTTTCACAGGCATATGAAACAATGAAAGTACTATTCATAGCTTGGGTCAGGTGAACCATAGTCCTTAAAGTGTCAACTTTGCTTTTTAACACTGAGTTTGTGTAGCAAATTGGTTCATTGTATTGAATCCTTTGGTTTCTTGACTTCTGCTTCCATGAGAATTGATTGTAAATCTAAGTAAAATGGACTTTGTGGTAAGTTCATTTTTTTCCTTCCTGTGTCATGATGCGATCTCTGGGTCCAGTTTTGAGGATTTGCATTTTCTTTACACTGAGTTGTAATCCACACTGAAGCTGAAGTCTTTGATTGTCAGCATCAAGTGCTTGTAGTCTTCCTTGATTTCAAAAAATAAGATTGTGTCATATAATGTCACAAGCTGTTAATAAGTCTTTCTCTAATTTGGATGCCATGTTCTTCTTCGTATAGTATGCGTTTTCACAACATTTTCTAAGCACACAGATAGAACGAGTATGAAGAAAGTACATAATCCTGCCTTTCCTGATTTTAAATTACAAATGGATAAGGATCTAAGTAATATAGAAAAGGAAAGAAAAGAAAGTATTAAAAATACATATTCTAGAGTCAAAGACGGAGGCCAGATTGCATCTGATTATTCATTGGGCTGAAATCCTCAAACTCAGCAGTTTAAACTCACTAACCCATTCCTGGGGCAAAACGAGGGCTTTCTCGACCAGTGAAGAGTTACACTCTTGGGAATTCAGAGGTGCAGTTATGGCCTGTCCAAGAGGGTTTCAATGAGGTGGCATCTGTGGCAGCGTTGTGTGAGAGAGTCACATAAACTATCAGAAATGAGTACAAATAATCCCATCCCTATAATTTACTTATTAGGAAACATGAATGATAAGTTTAACTAGGTAAGTGTTAAAAGTGCTCCAAAAAATCTCCCATATGGAGAAATAGTAAAATATAAATATTTTGGTTCACTAATAAGTGTTTTTTCAACAAGACAAGTAAACTAGAGGGGAGAAGACAACCTTAGTGAAAATAAGGATACAAACTGGATTTAGACATAATACTTGTACATGATAAAAAGTAGTGAAATTTGGGATAACTATGGAGATCTTCTGAAGTTGATGAGAAAACAGAAATAAAAGATAATGCAAATGTCCACAAATGTTTTGAAGGCCACTCTTCTACTTGTTTAGTATACCTTATACTTGAGGCTTACCACTTTGTTACATTTAAAAACATATAATTAGTCCTTCTATATTGATATATTCCCACCACCGTTAACCATCATGGGTCAAAATGCGTTTTCTCATCATTAGAATTTAAACTGATGGCACTGTTTTAAATACTTAGCGATAGCCCCAAGGATCAGAAATTCTGTTTCTTTTCTTCTCGAGTGGAGGCATCCTTCTGTTACCCACGGTGCCTCAGTTGCACTTAAAGCATTATGAGCAGTACAGACATTCCATAAGTATTTATGGAATAAATGAAGTAATACAAGCACGTGAGATAATTCAGTAGAAATGTCTGTAATAACATGATAAAACATGAAACATGGAGGCTCAATAAATTAATTGAGTAACATGAGACATATACAGTGATATGCTATTTATTCAACAGCGATGTGGACATAGAAAATTTAGAAATAAAGAAATGAAACTCCTTTTTGCCCACTGTGTGTCACCACATTTTTTCTGCTGCGTCCTTTGTCCAAAGGAATGCATACATGAATAGCTAAATCCTTGATTTGAGCATTTTTCTCTCCCTGCAGACATCTGGCAGGAGAACTACAATGTGGCTCGTGAATCTTTGGATGCCTGAGTGAATTATCAGGCCATGAGTACAGAAAAAAGTATAGTGAAAAACACTTGATTTTAGAGATTTGATGTTAGTTTCCTGCAAGTGAAACAATAAATGTAGACATAAATTTCTTTTGAGCAAAATCAAACCTAAATGTCTCTATTATATTGTACATATGAATTTTAAAAAACAAACAGAAAACAGTAAGTTTACCTTCCTGCACTGAAAATCCCTTTCCTTCTTGTTCTCGTGTTGAATATTTTATAAAACTTGTAAAATCAGCTTTTGGTGCCACTTAACCTATAATGGCACATCCAATTAGTGGTCTGTCTGCTGCTTAAAATGATAAGAGAATTTGAACCCATATAGAACTTATTAATTACATTCATCTCTTGCCCTTCTTATTCCACTATTTATCCCACCACCCCACTTTTCTTTGAAGTTAAAAGTGTAGCAATACTGAAATAATTTTATTTATTGATCCCCTGACTTTAGGCACTTGGATTAGCATCTCCATTAGCAGCTGCATCGGGAAGGTCCTTTGAGCCTATCATTAGAAAGAGGAGTCATTTTAGGCCTGACCTGTAAATTGCTCAGATGAGGCAAAAGACTGTTACATCCATGACTCTCATTATTGGCCCAATTTGTCAGCAACTGAGAAAGCATAGCACTTCCATTGTAAGACAAAGAAGATATAAGATCATCCCTAAGGCAAGAGGAGAGAAAGAGATGAATTCTACGACACTGATTTGTGATGCAGATAACCAATGAGGATATTAAGAAGCAAAGAAAGCCCACTAGCCCCACTAAAGGTATGTGTGTGCTGTGTGTGTGTGTGGAGGGTGGGGGGGAGGCGGTAAAAAATCTGTTTGCTAATAAATTATATGTGGTTCCTTCAGCTCACCTTTTGAGTTCTTTCTTTTTAAGATCTCATTAAAAAATAATTTGTTATATTTTTGCTTGTTTGTTTTTAAAAATATTTTTCTGTCGATGAAATCCAGGATGAGTAAATCTACTGGGGCACTGACTGGACTGTTGGTACTTTGGGGGTCAAGTTCAGAGTGGGAGAACATGAGGAGTTCATTGGGAGAACACAATGAGTACAAGAGTGAAGAAATGTTTTAAACTTGATTGTGAGAATGATTGTACAACTCATCTTGATCTGATTGAATTATCAAATTATATGATATGTGAATTATACGCCAACAAAACTGTTGGTGGGGGCAAGGAATAAATAAAAATATATAAAAGTGAATATTTTTGCGCAATGACTAAAGAGATGGGTGAAGCTGCATTCCGTTCTGACCTCTGACAATAGCCGTTACCACCGGAGGTGATGCTATAAGAATTCCTGCTGCCAGTGGAAGCACACATGCCTCCCGCTCTGATATATGAATGTACCACATCGCACAGACCTGGAATAACCCAGTGGAACTTACATAGAAACTGAACTCCTCGCCTCAAGATAAAGGCGCTTGTGTCTAAAAAGTAGTCAGCTTGTTCATTCCTTGTTTTATCTGCCACAGATCCCCAAACCGAAATCAATCTCCAATTCCTTTGAATGTTTAGTCCTCAATCCAGAAAGCAAAACAAAACATGGGTGTCTCACATTTATTATGGAACCTATTTTTTTAACAAAACCTGGCTGGAGGGCAGGCTTCTAATCAAGGAAATGAATAAACACTCATTTACTTACTTTCAGGGAACAGAAGAGACAGCTCAATCTTCCTGAAGGCCAGACAGGGCAAAAGGGCCTCCAATTTGTAAATCAAAACATTAGCGGCTTGTTAATTTAGCCTGGCAATTATTAAGATGTAAAGGAGTTTGTATTACTCTGTTTATTGATGGAGGTTAAAGGAAAGGATGAAAACAACGTACGTTTTGTGTCCCCGTTGTAAAGAAAAATTGTGGCAACTGAGACCCATTGGGGTTAGATATTTTTTAAAGTGTGTGTGTGTGTGTGTACCTCTTGTTTCTCAAATACTAAAAATAGAAATAGATAAATAAATAATGGCAGATCACTAATTTAAAAATGCCCTTAAAATGTTGCCCCATCATTTGGTTAGACATGTGATGTCTAATATATGTTATGGTATTAGTGGGACAGAAACGTGCTGCATCATTCTTGACACACAAATGCACCACTTTCCCAGGGTCAATCTTCAGAAAGCTCTTTTTTATGTGCTGATATCTCCCTTGCCATCATTCCCTGTTCACAGTGGTGTCTACATTTGTGTGAGCATCCTCACTTCCATTTCAAATTCACCAAAGTAGACAGTCTCGTTTGAGACAGAAAATGTTACTCTTCATTGGGATAACATTTAAGCATACAGAATGTTTTGGGGGTAACCTTATGGACACACTGGTTTTTAATTTAGAAGGTCTTTCTACCATGCCAATGATTCATCAATTGATTGATCTATGTATTTAGTTAGTTAGTTTTATGCTTCCATTTTATAAACATCTCAAAAATTCCACAGGAACTCTTTTCCCAGTTGTATTTTCTTCCAGGAAACTGAAGAAGGGAGGATCAAATGTCTGCTTTGTTGTATGTGTGGTTATGGCAGCAACTATAACCCAAGATGACGATCTGGAAAAGTCATGGAATCAAGCAGAGGCAAGCATTGTATCATGACATGGTCAAGAAACACTTAATACACAAAGATAGTCGATTTGGAGAATTAATGAAAATATATTCCAACAAAACATGAAAAAGATAAATAAATTGGAAAATACTTGCAAATTATTAGACAAATGTAGCATTAGTACACTCAATAGAGAGGCAGGTCTTTAAAAACCTCCTATAAAATAGGCAGTGGAAAATGAAAGTATGAATGGAGAAGATATGTGCAGAATTGATTTGAAAACAAAGTAATAGAAAATGATCAATAAATTTATGAAATTATAGTGAAATTCACTAGTAATCAGAGAAATTGAATGCGTAACAAAATATTGTCCAAATAGCTTGTTTGTTAAAAGGCGCAAAATGGATTATGTCACAGGTTGTGGGTAATATCTATGATTGTACTGTACACTTGTTCAGCAAACTAAATTGAAAATGCACAAGCATGTGTTGACTCAGCTATATTACTATTGATATCTATGTTCTCCCAAGCAAAAGATGAGAAACCTTGGTGGTATATTGGCTATGCATTAACCTGCAATCCACAAGGTACACAGTTCAAAACCACCAGACACTTTATTCAAATATCTGATCATATGAGTCTATGTCAGAAAGTAATCTCTTGACAATTCTTCCCCATGTTGTGCTCTCTCTTTGTAGTAGGCAGTATTCCCTGATGGCCTTCCAAATCCCAGCCTTCCTGAATATGAGTCAGAGGTATTGTGATTAGGTTACTATTAGGCTCCCTATTGGATCTGTCTGGAAAGTGTTGGGCTATTATCTGGAAGTGCAGAGGTTCAAACCTACCAGCTGTTCCCTGGGAGAAAGAAGAGCCTATTTGCTCCCATAAAGGCTTACAGCTTCTGACTTCTGTATATGTGATGGATAGTCAGAATTGGCGGGATGACAGGGGGTTGATAAGTTTCCTAGCCAGCTGAAAACAAATTAAACAAAATGGAGACTATCCTGGGTGGACATGACTTAATCATGGGTGTTTGTAAAAGACACAAAAGGCAGCAGTAGAGACTCCCGAAGCAGCAAACTGCCATGTTGTGCTACAGGAGGGAACAGATGTGCACTGTTCTATCTTTCCATTTTGAATTAGCAGCTTGCAAAACTCTGAAATATTGAAAATGCCTGTAGATTCCCTTTCTGTCCTTCTCAGTATCCCTCCATGCTTTTCTCCAACATCTGCTCTTCATTTCTCTTCTGTAGCACTAGGGTCTCTTTAGAACCACATGTTAAAAGAAATACATAAAATAGCCTGAATGGATGCACACCATGGTGTTAAATTAATTAATATTTATTATCTTGGCATTTATGCCTACAAATGATCAAGCTGTCCTAAAGTAATAAAAGTTTAGTTTTAGGCATAGTGGCACTTAAAAAAATTATTCTATCCTGGTTATTCCTTAACCACCAAGACTGGAATATTTATGAATACATGATCTGTGAGAAGGTATGTGTTAAAAAATAAAGTTTCTGGCAAAGGAAAAGCTTTATTTTTGAAGCAATGATTCCCAGCAAGAGTTTTCCCAAGGTGAGAGTGGACTTGGATCTTTGAAAGCAGCTCTGTTTTGCAATGCAGTCAGCAGCACCAGGGTCTCCTGAGAGATAATACTGGCTGATGATCACATTGTTGACAGAAGTAAGGCCCCCCCACAGAGGGACTTTAAATACCTATTGTTGTGTTTGTGTCATTTCCTGAAATTTTACTTTTTGATATTTTTCTAAACATAAGGTTCATCAAAAGGTGAATGTTAATCGGAACATTGAGAAAAATCCCTTAGCTCATTATGTGTGATGAATATGTGAAAAATATGCTTAAACCACTGCCAACAATGATGTTTGTGCTTTTTTCAGTTAATTATGATAACTCGCAAAAAAGGAAAAGGATAACTTTGAATGTAGTGTTTTTTGCAAGAAACCCTGACAAATATTTCTCACATCGCTCTGACAAACATTTGTCCTGTGGCTGATTTGCATACCTATTAAATTACAACTTCTATTTAACATCATGTATTGTTTAAGCATGTTGTTGTTAACTTAGCTGACATTCTAGAAAGTTCATGCCTCATAAAAGTCAGGGGGGATTTGTAATGCTGAAAGTACTTAATGATTCCGCTTGTGATTAATTAAAAACTCTACCAAAATTATTTAAAATGACACACAGGACTTTTCCTTTTATATATTATATACAGTGAACCCTCGCCACTTCGCGCTTCAACTTCTGCGGCTTCACTCTATCGCGGTTTTTGCGTAACAGCACCCACTGCCTACACCCGCTCCTTCAGAGGAAAAAGACGGCGACCCACCTGTAAAGTACATCCCTTAAGTCATTTCATAGGCTATTGATTACAGTATTTGTAAGAACTATGTATAATAATACTGTATGTGAAATATGTAATACTGTAAACTAGATGCCATAAATAATATAATAAATAATAAATGATAATTGTAACGTCCAAAATGTTATACTGTATTTTCCCTTTTTCGTTTAATAAATTGGGTAATACGAGTGTAATGGTGACTAAAGGGTGTTTTTTCATGTCCTCTATGCTCTAACTATGAAAATATTTGATTTACAAATAAGGAATCCTACTCCGTGGAATTTCATTTATCACGGTAGGGTCTAGAACCGATTGACCGCGATAAACGAGGGTTCACTGTGTATATATAGTATATATAAAATGTATCTTTCTTTTCAAATCCAATATCATGAACCGAGTACCATCAATTTAATTTTTGTAACAAATGTTAAAGAAATCATGAGTCAAAAGATAAAAGGAAAGGTGCATTTTTCTTCACAGCCCAAAAGGCACAGGTGCAAGTACATTAACATGTTCAATATTCAGTATGCATTTATTTTAAAGGAGCCTTGGTGGTGTAGTGATTAAGCACTCAGCTGTTTCCAGAAAAAAAGATGGAAAGATTTGGAGCCTTTAAAGTCCTATAGTGTCACAGTGAGTCAGTACAGATTCAAAGGCACACGAGAACAGTAAATATTTATAATTTATCATTTGTGTTTTAGAAGTTTAACATATTCAATCATGTATATGAAATAACTTTCTTTTTATATGAAGATACATCTAATTTAATAAGCATATATCTGACTTGCTAATGATTTTCAAACTATTACTCAGAAGCTCTTTCTCCTAATATATATTTGTTTTACTTATACATGTTTCCATCTCATATTTTCTAGAAAATTATTAACTCAATATTCAAAAATTAAACCAATATCTGTATAGTTCAAAGGGAATTATAATTTTTATTTTAAATACTTATGAGAAATATTTGTGGATTATACTCATAGCTAACTATAGTTAATTTGCTCCTATTCTGGTGCAATTTGATTTAAAAAGGGCAAATTACCAGTTTATTTTTAGGTTGAAACCACTTAAATTCATAATTTAAAAAATATTTCAGCAACTGCCTGGCCTTTGTAGCGAAGTTTAACAAGTGCTTTGATGGTATAGCTTTTGCAGCACCTTTGGCTGCTCCAAGGGAAAAATTAGTAACACAACCAAGAATAAAGCACTCTGCATTTTGTTTTATTGTTTTTGTCTTTTTTTGCTCACGGCTTGCCAAAGCAAACAGAAAAGAACTTTAAGCCAGCAGTGAAGCACGGGCAGGGAATGAGCGTCAGCCTAGATGGTGCATGTGTCTCTGTGTCCCTAAAGATGGGCTTCGTGCTCGTTTTCTTCTTGGCTTTGAACAGGAGACGGGGCAGGTTGTTCTCAACACCTGGAAACCCTAACCAAAGCAGAACTGCACTCTCTTGTGATCAGTAGCATTTTCCTCCACTGATCCTTCTCTAATCTGAAAGCTTCACTGACGCCAGTTCAGTTTAGCAATATGCTGTGGCAGGTAGGTGCACCAGAGATACATTTCCGAGAATCCAACCTAGGGTTTCCTACTGGACCACCAATGACTACTAAAGTGAATAGAAGTGAACAGGCCTTATTTGCTTTCAAAGAGGCTAGTAAATTCCAACTAATGTAGATCCCATATGTCTCAGCGTAGCACTGATCCATAGGGTTTTTCAAACAGAAGTGTGGTGAGGAAAGTAGATGGTGCCCGGCTACCAATGGGAATAATGTCTGGGGTCGTCAAACTAGCAGCCATTTAAGGAAGTAGTCAACTAAGTCCACACAAAAGCACAGTAACGTGTGATCCAAAGATAAAAATTATCTTTGTGAATTTTTTTATGTATATTTTTGTGTATATTTTATCTTTGTGATAAAATATAGTGAAAACTATCAGGGCTAGATTTATGAACATCCAATTTGTGATAGGCTGTGGAGATCAGTGGAAGCAGAGTATCTAAGCAGACGGAGCAGCTAGCAGATACACTGTAGCCAAGGGAAAGAGTCCTGAATAATCTATCAGGCAGAGACCATTGTAATCTTTTTTTCTTTTTTTTTTTAATTCTCAATATTTTAATTATCTCTGGGGTAAAATCCATTATTTTTTATTCCATTTGTCCATGAACTTTTTTTTTTTCAAGGAAATATTTCATTTATTTGTCATTAGAAACAAATATTTCACAATACATAATTACATGTTGTTTTTGTGATGAATCACTATGCTTTAAATATGTTCAATTTTTTTTCCATCTTTTTTTTTTTAACATTTTTTTTTTCTGTTTTTTTTTTTATTTAACATTTTATTAGGGGTTCATACAACTGTTATCCCAATCCATACACACATCAATTGTGTAAAGCGCATTTGTACATCGTTTCTCAAAACATTTTCTCTCCATTTAAACCCCCGACCATTGTAATCTTGATTATGCTGAATCAAACATGGTAGTTGGCCAGTTGACCTCCCCAAAGACATGATCTGAAATTGTTCTGGATGCAAGTATTTCTGAGTTGTTTCATGACAGAAATTTCTTCCCTGGCCTTTTGAATGTTGATGGGGGTCTTCTCCCTCTCATACATTTTTTTTTCTGTATTTTTTTTAACATGATCTTATCCTTACTACCTTAGTGTAATTATTTTTTTCATAGTTATTTTCTGTTGGGTTTTCCAATGGTGAAGCACAGGAGGAGTGGTGTATAATGATAATAACTGATACAAGGTGTTATAGGGAAATGCAAGGGTGGGGGATGGGCAATAGGAAGAGAAAGGGGATTTGGGGAGTGGATAACGAGCGGGAGGGAGCTCTAGAACTGATCTTGATTGCACAATTCATATTGAAGGTCTTTCAACCATGGTGGGGGTGGTAACTCTAAAATAGATGTGATGCTGATTGTAAAATTTTTTTTTATATGATTGAATGATAGAAGTACCCCATAGTATGATATGTTAACTATGTGCCAATAAAACTGCTGGAAAAAGAGATAGCTGAGAGATAGAGAGACAGAGAGAGGGAGAGAAAGGGAGAGAGAGAGAAAGGGAGAGAGAGAGAAAGGATACAATTAAGGGAAACTCAAAGCAGAGTAATTTGGGGGAAAATATTATGAGTGAATTAAAAGAAGAAAGAGATTAAATATATGAAAAAGGAAGTGGAGGTGGGAGGTTCCTTAAGGACAATGGCTGTGTCTTAACTTTATGTTTCTAAAATTATTATGCCTGATACAAGGGAGGCAATCAATTCATAATTACTGCTCAATCAAGTATGCATAGCATTTTTACACACAAACACACACAAGTGATCAAACAAGCACTGCATTGGGTAAATCTGCTTCACAAGACCTCTTTAAATTGCTGAAAAACAAGAAGGTTACCTTAAGTCAGGATTGAAAATACCATGGATTGCCCCAAAACAAAGAAATCTATGTTGGAAGAAGTACAGCCAGAATGCTCCTTAGATTCAAGGATGGTGCAACTTCACTGCATGAACTTTGGACATGCTGTCAGAAGAGACAGGTCCCTATAGAAAGACATCCTGCCTGGTAATTTAGAAGGGTAGTGAAAAAGAGGAAGATCCTGGACATGTTGGAATGACACAGTGTCTGCAGCAATGAGTTTCCATGAATCAAAAATGAAATGACTGGACAGCACATTACAACAACTATGCACTTTCGTACATATTTTTAGCATTTTCCTTAAAATAAAATGTCATATCTATGTTTTTGTATCCTTTTAAAAATGTGACCATCAAGTCAAGTATCACTCATGTTCACTCTATGCATATCTGAGTCCAGAAATGTTCCATAGCTTTCAAAGGCTAATTTTTAAATCATTTTATTAGGGGTTCATACAACTCTTATCACAATCCATACATACATCAATTGTGTAAAGCACATTTGTACATTCATTGCCCTCATCATTCTGAAAACATTTACTCTCCACTTAAGCCCCTGGCATCAGGTCCTCATTTTTCCCCTCCCTCCCTGCTCCCCACTCTCTCATGAGCCCTTGATAATTTATAAATTATTACTTTGTCATATCATCCCCTGTCCGACGTCTCCCTTTACCCACTTTTCTGTTGTCCATCCCCCAGGGAGGAGGTCACATGCAGATCCTTGTAATCGGTTCCCTCTTTCCAACCCACTCTCCCTCTACCCTCCCAGTATCACCACTCACGCCACTGGTCCTGAAGGGATCATCTGCCCTGGATTCCCTGTGTTTCCAGTTCCTGTCTGTACCAGTGTACATCCTCTGGTCTAGCCCGATTTGAAAGGTAGAATTGGGATCATGATAGTGGGGGAGGAGGAAGCATTTTGGAACAAGAGGAAAATTGTATGTTTCATCGTTGCTACATCACACCCTGATTAACTTGTCTTCTCCCTGAGACCCTTCTGTAAGGGGATGTCCAGTGGCCTACAAATGGACTTTGGGTCTCCACTCCGCACTTCCCGCTTCATTCACTATGATAAGATTTTTTTTTCTGATGATACCTGATCCCTTTGATACCTCGTGATCACACAGGCTGGTGTACTTCTTCCATGTGGACTTTGTTGCTTCTGAGCTAGGTGGCCGCTTGTTTATCTTCAAGCCTTTAAGACTCCAGATGCTATATCTTTTGAGAGCCGGCCACCATCAGCTTTCTTCATCACATTCGCTTATTCACCCGCTTTGTCTTCAGCAGTTGTGTCGGGAAGGTGAGCATCATAGAATGCCAATTTAATAGAAGAAAGTATTCTTGAATTGAGGGAGTACTTGAGTGGAGGTCCAATGTCCTTCTGCTACCTCAATACAAAACCTATAAATATATGCACATAGATCTATTTCCTCATCCTTGTACATAATTATATCTGCATACGTACATGCCTTTATTTAGACCTCTATAAATGCCCTTTGCCTCCTAGCTCTTTCCTCGATTTTCTTTGACTTTCCTCTTGTCCCACTATCATGCTCAGTCTTCATTTTGGTTTCAGTAATTCCTCTTGGTTACATTACCTCTGATAACATCCTACCCGACCTCATACGCCTGCTTCACCACCGATTTGGATCATTTGTTGTTCCCTTGTCCCTGGGTTTGTTAACACCACTACCTTTGCTCCCACTTCACCATTTCCCATGTCCCCTCCAACTGTCGGTCCCATTATTTTTTCCTCCAGATTGTTCATCCAGCCTATCTTATTTAGACAGACCTGTGGAGATTATAACATGCACAAAAACAAGACAGATCAAAACCAAGCAACAATATCCAAGTAAACCACCACCACAACAAACCAATGACCTAAAAAAAAGAAAAAGAAAGAAACAAGAAAGAAAAGCTTGTAGTTAGTTCAAGGACTGTTTTTTTTGGCTTTTATGAGTGTTTTCCAGTCCAGTCTGTTGGGGCACCACTCCCTGACCACAAAGTCCACATTCAGCATTCCCTGGGGACCTCGCCGCTCCCTTCCCTTGCTGTTCTGTTGCACCCCCTTAGTGTTTTGCCTCGGTGTTGCGGGATCAGATTGGGCACAATTCCCACACTGTGTCTCCAGTGTGTCCCCTGTAGGGCTATGGGTCAGTGAGGGACGTCATGTCTCATAGTGGGGCCAGCCATGTGGTCCTCTCTGTGAACTGCTTGCTCTAATCTGGAACATTGTCCTCAAGGCCTGGTGGGCCAGGTTGTGCTCCACTCTCTCCTCCTTGCCCCCCATCTGCTCCCGTGTGCTCCGATCAGATATGTGCCTCTCCTGGAGCTGCAGATTCAGTCAAAGGCTAATTTTTTGAAAGTAGATCACCAGGTCGTTTTTCTGAGGCACCTCTGGGTAAACTTATACCTCCAACTTTTAGATTTGTAGCCAAGTACATTTTTTATATCATTCAGAGACTCAGGTTGCTTCTTGCAAAATAAAACAAACAAAAACAAATTAAAAAAAACCCACTGTAATACAATCCAGTCTGATGCATAGCAACTCTATAACCCCAAGTCAACTGCCACACGGAGTTGTTAGATTGTGCTCTTTATAGAATCAGAATGCCACAATTTCCCTCCATTGAATAGACAGCGGGTAAAAAGATGAACAGTTGAGTAATAACACATGACACCAGAGTTCCTATGCGATTCATTGTTATTGTTAGCTGCCACTGTGTCAGGTCAAACTCATGATGCACCTGTGGACAACATAGGGAAGCGTTCCGAGTCCTGACCCGTTCTCACAATCATCATATAGGAGCTCTTTGTGGCAGCCACTGTGCCAAGCCACGTCATTGAGGGTCTTCCTCTTTTCCGATGAACCTCTACTTTAAGTGAGTTGCTTCCCTTTATAAGATTGTTACTGATGGCACTGCCTCAAATAGCCTTTGGACAATTATAAATGTTCATAATAAATTGTTAGCTCATGTACTTCCTTTATATATTCTCATGCATCATAATTATCCAACTATGTTTCATGAAGGATAATTAAAATTTTAAGTAAAATAGGGAAAAATAACAGTAAGAAGCTTTTAATTAGTAAATGAAGATTATTAGATAATTCAAATCATTTATGGAGTTACTAAAATACTGATGATCTTTTGAAAATGCGTCATGTTAATTATGTGAATTGTTGAGTTAATCTTTATGATTTTCTTACCTTTTATTCCAATGTATAATTATTTTGCCAATGTAGAGATAGTTCTCTGCATTGACTTAGTTGTTCAACATATAATCATATCTCCAACAAAATTGCTACTAACACAATTTGAAACTGAGTAAATTTTATTAATTTCAAAAACATTAGACAATTTTATGGAGTGTTTTCATAATGCATATAAAACACTTTTATGTGAGTCCTTTATTTTTGCCATCAAACAATCATCCCCTCCCTTTTTTTTTAGATAAAAAAGTGAGACTCATAAAATTGTTCATGACATGCTTTTTTGAGCCAAGGATTCAATTCTAATAACTATAATTACTATTGCCCTAATGATCTAACACACACATACACACATTTCCATGTACAAAGCTAAATCTCTTGGTTTGCCTCCATTTATGTTCTCCAGGGAGTGATTTATTTACATATTGCAACCAACACTTTCCATTTATTTGAATAGATTTCAAGGGTCTGAGACTTTCTTTTTTTTTTTTTT
>NW_022103915.1:20185868-20193222 GCF_000313985.2 Echinops telfairi | reverse complement strand
GTTGTGTTAAAGTTCCCTCTAAGCAGCTCTCCTGGGCTGGATTCTGCGGAGTCCCTCTGGTACGTGTCACTCCGTCGCCATCTTCCCGGAAGTCCCCGGGTCTGAGACTTTCATGCTGAAAATGATCTGAAATAACTAAAATGAACCAGGGTTATAGAAAGAATTTATGAATTCAGGTCCATCCACCAAGACAATTTAAACACAGCACAGAAAAATATCATGGTAATGAACTCTATAGCTGAGAATGACCTTTATTTTCTTCTCTGATAGAGTTTCAGTTCACTTTGCCCTGAATAGATGGAGAATCATAGAGAATAACTGAAATAATAGCTGTCACCGGGGCTTTACATAACTCCCCTTGATATTTCAATGATTGGAGGATGATAAGTGGAACCTTCCAATAGCCAAACTCCTAAAATGACCTGCCTCAGCTAGCGCTGAATATTGCACTTTCCCAATTGGAAATCCATTAAACTAGGATCCAGGTAAGCACATGCTGAGTGAAAATGATACGAAAGTGAACAAAGTAATCAAGAAAACATAAAGGGGCCTGAAGAATGTCGTTTGTGCCTGTTGAATGTGTTTTGTTACATTCAAATTCATCTGTTACACCAGGGAAAGTGTTGTCTATTAGTTGAATGTTTATTCTTTATTTAGGTTAATATTGACAATAACTTTTAATTGTGGCTACAATTAGTGCAGCTACCATTGTTTCTACATAGCTATATGAAGCAATTCAGAAAAATAGCGAGTCAACAGAAATACCTATGAGCCAGCATCAACATGCAGCATTTTAACGGCATACACTAAACTGTGAGGGAATGTAAAATAAAACATTTTTTTTCCACAGGGGCTTTGGCTGTCTCTCAAGTTTACATTGTTCTCCAAGAAAATCTTTTTACTAACTGTGTTCTTTTCACTAGGATACATAGATGCAAAAGGAGACAAGTGAAGCAAACAAACAAAAAGATAAACAACAGTAATAGCAATAGCAGTAGCAGCATGAAAACTACTCAGAAGTTCCTTGTTATGGTCAATTCATCAGGTATCTCATGATTTACTTGGCTTGCTTTTATAGTTGTAAAAGGTGGCAATAGCTTGAAGCTCCCAGCACAATATTCAAGGAAGAAGGATAGAAAAGAAAGAAGGGAGACCATGTTCCTCCAAAGATTCTTTTACTTCATTCCCCATCACTCCCCGTATTATAATGGAGGCAGATCTTAGAAACGTCCACCAATCTTACCCCATTTTCACATATCTGCTAATTGAAACACTGGTGTGCCCAAGACAGAGTCAGCTCCGTTAAGGCTGATCTCTATAAGTCAGGAGATAGGGAAGGGAAAGGGAGTGGGGAGTGGGATATATTGATATATTGATGATTTAATTGGGTCAAGGTTACAATTCCCTTATGAAGAATGGGTAGAATTATATTTTACGAAATATAATTTTAAGGAAAATTGTATATGCCATCGTTGCTACACTGCACCCTGACTGGCTCATCTCCTCCCTGCCCTGCAGCCCTTCTGCAAGGGCATGTCCAATTTCCCACAGATGGGCCCTGGGTCCCCATCCTGTACTCCCCTTCATTCACAATGCTATGTGTTTTTTTTTTGTCTTTGATGCCTGATACCTGATCCCTTTGACACCTTGTGATCTCACAGGCTGGTGTGCTTCCTCCATGTGGGCTTTGTTATTTCTCAGTTAGATGGCTCCTTGTTTATCTTCCAGCCTATAGGACCCCAGATTCTATATCTTTTGACAGCCGGGCACCTTCAGCTTTCTTCACCGCATTTGTCAATGTACCCGCTTTGTCTTCAGCATTTGTGTCATGGTAGGCTGATGTGCTTCTTCCATGTGGGCTTTGTTGTTTCTTAGCTAGATGGCCGCCTGTTTATCTTCAGCCCTTTAAGACCCCAGCCACTATATCATTTGTTAGCCGGGCACCATCAGCTTTCTTCACCACTTTTGCTTATGCACACACTTTGTCCTCAGCGATCCAGTTGGGACAGGCTGGTGTGCTTCTTCCATGTGGGCTTTGTTATTTCTCAGGTAGATGGCTGCTTGGTTGTCTTCAGGTCTTTAAGACTTCAGATGCTATATCTTTTGTTAGCCTGGCACCATCAACTTTCTTTACCACATTTTCTTGTGCATCCATTTTCAGAGCTGGTTTTATGCAAACCCAAATACTGTCTAGGAGCCAAGCAGATGCATGTTTCATCCATGGCTACAGAGAAATCATGTCAATGGGTGAAGTGCTAGAGTTGGCGAGGTGGAACTCATCTAAGAAGACAAAATGTGGTTTTGGGGAAAATGTCTATCTATTGTGAATGGTTAAAGAAGACAAGGCATATATATATGAAAAAAGTATATATATATACTTATTCCATCATCTTTTTAAACAATTTTATTGGCACTTATTCCACATAGAGCATATTTCAATATTTCAATCATATAAAGAAGAGTTGTAGAATCAACACCACAATCAATGTTAGAATTTTCTCCCTCCCCCTCCTGTGGTTAAATCGCTTTGAAAATGAGTTGTGTAGTCATCCTCAGTTCTAGTGCCCTCCTTCCCCTCCCACATTGTTTACTTCCCCAGCTGCTTTGTCCGCCCTATCTCCCACTCTCATCCCTCTCAACCTCCCCTACAAACCCTAGCAATGGTCCTTATCTCTATGCATCTACTCCTTCTGTGCCTCACAAACTGGAAAACTCAACAGAAACAATAAACAACAACATAAAGTGGTCAGGATAAAGTAATCAATATACAGAGATAAAAATACAAATAATGAGTAGGAAGGAAAAGACTACCACGAATATTTAAAAGGCCAGAGAGGAATTATTTGTCTTGGAGCAGGCAAGAAATACCTGCACCTAGAACAATTTCAGGTTTGATCAAGATGGAGGTCATCTGACGAAGTGTGGTAGTTACATAATCTGGTGTCAATTTGGGACTTGAGAGGATTAAGAATGAAGGCGTGAATCTAGTCTGCCCATCGGATCATAGAACATGAGGCCTTTTTGTGGGCCTGGCTTTCTCCTGAGAATTCTTTGAAATCTGTTTTTTCCTCCTTGGAGTTGGGAGAGACTCTCTGCTCACTCCTTTAGAGATTCTCTACTGACAAGACACATGGCACTACGCTGACAGACCCCATGCCTGGGAACAGGAGAAACCACGTAGAGACCCCTGGCAATGATGAGATGCTTACAACGCCACTGAATCCAAAGACTTTCTACTCACTGGCCTGTGATCATCCTGCATAGGTGTCATTATAAGTGTTTCGTGACTCTAAAGAGGATTTTATAGACTGGTATTGGACTTATGGGCTTGGACTGGACTTGGTTGGGATGCTTTCTTAATGTACAATTATCCTTTATATAAAACTCTCTCTTATACACATATGAGTGCCCATTGATTTGTTTCTCTAGTCTACCTGAATTAACACACCAAGTATCCAGTTCAGTCCAGTGTAATCACAATTATAATGATCTCTATCTGATAGTAAAGCTATTCAAAACCCTTGCCTGTGGCTAGATGGAATCTGCCAGAGGGTTAATCTGACAAAATTCTCTGCAGATGGGTATTGGGCTCCCACTCTCCTCCATACCTGTACTTCTTCCAACACAGATTTCTTCATTTTTGGCAGTTCATGGTATTTTCAATTTTCTTCACCACATCATAATTTAAATGCAGCTAGCATTTTCTAATCTTCCTTAGTGTCCAACTTTGACATAAATATGTGGCAAATGAAAATACCATGGCTTGGGGTAGGTGCACCTTAGTCCTTAAAGTAACCTCCTTGCTTTTCATCTCTTTAAAGACATCTTGTACAGCAGATCTACCCGAGGCAGTGCTTGTTTGATCACTGTGTGTGTGTGTAAAAACTCAATGCATACTTTATTGATTACTAATTATAAATTGATTGCCTCTCCTTTGTCAGGCATAAAACTTAATTTTGGAAACGTAAAAATAAGATACAGTCATTGTCCTTAAGGGACATCCCTCTTTAATCCCTTTAAAAAATTTAATATATTTGCTCTATTAATTTATTCATAATATTTCCCCCAAACTGACTCTGTTTTGAGCTTCCCTTTATTTCATCTTTTCTCTCTCCCTCTCTCTCTTTTCCCAACTGTTTTATTGACACAAAATTAACATTTCTTACAACTGAGTACTTCTATCGTTCAATCAGATCATGGTGAATGGTACAATCACCACATATATTTTAGAGCATTGTCCACCACCAACAGCATGGCCTTCAATAGGAGTTGTGCAATCAGGATCAGTTGTAGTGCTCCCTCCCCCTGCTGCCCTTATTATCCACTCCCCAATCCCCTTTCCCTACCCTGTAGCCCACCCCCACCCCTGCATTCCCTTTAACACCTTGTATCAGCTATTTTCTTTGTACACCCACTCCTCCTGTGCTTCACCACTGTGCTTTAACTGCCTCAAGTTACAGGCAATAAAACCTCCTACTCAATTGAATCAGTATGAAAAGCCTAATGCATGGTAATCATGGATGCCACTGAGGTAGGACCCACTGAATACATATTCCTAAGGGGATCTGAACATTTTTTTCTTTCAAATATCCCTAGTGAAAGTCAAAGAAAGTGCCTGTGGTTATAAATTTAAATTTTCTTGATAGGCTTTTCAAAAATTATAATTTGAGTTTCAACGTGTTTGTGATCATCACAACATCTCTTAGTCTTCAAGTTACCATCTGTGAATCAACAACTGTCTCTTGAAGTTAGTTCTATTCGAATAAACATTTTTATAAGGTGATAATCCAGGGAGTTTATTTCACTTCAGTTTCCACCACAGAAACGCGCAAAATAACTGGTAAGTATTCTTTGCACCTCTAAATTTAACTCTTAACATGTGCACTCCAATGTAAAACAATTTCATAGCAAACATTTATTTGAACATGGGAAGAAGGATTCCAAAGAAAATTCACCCATAGATATTTTCATAACTATAAAATTTTAATTGGGTTACAAATAATTTATGCCATGTAGGTAATTAACTGGGTACTCTGGTAATGTGTAAGTAAACTATTAGACAAATTATCTTAGAGTGGAGGAACAAAAATATTTACACAAATAATTAAAATGCTCCTATTTTATCACTTATTATCTTGGTAATAATCATTTAGGTTGTTTTTACCTGACAATCAACAGAATAATAGACAAATAGCATGTAGTATATGTAGTAGAATATTACTCTGCAATAAAAATCAATTTCTATATAGGCTGTATTATGGATCAACCTTGAAAACACTGTACTGAATAAGTCAATCACAAAGGGAGAAATATATTACCCCATTAATATAAATATATATAATATGGCCAAATATAGAGTAACCACTGTCTATTAGTGGTTACCAGGTAAAAGAGAGAAAAGGAAGGAAGGTTCACTAGCTGAGCACCACTGAGTTACTGTGCAGAATGATGAAAATAAAATAGGAAATGAATAGTAGTGATGTTTTCTCAAGACGATAAAAGCCCCTAGAGTCATTAAATTTAATATGTGTAATTTTTGACATAATGGTTTCTTGACTATAATTATCCACCACCCTAAAAAGAAATCACTATTTTGTCAGTTTGTCATACTGTAGTGGCTTGGGTGTTGCTGTGATGTTGTAAACAATGTTACTGTTTTTGCAAATACCAGAAGGGACACCCAAAGTCAACAGGTTTAAGCAAAGCTTCCAAGCTAAGAACAATCTATGAGGGAAGACGCTTCTATGTCTGAAGAATTCGCCATTGGAAGCCCTAGGAGTAGCGGCAGAACATTTTCAGATACTGAAAATAGCACGCACAGTAGCAGAACATGACTAGAGATAGTGCCAGATGAGCTTCTTGGGTCAGAAATCACTCAAAATGTAACAGTGGAAGAGCTGCCTTCTCAAAGTAGAGTGGACCACAATGGCATGGATGGAGTTAAGTCTTCAGAATCTTCAATTCCAAATCGGGTGTGGCTCAAAATGAACAAAAAGCATCTGTAAACATCTGTTAATAATTGTAAATTGGAATGTACAAAAAAGTACAGTAAAACAATTCCAGGGACCAACGGTGGAATAGACATATGTAAGTTCACATGCTCATGTGTAAGTTCAAATAAACATGAAAACAATTAAAAGAAGTCCATGAGAGCCAAAATACAAACGAGTATATCCCACCGGAATTTCGAGTATATTTCCTAACAAATTTAATATACTAAACATGGTAAGTGCTTACATGACATAATAATGCCATAAGCAGAGAAATCAAAAGAGCATTCAAAAGATATGAAAGAAAGAAATGATAAAAGTCAATGACAAGAGCAACTCTAAAAAGTAGCTAAGGCAAATGGAAGAAAACTTTCAAAGGGAAGCTAGAGAAGACAAAATAAAATTTAAAGAAATGTGCAAAGATACAGAGTTAGAAAAAAGGAACATACTAAGAAAATACTGAAATGAAAGAATTCAATAAAAAATACAAGCCTCAACATTCAATATTGAAATACTCTATAAGCAAATTATTGAATGATACAGAAAACATCAAGGGAAGATGGAAATAATACCCAGTATCACTGTACCAAAAATAAGTAGTTGACATGCAACCATTTCAAGAGGTAGTGTATGATCAAGAACCAATGATACTGAAAGACATTCCAGATTCAACAAAAGCTCCAGAAATGGAAGTAACACCAAACATAAAACATTTTAACAAGCTGATGAAGCAATGGAAACTCTTATCAGTGTATGTTAGGAAACTGGGAGACAGCTATTTGCCCAACTTACTGGAAGAAATCCATATTTGTACCCATTCCAATGAAGGTGACCTAACAGAAACGTGTAAGTGATAGACCAATTTCCTGGGGGGCTGGCCCCAGTCCCAAATACTAAGTGGATGCCTGCTCCTCCCCCCAGAAGAATTTATGTCAAAGGACTGCAGTGAATCCGCTGCTCCTGGAAAGGGGCATACCTGATCAGAGCACACAGGAACAGATGACTGGGGAAGAAAAGAGACTGAAGCACAGCCTGACCCACCAGGCCTTGAGGACGATGACCCCCAATTAGAGCAGCCAGTCCACAGAGAGAACCACATGGCCAGCCCCACTATGAGACATGATGCCCCTCACTGACCCATGGCCCTGCGGAGGACAGCACTAGAGACACAGTGTGGGAATTGCACCCGATCTGATCTCTCCACACAGAGGCAAAGCAGTGGGGGAAGTGAAGCGGAACAGCAAGGGGATGGAGCAGCAAGGTCTCCAGGGAATGCTGAAGACAGACTTTGGGGCCAGGGCATGGTGCCCCAACAGACTGGACTGGAAAACACTCCTAAAGGTCAACGATCCTTGAACTAAATA
>NW_022103915.1:20176606-20182672 GCF_000313985.2 Echinops telfairi | reverse complement strand
TGTTTTGTGAGGTGGAGGACTTTGTGGACTGGTGTTGGGTTAATGTGTTAATGTTGGACTTGTGGGCTTGGGCAGCATTGGGTTGGGATGTTTTCATGATGTTGGACTTGTGGACTTGGGCAGCGTTGGGTTGGGATGTTTTTGTGATGCACACTTTCTTTACAAAAAACTCTTATACATGAGTTTCTATGGATTTGTTTCTCTAAAGTACCTAGACTAATACAAACAACTACAACAAAACATACAGATAATGTTGAAAACCAGATCAGGCTTATCATGCAGCAGACGGAGGATAATTTCACAAGGTTTTAACCATTCAAGTCAGGTTTATCCTTTTGATTTTCTGTAGTCATCTCTCCTGCTGCTTCACCTATCTTTGCTGATGTCAAGTGAATCCATGCTGAAAGGATAGAATACCAGAAAAATGTTTATTTGTGTTTTATGAGCGTTGACTATGCCAAGGCATCTGACTTGGTGGATCATGACAAATTATGGATCGCCTTGAGAAGAATGGAAATTCAAGAACACCTAATTGTGCTCCTGTGGAACAAGTACATAGATCAAAAGGTAATTGTGGGAACAGAGGAAGGGTATATTGCATGGTTTAAAATTTTTAAAAAGGTGTATGTCAGGGTGGTTTTGTCTCACTGTACTTATTCAATATGTATTCTGAGAAAATAATCAGTGATTCTGGTGTATTAGAAGGACAATGATATCAGGTGGATATGGATATAGATAGTAATAGCAAATTTCATTAGCAACCTGATACATTGGTAGTCCATGGTTATTAATATTTTAATATTCTTTGCCAACACCATAATTCAAATCCATCCATTCATTTTTCAACACTGCAGGAGATTTACCCATATAATGAGTCTTTGGTTTCTTGATTGCAGCTTCCATGAGTATTGACAGTGGGTTCAAACCAAATGAAATACTTGAAAATTTCAAGATTTTATCCATCTCACAGATGTTACTTATTAGTCAAATTGTGGTGATTTGGGTTTCGTTCACAAAGAGTTGTAATTCATATCATGAACTGTAACTTTTGATCTTCATTAACTAACATTAAAGATTTTCATTACCAACTACCCTTTTGATTGCATGCATGCTTTGTGGAAAAGGGTGTTGCCAATTTAAATCTGAATTAAGATCCATTGAACATTGGGATCCCTTTGTGCTTCTGGCACAGTGTATCACAAATATTTAAGGAGTCCTGAGTATTTTTAATATACGTGCTTTTCATTAATTCAGGAATACCAGGTGCCTCTTGGTCTAGATGCATTCATCCATTTCCGTATTTACACCTACATCTCGGGCTCAATTCTGTAATTAATTTTTATTGCATCTTTATTTTTAAAATTCTTCTTATTAGTTATGATGTAAGTATATCTAGCGGAAGCTATATCGTCTCAACAATTTATATATTTAAGTTACATTGACAATGATTCCATTCTTCAAGTTTTGTGCCCATTATTGTCATTCTTTATGAATTAATTCTACAATGGTTAACATAATCTTAAACCACCTAAGCAAATATCTTCCCCTTCTAATTCCCTCTCACCTGTGATGCAGAACCAAACCCCTGTCATTGAATTCATTCCAAAACATCGTGACCAGCAGGACTTTCTTTCACCCAAGGTAAACATGATTAATTTCTGGTTCTATGCGTTTGCTTATTCTACATGTGTGATATATTTAATTGTCCTCTTATGACTGACTTCACTTTAGAATGATTTTTCTAAGGTTCATGCCTCTTGTGGCATACGATAGAATTTATATATTATTTATTTCAAAGTAATATTCTACCGTGTGTGTCTACATACATATGCATGTACACATATAATGGATGTGTTACTTTGTATTTCTCCATTCACCTGCTCATAAATATTTAAGTTATTTAAAATTTTTGACTCTCGTGGTAAGTCTTGGCATGAAGAGCATTGTACTATCTTACATTATCAGTTTCATTCATCCCATTTACAGTCTCTTCTAAAACAGAGTTGAATATTCTCAAGAAATGTAGCACAGCATGTTCAAATTTAAAAGTATTCATTGTATTTTAAAACACTAAAATGTAAGACAAAGGTAAATTTGTTTTGATAGTACTTATAAATTACAGTTTTAAATAATATATTTAAATTTTCACAAAATACTTAATTGCTTTGTTCATAATAAAAAATATCATTGACAAAAACAAAAATTACAGAAAATATTCAATTATCATTAGTTTCAGATAAAGGATCCATCTGAAGAATGTATATACTAATTGTCACAAAATAACACACACACAATGTTTCAAAAATTCATATAAAATTGAATTAAATATTGGAATTTTCCAACAAACATTTTGAAGTGAAACTCGTGTTAGTCTGAGTAGACTAGAGACACAATTCCATGGACACACATATGTGTATAAGGAAGAGGTTTATATACAAGAGCAATTGTACATTAAGAAAACATCCCCACCCAGTCCAGTCCAAGGCCATAAGTCTGATATTAGCCCATATGTCTTATACCAATCTATAAAGTCCTCTTCAGACTCACGAAACACATGCGATGAAGCCAAATGCAGGATGATCACAAGCCAGTGGGTAGAAAGTCTTTGGGTCCAGTGGCGTTGTAAACATCTCAGCACTGGCAGGGGTCTCTCTGTGGCTTCTCCGGCTTCAGAGGTCTGGTTGCGTCCATGTGGCTTCTCCAACTTAGGGCACTAGCCGAGTTCCATGTGTCTTGTCAGCTGCAATGTCTCCCGGGGAGTGGCTTAGTGACGGAGAGACTCTCCTCAGGAGAAGGCCATGCCCACCCAAAGGCCTCATTGGCTATGAGGTGATTGATAGGCTAGACTCCACCCCTACATTCTTAATCCTCAAATTGACAAATGATTATATAACTACCAGAAACTACATATCTTAATCTATCTGTATATCTTTGCCAACTATTAAATATATGTCTACGTATGTTTTCTAGGTTTACCATAATCAAATACCTCACGGTAGATAACTTTAAAGAACATGTATGCATTGATTGATTGTTTTGGAGGTCCCAGATCAAAAAAGTTTGATAAACACCCTTTTTTAATGTTTCTAGAGGAAGATTCTTTTTTTTTAAATCTCAGTTTCTGGTAGTCACAGCAATTCATATAACAATTCCTTCTGTGTCGTTTCTCCTTGTAGCTGAGGACCTCCTTCGGATTGAATTTTAGCTTAAATATGTCTAGCAGGACCTCAGTATGACCAGTTAACTGGTACTATTTTCAATGATCCATTTCCTAAACAAAGGCACATTTACAGATACCAGGGATTACAATTTTATATCATGATGGTGACACTAGCCAATAGACAACAAAGGCAGACAGTTCATAGATGCTCTAGTACTAATTTAGTTGTGATTCTTAAAAAATTCATATATGAGGGTAAATCTAATATGTTGCTTTAAAATCACAAGACACATTATTAGAGAAACAAGACCAGGACACGTGAATATATATATATATATATATATATATACATATGTGTGTATGTACATATGTATATGTGTGTGTATGGATAAATTTATATAGCACAAAGGAATATAACAGCTAATTAGTCTGTACAGCAGAACAGAGGGCCCAGTTCAACTCACTTCCATAGAACAATTAATATACTGGAAGTCCTCTCTGCCAGGTCCAAGTTTAAGGAAGAAGACAGCTGAGTCTTCTCTCAGGTAATGCAGGCTGAGTCTGCCCACAGGCAGCAAACAGTAAGGCTGGTCACCAAGAGTCAGCAGCTCAAGAGTTTAGCAAAGCAGGCCTGGTTGGGATTTCAAACTCAAGCAATGCAAGACAAAAGACTCCATCAGCCTCAAGCTCAAATGATGTATAAACCAGCAGTGTGGAAAAGCAGGTATCAAAGGAACCTCATCCTCTAGCTACACAGTCTACGGATTGGCTGCCCTACAGGTAATGTAGTTCACAAGTTGAGGCAGAGGACTAGCTAAAGCAGCCACACCTGGTTTCATCACCATAGAGCAAGAGAGTGAGGGGCAGGCCTTGCTGAGCCATTAATCTCTTTGCCCTCCAATCAAACTGTGACCTGATTAATCCCATATGTTCCTATTGGCCAGGTTTGCACAATCAACCTAACTATCACAGATAATATGAAACTATATTTCCTCCATGTATCATCTTTCACCTACTCTATATACCTCTAAAGGTGATGTTTCTGTGTATCCAAGCCTTCCTTGATGAATTCTATAATCTTTAATGTACCTCAAAATGGAAGTTTTGACATCTCCCATTGACACAAATCATGGTTATCTGAACAGAAATCCAAAGGGGATAAAATCAGAATTCAGGGATGAGTTGTGGTAAGCTCCTCAATAAAATTCTCATAGGATATCCCATGTTCACCTCAAAGAAGAATGAGCAAATGTATTTTGATGTCATAAAAAAATCTTTAATGCAACTTTCCTGGCCTTTCAATAACTAAAATGGTTTTCACTTATCTTAAAATTTCATCCTAATGAGCATCCATGATTATCCATTGAAGAACATCTATTACAGTTACCTGTTTGAAATCCTGAAAAGCAATTATGAAAATCACCTGAGTTAGCCTTTTTCTTGAATTCAGATATGATGTCTTCTCAATATTCTTAAATCACTTGATCCATCTAAAAGTTTTGAAACTTTTTATTTGTTGTTATGTCATACTATGCCATGGCTTGTGTATTATGTTGATCCTGAAATCTGTGTCACTGGTCTATTAAGTACCAACAGGGCCATTTATGGTCAACCTATATCAGCTTGTGTTATGCTGGGTTGACTAAAGAAACAAATCCAGAGACACTCAAATATGTATAAGAAAGAAATTTATATCCAGATATAATTTTATATCAGGAAAACATCCCAACCCAGTCCAACTCAAGTCCATATGTCTGAAACTAGTCTGTAAGTCAGATAATAGTCTATAAACCCCTCTTCCAACACACACAGCCACATGCAATGATACAGAATGCAGGAAGATCACAGGCTGGTGAGTGCAAGAGTTGTGTGGATCTAATGGCAGTGGCCGCATTACAGAACTCGCACGTTCTCAGCAGGGCTCATCAACAGAAAGATGAAGGCAGAGACAGAGGAGGTGCCCAGGACCTTCCTTGTGAGAAAGTAACTCCCACAAGTAGGTACCATACTTGTTAACCATCAAGTTAATTAAAAAATTATGTAACATCCACACAGCTGATTGTCCAGACTAAGAGCAGACTTGAAGAAGCAATGGACTGCCCATTTCTGAGGGAATAATTACATAAAATCTTGTGAAAAGTAACAAAACACTCTCAGATATACCATCAAAATATGAGTCCCTTAAGTAAAAAGGCACCGAAAATATGACTAGAGAAGTGTGGTCTACTCAAAGTGGAGTCAACCTCAGTGACATGGGTGGACTAGATCTTTAAAGTCCTTTATTTGTTGAGGGGGAAGAACTCATGACTGAAATGCAAATATTTAAACATTTGAAGGGGGAGTAGTTGGAAAATCTGGTCCTGATAGAAATGAAGCTGTAGATCTCATGATGGTCATTTTAAAAAACAATGACTTTATTGCAGTTATCTTTTTTTTTCAACAACTGCGACACATTCTTGTTAACAAGCTACATGGAGCTATGCTGATGGAGCCAGAGCCCTGGGGCTGGAGGAACCATGTGGAGACCCACACCTGCACTGAGATGCTTTTACTACCACTGGATCCACAAGACTTTCCACCCACTTCCCTATGATCTTCCTGCATTTGGCATCATTGCATATGTTGTGTGAGTCTGAAGAGGAATATATGGACTGGTTTCAGACATATGGGCTAATATCAGAATTATGGACTAGATGTGGACTGGACTGGGGTGTTTTCTTAATATGCAATTACTCTTTATATAAAGCTCTATGTTAATCTAGGTTAACTAGAGAAACAAATCCAGAGAGACACTCATATGTATATAAGAAAGAAAGCTGATGGTGCCCGGCTATCAAAAGATATAGCGTCTGGGGTCTTAAAAGCTTGAAGGTAAACAAGCGGTCATCTAGCTCAGAAGCAACAAA